>NW_028258340.1:2433333-2737500 GCF_053883595.1 Heterocephalus glaber
CCACAGTTTTTTATTGTCTGATTATTTTTTCCAGCACTCTGGAGACTATAGGGGGAAATTATGCTTCAATGGGAAACATACATGGTCTAGAAAAGGGGGTAAGCAAACTTTTTTGGTGAAAGGACAGACAATAAATATTTTAGGCTTTGAGGGCCACAGTGTCTTTCTTGCCTCAATTTGATCTAGTGGCAATGTAACTGTGAAGGCAAACATACAATTGGTAAATGAGCAGCCACTGCTGCATTCAAATAAAACTTTATTTACAAAAACAGGCATGGGGCTAAATTTGGCCTGATAGTCTTAGTTTGCTAACCCTCTTGTCTAGCTGACATTCCTCTAGGTTCTGATTCTATGGCAGCTATTTTATAACTCTGTAAATTGTAGATAACATGATAGCACTGCAAAATAATTCTTTTTTATAGACATGTAAATTCTTTCCTGTCTGGTAGACTTGGTGGGGGGGATACTAGTGACTGAACCAAGGACCTTCATGCTGAGCTACATCCCCAGTCCTAGTTTTATTTTTTATTTTGAGTCAGTATCCCATAAAGTCTTTGAGTTGCCTAGGCTGATCTTGAACTTTGGTAGATGCTTAATTAACTTCTCCGTCTTATTGTGGAGGAAGCCAGTTAAACCTCCATTTGCACATTCATTTCAATATACTTGATCTACATATTTGTTTGTTCTTTATGTTTTCCTCTGAATTAATAATAACATTTGTCTGGTCCCCTTATTATGAGTTAAATAATATCTTTAATGTGTATTCATTTTTAAATCACCTTAGTGTCAAAGTTTCACCATTTTTTGAAATTATCTTCCATATGCCAGATACCATTCTGGAATATAAAAAGAGCCAGAGAACCAAAATAAAATCAGGGATAGTTTCTTTGTTGATAAATCTATTTCAGTCCCACCAGACCTGCACCATCCTTAAGGGCAGAGACACCTTGTGCTCTTTTCAGTGAAGGTTGGTTAATTGTTTAATACATTAAATTCTTTCTATAGAATTGGATTCTCTTCCTTTTCCACCCTAAAACAAATAGTTTCAGAGTTGTGGTGAAAAGTAAAAGGATACCATTTTTAAATGCAGTTAGCAAAGCTCACTTGCATTTGGGAGCTCAGAAAAATGGTTCTCCAATCAAGTGCTTAATATGACTGGAACAATGAACATTTCTGGCCTTTCCTTAGAGGAAATGAATATCACATTCTTGCCAGCTCAGATGTACAAAATTGAACCTTGCGGTTTTATCTATGTTGTAGGTCTTCCAAAAAGAACAAAAGGCTGACTAACCCTTCCTTTTATCATTGCCAACAAAAATTCTTTATGCTTATATAACATATTACTCTTTCATTTGAGGTGCTTTAAAAGCCTGCAAAATCTTTAACATCATAACTACCTTGGAATCTGTATGGGAATAATTTATCCCCATTTTAAAGAAAAAGAAACTGAAGAGTGTGACTCATAAGATTTTTGGGGGGTAACAAAGATGGTGGTAGAAAAGACAGACAAATATCTTGAGTTAGAGTCCACTCCTCTAAACTCAGCCCAGCACATATTCTAACCCTGGATATGCTTTATGACCACTGGGAAAAGCTACACTTGCTTGCCAATGGACATGGAAAATGCATGACCTAAAAATTCTCATAAAATTCCAAAATTTCATCAAAATTTTTGGGAATTTATATAAATTTTTAATATTCATCAGTGTTCCCATTATTGACATTCACATATAACTGCTATTTTCCCGGGCCACCATACCAATGCTCCCAGTGCAGAGGAAGGGGCTTCCAGGCCTCAATACCATGGCTCCCAGTGAAAAGGAGGGGGCTACGAGGCTGCCATACCACCATTCCCAGCACAGAGGAGGTGAGCTGTGCGGGAGCCAACAGCACACACACCCCTGCTCCATCCCCCATGAAATGAGAAGATACATAAACAAGTCTCAAAACCAGACTTCCAGATCACCTACAGTAACGCCAAAGGGAAATGATATGGAACACTTTGATACTCAACCAGCTGGACTCCCTGAACTGGCAACAAAAGAGGATCTGGAAAAAATGAAATCAGAAATAATTTCTCAGATAACAGCAGAGATTGTGCTCATAGTGCAAGACATGATTAATAAATCTAGATTGGAGCTGTGGAACATGATGGAATCCCAACACAGGAAACAAACAGAATCCATAAGACAGATGCAAATAGATTTCCAGGACATGAAAAACTCCATTGAAAGTCTATGCAGCAGAATGAGCCAATGTGAGGACAGAATTTCAGATATAGATGATAAGATTGCAATTAGTGACCAGGAAAAGAAAAATTGCTTTAAAACTGTAAGGGACCATGATATATCAATCCAGCAGCTGCTAGACGATGCAAAGAAGGATAACATAAGACTGATTGAAGTCAACGAAGAAAGAGGAGAGAGTGTAGATGACATAAAAAATCTGTTCACAGAAGTAATGGCAGAAAACTTTCCAACCAGGGGAAAAAAAATTTGACATGCAGATAAGTGAGAAATATAGGACTCCAACAACCCTTGATCAAAAAAACTAGACATAGCCATAAAATACTTACAATTCCAGAAACCCAACAGAAGAACAAAGTTCCACAAGCAGTTAGAGAAAAGAAACAAATCACATACAAAGGAAAGCCCATCAGAATCACAGCAGACTTCTCAACACAAACCATCAAGGCAAGAAGATCTTGGACTGATGTATTCCAAGCCCTAAAGGAAAACAACCTCCAACCCAGACTGATGTACCCTGCAAAATTATCTTGCAAAATTGATGGAGAAATGAGATATTTTCATGACAAAGTCAACCTTAGGAACTTCATGAATATCAGCCCAGCACTTCAAAAAATTTAACAAATATCCTAGAAAAAGACAATGAGGATCACAACCCCAGGAAGCACAGCAGAATGAACCCATCTGGCATGACAAGAAATTAAATGTAAAGGGGGAGGATCCAACAAAAATAAAAAGACATGACAATGATAAGTCAATACATATCAGTTATAACCATCAATGTTAATGGTCTCAACACACCAATCAAAAGAAATAGAGTGGCAGAATGGGTCAAGAAGCAAAATCCAACAATATGCTGCATACAACAAACACACTTAATTCAAAAGGAAACTCATAGACTGAAAGTTAAAGGGTGGAAAACAATATTCCATGAAAGAGGAACCCGAAAAAAAGCAGGAGTAGCTATCCTCTTTGCAGATAAAGTGGATTTCAAACCCACACCGATTAAGAGAGACAAAGAAGGACACTACATCCTTGTAAAAGGAACAATCCAAAAGGAAGAGATGACAATCATAAATATATATGCACCAAACACTAGCCCAACTATATAAAACAAATACTAATGGACATGAAAAGTCATATATGCACTAATAAAATAGTAGTAGGGGACCTCAATACCACACTGTCACAAATAGATAGATCAACTAGACAAAAAATAAGTAATGAAGCACTAGAACTCACAGATAGATAGATCAACTAGACAAAAAATAAGTAATGAAGCACTAGAACTCAATCGAACTCTTGAGCAAATGAACTTAACAGATGTTTACAGAGCCTTGCACCCCACAAAATCAGAATACACATTCTTTTCAGCTGCACATGGGTCATTCTCCAAAATAGACCACATATTCGCTCATAGAACATGTTTAAGTAAGTGCAAAGGAATTGAAGTTATCCCATGAATATTATCAGACCATAGTGTGATGAAATTAGAGATCCATAGCAAAAGAAACTGCAAAAAATTCATAACCATATGGAAATTGAACAGCACACTTCTGAATGAACAATGGGTCACAGAGGAAATTAAAGAAGAAATCAGAGAGTTCATACAATTAAATGATAATGACAACATATCGAAATCTATGGGGCACAATGAAAGCAGTCTTAAGAGGGAAATTATAGTAGTGAATACTCATATTAGGAAAACAGAAGGAGCCCAATTAAACAACCTGATGCTGAACCTCAAACTTCTAGAAAAAGAAGAGCAGGACAAACCCAAAGTTCATACAAGGGAAGAAATTATAAAGATCAGAGCAGAAATCAATACAATGGAGATGAAGAGAACACTACAAAAAATTAATGAAGCCAAGAATTGGATCTTTGAAAGAATAAACAAAATTGACAAACTCTTAGCCAACATTATCAGAAAAAGAAAAGAAAAGGCCCAAATCCATGCAATTAGGAATGAAAAGGGTGAAATTAGAGCAGACCCAGCAGAAATCCAGAGGATCATCAATACCTACTTTGAGAAATTATATGCCAATAAGATGGAAAACACAGAAGAAATGGACAGATTCCTAGATATGTGTGAATTACCAAAGTTCAATGAAGAAGACCTAAAAATTCTGAACAAGCCAATATCAATCAATGAAATTGAAAACGTAATTTAAAACTTACCAACTGAGTAAAGCCCAGGTCCTGAGGGCTTCACTGCTGAATTCTACAGGACATTTAGAGAGGAACTACTGCCACTACTGTTTAAGTTCTTCAATGAAATTGAAAGGGAAGCAATACTCCCAAATTCATTCCTGGAAGCAAACATCACCTTGATCCCAAAAGCAGAGAAAGACCCAATGGAAAAAGAGAACTGCAAAAATCCTTACTAAGATACTGGCAAATAGAATGCAGAAGATCATCAAGAAGATCATACACCCTGATCAAGTGGGATTCATCCCAGGGATTCAGGGATGGTTCAGCATACGCAAATCAATAAATGTAATACACTATATCAATAGAGCCAAGGACAAAATCCATATGATTATCTCTATAGATTCAGAAAAAGTATTTGACAAAATCCAACATGCATTTATGATAAAAACCCTAAAAAAAATGGAATAGATGGTCTATACCTCAATCTGATAAAAGCCATGTATGAAAAGCCAGCAGCCAATATCATACTAAATGGTCAGAAACTGAAATCTGTCACACTAAAATCAGGAACAAGGCAAGGATGTCCACTATCACCTCTACTGTTCAATACAGTGTTAGAATCATTAGCTATGGCAATTAGACAAGAGAAAGAAATAAAAGGAATAAAGAGAGGAAATGATTAAGTCAAATTGTCATTATTTGCAGATGACATTAAACTCTATATAGAAGAACCCAAGAACTCCACCAAAAGTTTTCTAGACTTAGCATTCAAATTCAGTAAATTAGCTGGATACAAGATCAATACAAAAAAATCAATAGCTTTCCTCTACACCAACAACATACTCACTGAGACAGAAATAGGGCAAACAATTTCTTTCACAATGGCACCCAAAAAACTGAAATAACTAGTAATCAATCTAACAAAACAAATCAAAGACTTCTTCTCTGAAAACTATAGCACTCTGAAAAGAGAGATTGAAGATGATATCACAAAATGGAAAGACATCCCCTGCTCCTGGGTAGGAAGGATCAACATAGTGAAAATGGCCATACTTCCCAACCTGTTATATAGATTCAATGCAATCCCAATTGAAATCCCAGCAGCATATTTCATGAACCTTGAGAAAACAATCCAAAAATTCATTTGGAACAAGAAGAGACCCAGAATAGCAAAAGCAATTCTAGGTAACAGAGACATGGCAGGGGGTATCACAATCCCCAACCTGCAACTCTACTACAAAGCTACAGTGATAAAAACAGTATGGTACTGGCAAAGAAACAGACCTGAGGACCAGTGGAACAGATTAGAAGATGCAGAAACAACGCCAGACACACTCAGCCATCTCTTCTTCACCAAAGGAGGCAAACACCTTCACTGGAGGAAAGATAGCCTCTTTAATAAATGGTGCTGAAAAACTTGGGTTTCAATGTGTCCAAGTTTAAAACTAGACCTATATCTCTGACCATGCACCAAACTAAAATAGAAATGGATTAAAGATCTAAATATTAAAATAGAAATGCTGAATCAGCTGGAACAGAGTTTAGGTAGAACTCTTGAAGACATTGGTGTAACAAAAGACTTTATGAACAAAACCTCAGTTGCCCGTACCTAGCACAAACAATCAACAAGTGGGATCTCTTCTTATTAAAAAGCTTCTGCACAGCAAGAGAAACCACCAGCAGTGTGAAGAGACAAGAAAAGAAGGGAATGGAATTAATATGAGAAAATGGAAACAAAGTCTCTAAATAGGGAGGGATGGAGGCATTGAAGGGAGGGCAGGGGAAGGGGGAAAAATAAGAACTAAGAGAGATTATGTAGAGGTGCCGGTTACCAGTGATGAATGTCATTATATTGTATACCTAAAATGTACCAATAAAATAATATTAAAAAAACAAAACATAACTGCTATTTTCTCTGAAAATATTACAGTCACCCACAGCTCCACTAATAAAAGTATTCTGCCCAAAGATGAGGTTCTAAACTAATATTTGCACTAATTCAATATGTTAAATTATGTCCACACAAACTCATATATGGTAATGTTCATGTCAGTATTATTCAAAACAGCTAAAGTGCAGAAACAGCCCAATGTCCATAAATTGATGAATGGACAAATAAAATGTGGTACGTCTGTACAATGGGATACTGTTCAGCAATAAGGAGGAATGAAGTTCTGATATAAGCTACAACATGGATGAATCTTCCAAACATAGCAAGTGAAAGCAGTTAACCACATATTGCATGATTCTATTTATATGAAATGTTAAAAAAAGGCAAATCCATAAGAAAGAAAGTAGATTGTTGGCTATCTAGGGCTGGATGTGGGAGCAGGAAGTGATGACTAATGAGTATTAATTTCTTTTCAGGTTGATGGAAATGTTCTAAAATTGGATTGTGATGGTGGTTACACAACTCTGTAGATATACTAACAGCCATTGAATTGTATACTTAATATGGATGAATTTTATAGTATTTGAACTATATTTCTATAAAGTTTTTAATAAATAAGTAAATAAATAGCTTCACAATGACTGCCTTACATGTACCTCTACCCTTGACTGCTCCACAAGAATACCAAAGAAATATGTTGCCACTGCAAAGACACCAGGAATTGTCTTATATCTTTTTAAGTTTCATTTCCTGGACAATAATATAGGTATCATGGGACTCAAAGTCTCAATATCATGATCGAAGGGTAATTTCACTACAGGTATGCAGCTTAATAGGGTGTTAATTGGAAAGCCTGTGAACACCTCCTCCACAGGCAGCCCAGAAAGCTGTGCCAACATTTGCTGGTGAATAAAATAATTCAAGAGCCAAACCCATGATCAAAAAGAAAGACAAATTTAACTTGTTTTTATACAGCGGCCATTACCATACAAAATGACTTAAATAAAGCCCATTTTAATTGGAGCTGAAGGCTTCTTGACTTCACCACTAATCAGAACCACTTCACATTTTGGAAATATTTATGTTCTCTGGAAGAAAAATAAAAGATCCAAAATTAAGGGCCAAATTTTTTCTAATAGGAGTAACTTCCCCACATTCAAGTAGGTTGATTCTTTAGTACTAGTAAGGAAAGGTCTTACTGATTCCCTAGGCCCTAGGGGATCAGACATTCAAGGTTTCTACAGAAACAGACACATAGCTAGCTGATAATATAGTTTCCATATTTAATAATGTCCATTGCCTCTCCCAAACTTCTAGCCCAGCTGCTAGGTTAGGAGATGATGACCTACTCTTTGGGAAGGTAGCACTCTGTGGACCCAGGGAATGCTTGACAAAAATTAGTAGTATAGTTGAGGACAGCACCTTTAACTTGACCTGAATATCCACTCCCTTCCTTTTCCAGGAAGATTGCAAAGAAAAAACAAGCAAGTCATCACTCTTCAGGGACAAAAGCCACTATACAGAAGAGAAGATGATTTTTTTAAAAGCCTCAATGTCATCCCCTAAGTAGAAGAGTCGTTTATAGAAAAGCGGCTTGAAATGAAAGGCTTTTGAGTGACTTTATTAACTAAAAGATAGCTTTTCAAGAGCCCGGGTCATATCCAAAAATTAATAGATAGCAATCTTGTTCTTTTTAAACCCTTTTAGTACATAAGTGTATCATATACCTAAGAAAAACAGAAATGTATTTCTTATATCAAAAAATGTGTGTAGGAAAAATGAAATCTAAAAGAAAATAAAAAACTAAGAAGGCATGGTTGAACTTCAAAAAGTACCAAATATGCCCTATGGGAAAGATAGTGTTATTCCACAAACATTTCCCATCACTACATTCCAACATTACACTGGATGAAAGCACTAAGTCTCAAATCCTTACAACCAACCAACCAACCTCTCTGAAAACAAAGAGGAATTGTCCTGTTCTTGGCCTAACGCCGAGTACAGTTTGACATATTGAAATGTGTTAAAATAGTCTCTTAGTTAGCATTTACCATGTGTGATTTGAAGCAAATAGTTAACACACACACACACACACACACACACGCACACGCACACCCCTCACTTCAGGCATAAAAAATGAAATACTATGTTTCCTTTTTTTTTTTAATACTATGTTTCCTGATGTCTGTAATGGAGTAAACTCTGATTTCAATGTATTCTGCTTTATTTTAGTACTATTTTGTATGGAAGATATGGAATTCAGACCTATTCCATTGTAGAAGCACCGTAAATGTAGCACGATTTTTCTAGTGTGTTTCAAAGGACAATGTTAAATGTGTTTTTTCAATGTAGGATTTCTTAGAACCTTTAATGTGCTCATGTTCATGGTGAATCTCTAAGAGGTGATTATAGGATGTAGCATGTCCTTCTTTAACCATGGTCCTCTTTCCTATAGAAAATCTTAATGATAATGCTCTAAAGACCACATTTTTGGGTTTTTTTGTTGTTATTGTTGTTTTTGGTACCGGGGATCAAACTCAGGACCTTCCACTTGGGAGGCAGGTGGTGGCACCACTGAGCTAAATCTCCAGCCATCTAAGGACCACATTTTAAGAAATACAGTGAAATGAGTGCAAGGGACTTGGGCTCTAAGTTGGCCAAAGTCAACTGCCATTGCAAAGATAGCCCACTTGATTTTTTTAGAGTCCATATTCTGTCCTTTTCAAAATCTTGTCTCCTGTCTTTAGACTTCTAGAGATTTTTAAAGAATTAAATGGTAGAGATGTGAAAATGTTCTGAAAGGTTAAAAATACAACCTAAGTCTGGCATTGTGGAACACATCAGTAATCTCAGCTACTTTGAAGGCTGAGGCAGAAGGATCACAAGTTTGAGGCCAGCTTGGGCAATTTTATTTATTTATTTATTTATTTTTCCTTTTGATTCTTTTTTTAAAAATATATATATTTATTGGTACTCTTTAGGTATAAAATACATTTACATTTATCATTGGGTATTTGTACCAGAACATGATGCATCTTAGTTTTTATTTTTTCTCCCATTACCTGTGCACCCTTCACCCCCTCCACCCTTCCCTAACTACACAGAGTTTGATTTCATTTTTTTCTCATAATTTTCTTCTTTCCCTTCTTCCCTTTTCCCTTTCCCTTCTACCATCCCCAAACCCTTGAACCTTTTCTTATTTCAAATTATCAGTTATTCATTTTAATCGTTTTCATCCTTATTTACACTTTCAATTTCTCACATTAGAGAAACTATTCAGTATTTACACATGTGGCCCCTATTTATTTCACTTAAGAGTATGGCCTCAGTATGCATCCATTTAGCTATAAATGTCTCTAGTTTCTCATTCTTTATGGCTGAGTAGCACTCCATTTTATAAAAAAAACACATCTTCTTTATCCAGTTTCCAGTTGATGGGCACTTGGGCTGTTTCCAAGCTTTAGCTATTACAAACTGTGCCGCTATAAACATAGGTGCACATATATCGCTGTGGTATGATTCTTTTAATTCTTTGGGGAAGATTCCCAGTAGGGGAATAGCTGGGTCAAATGGGACCTGTAGTCCTAGTTCTTTGAGGTATCGCCATACTGATTTCCACAGTGGTTGCACCAGTCTGCACCCCCACCAACAATGGAGAAAGGTTCCTTTCTCTCCACACCCCGCCAGCATTTGTTATTGGTTGATTTCTTGATAGCAGCTTGGGCAATTTAGTGAGAACATGTCCCAAAATTTTAAAAAAGGGCTGGGAAAGTAGCTGAGTGGTGGAGCACTTGCCTAGGACATATACGGCCCTGGGTTCAATCCCGAGCTTCATAAAAGAAAATAAAATTCAAGTGTAAGGCATCATTTCAATATGTTACCCCATACTGCTAACACCTACCTCATTATTCTTCTTTGAAGGTTTTTTGGAGGGTTTTGTTGTTGCTATTGTTGTTGTTATTTGGGTTTTATTGAGACAAGGTCTCACCATGTAGTTCAGGTTGGCCTTGAACTCCCTATGTAGTCCAAGCTGGCCTCAAACTCATGGTGATCCTCCTGCCTTAGCCTCTCTAGGGATGGGATTACAGCTGTGTGTCACCATGCCCGGCTTCCTCCTTAAAATTTTCTGTTTCTGTTATAAAGGACCACAAACTGTCATCCAGAAATCTGATAGGATTTAAAATGTTGGACAAGGCAGAAAATAGGCAGAATTTGAGTGGGCAAGGGGATCTGTGACCTACAAATCTTTGAACTCCAAAGACATTACTCTGAGAATAAAGAAAGGGAAGCACGGTTTTCCACAAAAGAGACCTCTTGGAATTAGTTCAGAGGAATCCTTAATACCTTCCATAACCTTGAAGTTACTTTATAATCTCAGAATAATTGAGTATAGAAATGTTGACAAAACTGAGGCGATGACCATGAGTCTTCATCTATCAATGTCTGAAAGGTTTGTTTTTTTTTCTATTAATGACGATAGCTTATTTTCTATCAGAAAGTGGTTTCAGCCAGGCATTGCTACTCGGACCTGTAATCCCAACACTCAGGAGGCTGAGACAGGAAGACTACCACAAGTTATAGGCCAGCTTGAGCTACATAGTGAGTTCAAGGCCAGCCCAAACTACATAGCAAAACCCTGTCTCAAAAACAAAACAAAACAAAAAGTGGTTTGGATAGAATGTCATTCATGACTTCAACTTTCAGTTATCCATTACCTAACTGATGGCAGAATATTTGAGTGCTCTTACATTTATAGCTAAGTGGATGCACATTGAGGCGATACTCTTAAGTGAAATAAATAGGACACAGATGTGTAAATACCGAACAGTTTCTCTGGTGTGAGAAACTGAAAGTGTAAATAAGGACTAAAATGTATAATAGGTAATGTGAAATAGGAGGAAAAGGGGCAAAGGGGAAGGAAGTGGGAGGGCTAGGGGAAAGGATAGAAGGGAATGGGATTAATATGAGAAAATGGAAAAATAGGAACAAAATCTTTGTAAATAGGGAGAAATGGAGGGGTTGAAGGGAGGGCTGGGCAAGGGTGGAAAATAAGAACCAAGAGAGACTATGTAAAGGTGCAAATTTCCAATGATGAATGTCATTATATTGTATATCTAAAATGTACCAATGATTAGAATGAATAATCGATAATGTAAAATAGGAATAAAAGGTCCAAAGGGGTAGGGGTAGTGGGAGGGGCAGGTGAAAGGAAAGAAGGGAAAGGAAAAATGCTGAGAAATGGAAAAAATGGAAATAAAGTCTTTGTAAATAGGGAAGGGTGGAGGGCGTGAAGGGAGGGCTAGGAATGGGGAAAAAATAAGAACCAAGATGCATTATGTAAAGGTACAATTCCCAATGAGAAATGTAATTGTGTTGTATACCTAAAATGTACCAATAAAAGAATTTAACAAAAAAAATATTTGAGTGCTCTTCTGTTAAGGAGAATAATTGGCTCCAAATAACATAAGCAAGTAGATAATTACTTTTCTGGTAGACAGAGAAATGGTAAATAATGGAGAGACTAGTTCAAGAGCAGAGGTCTGGGTAAAGTCAGAAAGACCTGGTTTCTGAAAGACTCTGAGACAGAAAGGCTTTTTGTTTAGTTAACAAAGCTTCTTCCCTAATTAATAAATTGTTCAGTTACTCAGAATGAGGAGGTAGACAGGTATAGTTTCTACATAAAAGCCTTTTGTTCATATCTTCATCAATGTGCAAATGAATCTTTTTGTGATTTCTAAAACCACAAGAAGCAGGAACATGAGAAATGACAATAATTTTAACAGAAATTGCCCAATTATTTTTATTGTACTGATGTCTCCTCATTTTGGTGGTAGGAGGGAAGCGCTGCCTTAAGCTTATGATGGTATAAGAATGGTTTGTTAAAATGTTTGTCCCATTTAAACAGTAGGTACTGAATTTTTATGGATGAATTAGCTCAGTTTCTTAGACTATTTTCTTCCAAATCATACATTGAGTGAGATATCTCAATTGATTTAAAATGTAAAGCAAAAAAGCTCATGCCTCGCACACTATATATTATCTTACACTTTAAACACCATGTATCACAGCAGGCATTCCATAGAACAGACCATTTTACAAATGGAAGAATGGGGGAAGCCCCTGCATGTTTTAATCTCTTTAAAACAAAATACAACTCATAAACATGGGTGAAATTCTTGGAGTATTTCGTTGGATCGTTTTGGACACTAACTTATTACAAGTTCTCAGCAAATGTTTTTGAAATGGTTTGTTACTGTGTTCCAAAAAAGGGTCATTTAGTAATAATAATTTCAAACTAATTAAAATCTAAGCATAGGCATTGACAATATACTGTAATAATATAAACAGCTTTTGCTAGCATCATTAATTTTGAAGATGTGATTCTTTAGAGATTTTCAAACTAATAGTTTATAAATACGAGACAGAGAAATGAGTACTCTGTTCTAGGATCAGATCAAAAAAGAAGGGCTAAGTAAAACTGGTCAAAATGAAATGATTATTTCATATGGCCAGCATATAGAAGGCTAGGGATCATGTCTTCCCCATATTGTGCTTTTCATAACACCTGGCATATAAACATGCTCAGGTAGCCTTTGATGAATTTTTTAATTACCAAATTTTTATAAATCAAAAAAGAGTTAGAAGTCATAGACTTCTGGTGCTAGAAGAGTTCTTGGAATAGAATAGAAAAAGTGTATGCTTTGAAATGAGAATGACATATCTCAAAGCTCAATTTTAGTTGGGTGTGGTGGCTCTTGCTTATAATCCCAGCACACGGGAAGCTGAGGCAAGAGGATTACTGTGAGTTCCAGGCCAGCCTGGGCTACATAGCAAGTTCAAGGCCAGGCTGAACTACATACGGAGACCTTTTCTCAAAAAACCAAAACAAAAAAAACAAAAAAATTCAATTCTACTACTTAGAAAGTGCAACCTTAAGCAACTCACACATTTTGCACTTTGGTCTCTTCACTTGTAAAACTAAGACATTGTTATTGTAAAATTTAAATGATATATGTAAATAGCTTTGTACACTTTCTGGTGTAATACATTAGTTGTTTATTATTTCTGTGTTATTATTTTTAAGCATTTAACAGGAGATAGAATGGTAATGGTTAATGTTTTCTGAATATTTCTTATATGATAGGCCTTGTGCCAAGTGGCTTATGAGCCTTATTTCATATATTTACATTTTAAAAACCCAAAGGCCAGGGATTTAGCTCAGTGGTTTCGCTGCCTGCTGCACAAGCACAAGGACCCAAGTTCAATCCCCGGTACCCAAAAAAAACCAAAAACAAAAACAAAAGCCCATTATGAAATAAAACCATAAGGTAACTCAACCTATCAAGGATTTACTCAGACTTCACATATCAGGCAAATGAGACTAATAGAAAGTAAGCAATTTGCCCATGTTTACATAACTGGTGAATGGCAGTCATCTAAACTGTGTTGGAATATAACACATTAATCTGAATCCTGGTGTAAACATATAATGAAATATTATTCAGCCTCCAAAAAAAGAAAAAGAATGCTGCCATTTCAAACAACGTTGATGAACCTGGGGGATATTATGCTAAGTGAAATAAACCAGTCACAGAAAGATAAATACTGCATGATACACTTATTTAAGGTATATAAGGTATCTATAATAGTTACAACCATACAAACAGAGAATACTCTAGTAGTTTCTAGGGGGACTGGAGACTGGGATAGACAGGGAGTTGTTCAATGCATACAGAGTTTTAGGTATGGAAAATGAGTAAGTTCTAGAGATTTTCTGTACAGCATAGTTCCTATAATTAAAAATGCTGTGTTGTGCACTTCAAAATTTGTTAAGAGAGTAGATCTCATATTAAGTGCTTGCACCATACACATACACACACACACACACACACACACACACAAGGATATAAAGAAACTTTGGAAGGTGTTGGTTATATCTAGTACTTTGTGGTAAACAGTGTCACAGAGGTTTAAATCTCAAACTCATCAAATGATATTACATATATGCAGTTCTTTGTATATCAGTTATACCTCAATAAACCTATTTAAAAATGAGTCCCAAGATTGAAGAAAGATATTCAAAATCTCCCCTGTTGGTTAAATTCTGAGCCAATATTAGCATTCAGAGATTCTATGTGTTTCTTCTTGAACCATTATTTTTCTATTTGTATAAGAAGGATAATAACCCTATTACTAGGGATAAGGAGATAACGTGAGAATGGAACATAGGCTAGAATTTACGGGAACATAATGGCACCAAGAAAAGGAAATAAGAAGAAATTAAAGACAAAGATTCCCTTGGCCTGGAACCTGCCTTTTAGGAAGGCAGGACTGCAGATTCTTGAGAAGTAGAGCTTCTGTGTATTCATTCATGCGTGTACACATTTGTTGGATGGCACATCAACCCATTCAACTGTTACTTATTAACCACTTCTGGGCCTCAGGGGTACAAAGGTGAGCACAACACAGATAAGGACCTCATTTCTGATTTTTGCTGGACTGTTGGCAAGATTTTTGGAACTTCACAGAGGCTAAGACACCTGTGAACTATTAGAACCCTAAGTCAGAAATAACATATTCTTGCCCTACTTTCATCTTTGGCATTCCTGGCTGAATCCTAAGCAATACTTTGCAAGCACTAGTCAGTGCCTTTCTGGTTCTATTACATATGGGTTTTCTGAGGACTAGTAGAGACAGACTGGAAAAGGAAAACTGATGATACAATAAAGGAGCAAAGCTGGTGGTGGCACACGCCCATAAACCTAGCACTTGGGAGGCTGATGCAGGAGGCTAGCCATGAGTTCAAGGTCAGCCTGGGCTACAATAGCAACACCCTGTTTCAATAACTAACTAACTAAATAGGAGCAAACACTCTATTGAACCAACATCAGACCAGGGACACATATTCAACAGATCAGATTGTTTTGCTGTATTTGATGAGTAGTACACATTATAAGTTTATGCTAACAATAAATGGTCTAATGGAACAAAGTCACTTTGTGGTAGATAATTTTGGTTTTGCAGTTCTCTAAGCATGGTGACCAATTTAAAACTGCTGCAGTCATTTTATCTCAGAAAAGTGTGATTTTGTAGCTACTATTTTGCAATTTGGTTTATTCACCTCTTGAAGATTTTGCAATTGCTAAAATTAATTTGCATTTACTGTATATATTAGTCAGCTTTACATTACTGTAACAAATATCTGAGATAATTAACTTATAGATAAAAAATGTTCTTTGCCTCAAAGGGCATTTTTGCTTGTGAAACATTTATTTTTGTTTTGCAATATTATGCATGATTAAAATCAGTGCAAAAAATACATAGGGTAAAAGGTGAGCTAGTTGTTACAGTATTTGACTTTTGTAATCCAGAAGGACACCAAGTGTATAACCAAACAAAAAAGCTAATGTGCACAGACATTGCCTGAAGCAAGATCAGACCACAAGATGTACAACATATTTGATAATCCCCTGAACACTTTTGGAGGGCAGTAGAGCCTATGCAGGGTCTATGTCTCACCCTTCAGCTACATCCTTGAGTTAGAGATGTTGGCTTATATGTTAGTTTTGGAAGTTTTGAGGCAAGATAGGGTGTGGCTAAAACTGGTTGGAAAAGCAGGCATAGCAAAATCCCTAGATACATGCACAGAACCATTTCCAAAGCCCTGCACATGGACTTTCTCAAGAACTCACAGGTTTTTGATAGGATGACTTGGATGTGGTAAGAATTATTAAAAAGGGACAGTCACCGTTAAGAATTTGCTATTGTGTCTCTTCATGGTAGCTCATCCTACAGTATAAAGTATATTTTTTCTCCATTTTTCCTACTTTTATTTGGCCCAAACTGGCTCTGCAGAGCCTACCTTTTCCTACCTTTAATAAATGTGAAATTTTGTCATCATTTATGCTTGTTTGATTCAATTCTTTGTTTGGGACAGAAAGAACCTAAACATCACCTCTAGAAGGAAAGTCCAGCACCCCAGAGTCCAGTGATAGTTTCAGTCTATGAGGGATTGGCTATTGCTTTTGGTTTGTTGCAATACAGAAAAACATGGCAGGGCTAATGGCAGAGGAAACCTATTCACTTCACTGTGGGGAAGTGAAAGAGAAAAAGAGAGAGCAGAAGAGACAAAGTTCCACAGTCCTCTTTAAGGGTATACCCTCCGTGAGTCAGGACCTTTCCTAGGCTCCATCTTCTGAAGGCTTCCACCGGTGGTAGTACTATACACTGGGACTTTAACCCTTGGGCCTTTGTGTGTGACTTCAGATCCAAACTGCAGCATAATCTCACATGTACTATATTTTCACTGTTCAATATGGTTCTCTCTTAAGGGAAAGTGTCAAAATTTTTCCTTTTAAAAATAGTAAATCTATATTCCATCATTAAGATCCTTAGAAAGGATAAGAGGTATATAATTAAAGCTCAGCAATAATTTCAGCTTTGTTTCAGACTGTAGACATACATTGTCCAATATGATTGATAGCCATTAGTTCCATGTGGTTATTGAGCACTTGGCATGTGGCTAATTGAAATTGAGATGTACAGTAAGTAAAAAATACCATATTTCCAAAACAGTATGAGAAAAAGAATGTAAAATATATCGTTGATATTTTTATATTAACTATATGTTAAATGATAACAACTGGGTAACATTGGGTTAAATAAATGTATAATTCAAATGAAATTTACTTTTTTTTAACTTTTAAAAATGTAATTATTAGCAATTTTAATTAATAATCTTCCAAAAAAGAGATGTCTAGGCCCAAATGATTTTACCAGTAAATTCTATGAAACATTTAGGAAAAAAATAATACCCAGAATCTCTTTGCAAAAGTAGCACTTACTAATACATTCTATGAGGCCACCATAATTCTAATACCAAAACCAGAAAAAAGACATTACAAGAAAGGAAAATTATAGACCAATATTTCTCATGAACATATACACAAATATCCTCAATAAAATGTTAGCAAATAAAATACAACAATGTATATAAAGAATTCTATAACAAAACAAAGTGAAATTTATGACAGGTATGTAAGACTGGTTGAACATTCAAAAATTAATCAATGCAACCTACCACAACAATCATCTAAAGAAGAAAAATCGTATGATCAGATCAACTGATATAGAAAAAGGATTTGATAAAATGCAATACCAATTCTACTTGGTATCTAATACCAAAATCTCTCAGCAAAGTAGAGATAGAAAGACATTTCCTCAACCAGAGAGCACCTACAAAAAACAGCTGTAGCTAATATTGTACTTAATGGTGAAAGACCGGACACTTTTCCTTGTAATCGGGAACAAAGCACTTCCCTCACTACTCTGATTCAACAGTTTTAATTAATAAAAAAAGATTAGAAAAGAAAATAAAAGATATGTAGATTAGAAAGGATGAAATGAAACTACTCCAGATATGACTGTCAACATACAATTTCCCAAATAATCAACAGAAATCTCTTGGAAGTAATAAGTGAGTATAGCAGGATTGCAATACACAAAAGTCAACTGCTCTCCTATATACCCGCAATGAACAAATGGAATTTGGAATACTAGAAAAATTTATAATAGCATTTTAAAAACTAAATACTTAGAGATGAATATACTAAAAAAAGCATAGGAAGTAAAAGCTACAAAACATTGATGAAAATAGGGAAGATCTAAATGAATGGAGAAGTATATCATATTTGTGATTTGGAAGGTTCAATTATTAAGACATAAAATCATTCCAATCTTCATCTATAGATTCAATACAATCCCAGTTACAACTTTAGCATACTGTTTTATAAATATCAACAAACTAATTCTAAAGTTTGTATGGAAAGGCAAAAGACCAAGATCAGTCAACAAAACACTATAAAAGAAGAACAAAGCTAGATAACTTATAAAATCTACTTAAGATTGTAAGTCTGCAATAATCAAAACAGTATCATATTGACAAAGAAAAAACACATAGATAAATGAAATAGAATATAGAATCTAGAAATCGATCACACAAATATAGTTAACTTATCTTTGACAACAGGGAAAGAAGTCAATGGAAAAACAATAGACCTTTCAACAAATTGCTCCAGAACAGGACATTCTTATTTAAAAAAATGAGGTGAGGCACAGGTCATACACATGCACACACACACACAGACACACATACAAAAATACTCATAGAGCTAAAAGTAATATACAAAGTTATGAAACTTAAAAAAAGAGGAAAAAATTCACATAAAACTGGAGGGAAAGGAAAAATTATGAGAAAAGAAAAAAAATGGAAATGAAATCTATGTAAATAGGGAAGGGTGAAGGGGGTGAAGTGTGCACAGGTAATGGGGAAAAAAATAAGAACCAAGATATATCATGTACAGGTACAAACACCCAATGATAAATGTAAATAAATTGTATACCTAAAATGTACCAATAAAATGTACCAATAAAATGTACCAATAAAATTAATTTTAAAAAAAACTTAGACTTTGAGGATCCATCTTAGATGGGATAATAAAAAATACTGATGTTAGATTTTATTAAAATTAAAATTTTATGTTCTGCAAATGACAAAAGAATGAAAAGACAAGCCACAGACTTGGAGAAAGTATTTCCAAAGCATATATCTTAAAACATTTAAACTCTAAAGCTATCTTACTGTTAAAAGTCAATAATAGACCCTACCGAGGTCCCCAGTCGTGCAGAACACATGCCAAATCAGCCCACTGCAGACAGGCAGGTCTGTGCACGCCCTACCGAAGTCCTGAGTCCCACGGAAGACAACGAATCGCCCCACTGCAGACAGGCAGCCACCTGATTCCACACTACAAAGACAAAGAGGACACCAGATCACCAGACCAAGGTACTGAGTCCCACTGTTCGCAGCCCAGAGGTAGGGGCTTCTGAGCCGTCATCCCACTGGTCCTGGTCCAGAGGAAGGGGCTCCCCGGCCACCATCCCTCTGGTTGCTCCCAGCCCACAGGAAAGGGCTTTTGGGTCACCATCCCTACCCCTGCTCACGGCCCCTGTCCCACCTCACCCAGCTCAGAAGAGGTAATCCATGCAGGCACTAACAGCCCCCCGCCCCAGTCGAAAAGAGAAAACACCTAAATAAGTCTCAAAATCAGACTTCCAGATCACCTACAGCAACCCCAAAGGGAAATGAGATGGAACACTCTGATACTCAACCACCTGGACCCACTGAACTGGCAACAAAAGGGGATCTGGAAAAAATGAAATCAGAAATAATTTCTCAGACAACAGGAGAAATTGTGCCCCTAGTGCAAGACATGATTAATAAATCTAGAGAGGAGCTGAGGAACATGATGGAATCCCAACATAAGAAACAAATGGAATCCATAAAACAGATGCAAATAGATTTCCAGGACACGAAAAACTCCATTGAAAGTCTACACAACAGAATGAGCCAATGTGAGGACAGAATTTCAGATATAGAAGATAAGATTGCAATTAGTGACCAGGAAAAGAAAAATTGCTTCAAAATTATAAGGGACCATGAGAAATCAATCCAGCAGCTTCGACATGATGCAAAGAAGAATAACATAAGACTGATTGGAGTCAATGAAGAAACAGGAGAGAGTGCACATGACAGAAAAATGTCTTCACAGAAATAATGGCAGAAAACTTCCCAAGCAGGGGAAAAGAGCTTGACATACAGATAAGTGAGGCATATAGGACTCCAAATAGCCTTGATCAAAAAAAATCTACACATAGGCAGATAATTATTAAGATTCCAGAAACTCAACAGAAGAACAAAGTTCTCCAAGCAGTCAGAGAAAAGAAACAAATCACATACAAAGGAAAGCCCATCAGAATCACAGCAGACTTCTCAACACAAACCATCAAGGCAAGAAGAGCTTGGACTGACATATTCCAAGCACTAAAAGAAAACAGCCTCCAACCCAGATTGATGGACCCTGCAGAACTATCTTTCAAAATGGATGGAGAAATAAGATACTTTCATGACAAAGAGCACCTTAGGAACTTCGTGAATACCAAACCAGCACTCCAAAGAATTTTACACAATATCCTAGGAACAGACACTGAGGAACACAACCCCAGGAAGCAAAGCAGAATGAACCCATCTGGCATGACAAGAAATTAAATGTAAAGGGGGAGAGCCCAACAAAAAGAAAAAGTCATGGCAATGACAAATCAGTATGTTTCAGTTATAACCATCAAAGTTAATGGTCTCAATTCACCAATCAAATGAAATAGACTGGCAGAATGGGTCAAAAAGCAAAATCCAACAATATGCTGCATACAAGAAACACACTTAATTCAAAAGGAAACTCATAGACTGAAAGTTAAAGGGTGGAAAACAATACCGCATGTGACAGGAACCCGAAAAAAAGCAGGAGTAGCTATCCTCTTGGCAGATCAAGTAGATTTCAAACCAACACTGAATAAGAGAGACGAAGAAGAACATTACATCCTTGTAAAGGGAAGAATCTGAGAGGAAGAGATGACAATCATAAATATCTATGCACCAAACACTAGTGCACCCAACTATATAAAACAAATACTAACGGACATGAAAAGTCATACATGCACTAATACAATTGTAGTGGGGGACCTCAACACCCCACTGTCACAAATAGATAGATCAACTAGACTAAAAATAAGTAATGAAATACTAGAACTCAATCGAACTCTTGAACAAATGAACTTAACAGATGTTTAAAGAGTCTTCCACCCCACAAAATCAGAATACACATTCTTCTCAGCTGCATATGGGTCATTCCCCAAAATAGACCACATACTCACACATAGAACATGTTTAAGTAAGTGCAAAGGAACTGAAGTTATCCCCTGTATATTATCAGACCATAATGCAAGGAAATTGGAGATCCATAGCAAAAGAAACTCAAAAAATTTCATAAACACATGGAAATTGAACAACACACTTCTGAATAACCAATGGGTCACAGAGGAAATTAAAGAAGAAATCAGACAGTTCCTTCAATTAAATGACAATGACAACACAACATATTGGAATCTGTGGGACACAATGAAAGCAGTCTTACAAGGGAAATTCATAGCAGTGAATACTCATATTAGGATCAACAAAATTGACAAACCTTTAGCCAACCTTGTCAGAAAAAGGAAAGAAAAGGCCCAAATCCATGCAATTAGGAATGAAAAGGGTGAAATTACAA
Source organism: Heterocephalus glaber (assembly GCF_053883595.1). Lineage (NCBI taxonomy): Eukaryota > Metazoa > Chordata > Mammalia > Rodentia > Bathyergidae > Heterocephalus > Heterocephalus glaber. The sequence continues at coordinate 2,454,783 of NW_028258340.1, forward strand.
CAGACCCAGCAGAAATCCAGAGGATCATCGATACCTACTTCCAGAACCTATACACCAATAAGATGGAAAACACAGAAGAAATGGACAGATTCCTAGATACATATGAATTACCAAAGTTGAATGAAGAAGACCTAAAAATTCTAAACAACCCAATATCAACCAATGAAATTGAAAATGTAATTAAAAACTTATCAACTAAGAAAAGCCCGGGCCCTGATGGCTTCACTGCTGAATTCTACAAGACATTTAGAGAGGAACTGCTGCCACTACTGTTTAAACTCTTCAATGAAATTGAAAGGGAATCAATGCTCCCAAATTCATTCCTGGAAGCAAGCATCACCTTGATCCTCAAAGCAGAGAAAGACCCAACTGAAAAAGAGAACTATAGGCCAATCTCACTAATGAACATAGATGCAAAAATCCTTAATAAGATACTGGCAAACAGAATGCAGAAGATCATCAAGAAGATCATACACCCTGATCAAGTGGGATTCATCCCAGGGATGCAGGGATGGTTCAATATATGCAAATCAATCAATGTAATACACTATATCAATAGAGCCAAGGACAAAAACCATATGATTATCTCCATAGATGCAGAAAAAGCATTTGACAAAATCCAACATGCATTTATGATAAAGACCCCACAAAAAATTGGAATAGATGGTCTCTACTTCAAACTGATAGAAGCCATCTATGAAAAACCAACAGCCAATATCATACTAAATGGTCAAAAACTGAAATCCTTCACACTCAAATCAGGAACAAGACAAGAATGTCCACTATCACCACTCTTGTTCAATATAGTCCTGGAAACATTAGCCACAGCAATTAGACAAGAGAAAGAAATAAAAGGAATAAAGATAGGAAATGAAGAAATCAAATTGCCATTATTTGCAGATGAAATGATACTCTATATAGAAGACCCCAAGAACTCCACCAAAAGTCTTCTAGACTTAATAACCAAATTCAGTCAAGTAGCGGGTTACAAGGTCAACACACAAAAATCAATAGCTTTCCTCTACACCAATGACAGACTCACTGAGAGAGAACTAGGGCAAATAACTCTTTTCACAGTAGCATCCAAAACACTGAAATACCTAGGAATCATCCTAATGAAAGAAATCAAAGACCTCTTCTCTGAAAACTATAGCACTCTGAAAAGAGATTGAAGATGATATCAGAAAATGGACAGACATCCCCTGCTCCTGGGTAGGAAGGATTAATATAGTGAAAATGGCCATACTTCCAAAACTGCTATATAGATTTAATGCAATTCCAATTGAGATCCCAGCAGCATACTTCATAGACCTCGAGAAAACAATCCAAAAATTCATTTGGAGCAAGAAGAGACCCAGAATAGCAAAAGCAATTCTAGGTAACAGAGACATGGCAGGGGGTATCACAATCCCCAACCTGCAACTCTACTACAAAGCTACTGTGATAAAATCAGCATGGTACTGGCAACAAAACAGACCTGAGGACCAGTGGAACAGATTAGAAGATGCAGAAACAACGCTAGACACACTCAGCCATCTCATCTTTGATAAAGGAGCCAAACACCCTCACTGGAGGAAAGATAGCCTCTTTAATAAATGATGCTGGAAAAACTGGGCTTCAACTTGCCAAAGATTAAAACTAGACCTATATCTCTCACCATGCACTAAACTAAAATCAAAATGGATTAAAGATCTAAATATTAAAATAGAAACTCTGAACCAGTTGAAACAGAGGTTAGGTAGCGCCCTTGAAGACATCGGTGTAGGAAAAGATTTTATGAACAAAACCTCAGTTGCCCGTGAACTAGCACAAACAATCAACAAATGGGATCTCTTCTTATTAAAAGGCTTCTGCACAGCAAGAGAAACCACCAGCAGTGTGAAGAGACAACCCACAATGTGGGAAAAAATCTTCACCTGCTCTTCCTCAGACAAAGGTCTACTATCTCCAATCTATAAAGAACTTAAAAAGATCAGACCTCCCAAATTTAAAGACCCAATCTGAAAATGGGCATCTGAAATGAACAGACATTTCTCAGACAAAGAAGTAGAAATAGCAAATAAATACATGAAAAAATGTTCAACATCACTGGTCATTCGAGAGATGCAAATGAAAACAACACTGAGATTCCACTTCACTCCAGAAAGAATGGCTGCTATCATGATATCCACCAATAACAAATGCTGGTGGGGCTGTGGGGAAAGAGGAACCCTGCTCCACTGGTGGTGGGAGTGTAGACTGGTGCAACCACTGTGGAAATCAGTATGGAGATACCTCAAAGAACTAGGACTGGAAGTCCCATTTGACCCCGCTATTCCCCTGCTGGGGATCTTCCCCAAAGAATTAAAAGAATCATACCACAGTGATATATGTGCACCCATGTTCATAGCAGCACAGCTTGTGATTGCTAAAACTTGGAAACAGCCCAAATGTCCATCAACTGGAGACTGGATAAAGAAAATGTGGTTTTTTAATAAAATGGAGTACTACTCAGCCATAAAAAATGAGAAATTAGAGACATTTATAGCTAAGTGGTTGCACATTGAGGCAATACTCTTAAGTGACATAAATAGGACACAGATGTGTAAATACCGAACAGTTTCTCTGGTGTGAGAAACTGAAAGTGTAAGTAAGGACTAAATGTATAATAGGTAATGTGAAATAGGAAGAAAAGGGGCAAAGGGGAAGGAAGTGGGAGGGCTAGGGGAAAGGATAGAAGGGAATGGGATTAATATGAGAAAATGGAAAAATAGGAACAAAATCTTTGTAAATAGGGAGGAATGGAGGGGTTGAAGGGAGGGCTGGGCAAGGGTGGAAAATAAGAACCAAGAGAGACTATGTAAAGGTGCAAATTTCCAATGATGAATGTCATTATATTGTATATCTAAAATGTACCAATGATTAGAATGAATAATCGATAATGTAAAATAGGAATAAAAGGTCCAAAGGGGTAGGGGTAGTGGGAGGGGCAGGGGAAAGGAAAGAAGAGAAAGGAAAAAATGCTGAGAAATGGAAAAAATGGAAATAAAGTCTTTGTAAATAGGGAAGGGTGGAGGGCGTGAAGGGAGGGCTAGGAATGTGGACAAAATAAGAACCAAGATGCATTATGTAAAGGTACAATTCCCAATGAGAAATGTAATTGTGTTGTATACCTACAATGTACCAATAAAAGAATTTAATACAAAAAAACCCCAACTCAATAATAAAAGAAACAACTAAATTTAAAATAGGCAAAAGTCCGAAGAGGTACTTCATCAAAGAAGATAAACTGATAGAAAATAAGGATATGAAAAGATGCTCAACATGGTTTGTCATCAAGGAATTGCAAATCAAAGAGATACAAGTACATGCAGTACATATTTGAAAGGCTGAAGCACACACACAAAAAAAGCCTAACAATACCAACTGATAACCAGGATGCAGAGTAACAAGAATTCTCATTCATTACTAGTGGGAATGTAAAATATACAGCCTCTCTGGAAGACAGGTTGTCAGTTTCTTATAAAACTAGGCCTAGTACTCCCATATGATCAGTAATTGCACAACTAATTATTTGCCCAACTGCTTTGAAATCTTACATTACACATGAAAGCTTATAGCATCTCTATTCGTAGTAACCCAAAAGCAGCTCCCAGAGGCAACCAAGATGTCTTTCAATAGGTGAATGAATAAACATGGCACATTTATATAACGAAATATTATTTGGTGATAAGTGAATTGAATTGTCAAGCTACAAAAAGATATGTATAACTCTTAAAAGCAAATTTCTAAGTGAAAGCAGTTTGAACAAAACCCAATATATTGTATAGTTACAATTACACTGTATTCTAGAAAAGTAAAAAATGTATAAAAACAGTAAAAATTGTGGTTGTTAGATATTTCAGGTAATTGAGGAGACTTGTATAGGGTAACCACAGGGAATTGTTTAAGTCAGTAAAACTATTCTATGTGATACTATAACGATGAATACGAAACCTTAAGCATTTTTCAAAGCCCATAGAACTTTAGAACACAGAGTGAACCTTAATATGTGCAAATTTTTAAAGCATCATTTAGGAAGTGGAGAATTCCAGGTTGGAATGCAGAATGTGACAAATCAATCTATTACAAATCTCAACAAAGAAATAGGGTGTTGACTTAAGTAGTTTTGGAAATGAGTGAAATCTAAGACTAAAAGCAAAAAGAACTATACATAAGCACTAACCTATAAATGATAAAGTTTTTCCCAATGGAGAATGGGGTCATAATTCTGAGACCACTATACATGTATATAACTAAGTACATGGACAATGGAAGATAAGAGCCAGGTTTCTCACTGCTGGAGTGGGTAGCTACAGATAGGCAAAGAAAAGAAGCCAGAATGATCCATGTGGTAATGGATGAATATGAACTCATGTTTAACTTAATAGAGACATAAAGAGGTGCAAATACAAATATTTGGAGATATACATATACACATGGTTTGTATATAGACATATATCTCCTTGGTCTGTCAACATCACAAGGGCCTAGAAGCAACGATACCTCCATGTCAATAGTATATGTAGCACTCAGCTCTTGGTTTCTAATACCATTCTCCAACAAAAGGAAGTGTGGATCTTTGGAGAAATGATAGATTTTAGGACTGGGATAGGAAATATACAAGATGAATCTAGAGCATCTTGCATTGTCAGACATGTAAGTGTTAACAAACAACAATCATGACATGAATATACACTAAAGGAATACAGGAGTTAACTGACTAAAAGAGCTATTAGTAGCCAAAGCTAGAGCAACTGAGAAACAAGTAAGTGAAGCAGTATTAGATTATAAAGCAAAGTCCAAAATAAGTCCAAAATGATATGTTATTGAATACGTAAATGAGGGAGAACAAATTTCCTGTACTGAAGAATTCCAAATAGTTCAAGTAGGTACTCTTTATAAAGGTGTAGAGCTTAACTCTTTAGTATGGGTTGAATCTAGTAACCTGTAAAGAGCACCATATGGAGAAAGAATAAATGAGTAGCTTTACAGTGGAGAAATGCGACAAACATCACCTCAGCCAGGAGATAAATGTTAATATCAACAATGATAAGTCATGTTGATAGTACAAACCTTTGATCCGATGTGGTGGTAGGGGCACTTTATCTCCATAGTTTTCTTCCCCTGTCTAATTGTGGGGAAAACACAAGACAAATCCCAATTGATGGATATTTTACAAAATACATGACTCACGAAACTGTCAAGGTCATCAAAAACAAAGCAAGCTTGAGAAATAGTTACAGCCAAGAAGGTCCTAAGGTGACATAATGACTAAATGTAATGTGGTGTCCTGATGGATATTGGAACAGAAAAATGACATTGTGGAAAAGCAAAAACAATCTGAAAAATTCTCTTTATTTAATACTAATATGTCAATATTGGTTCATTAACTGTGGCAAATGCACCTTAATAATGGAAGGCATTAATAGAGAAAAATGGATCTGAGTATATGGGAACTTTCTGTACTACCTTTGCAATGAAACTGTAGATGTAAAATTATTCTAAAATAAAACATTTATTTACAAAAAAATGTTGCTCCTATCTATTCCCATAACAGCTATTTCTTGGAAACAAGGAAGGAAGAAAAGGAAGGATGAACTAGAGTAAGACTTCATTATCTTGAGTAAATACTAATTGCTATAATGCTATGCATTTTAGACGTACTTAGCTGTGGATTATGGATTAAAATTAGACTGCTTTATTTTTCTAGCAAGGATGGGTGTGCTAATAAGGTTCATAGAGTTTGCGTTGTTCTCTTAGGAAATAAAAGGAACATGGAGCTCATTAACTAGTTGGATCTTTTAGACAAAGTGCTCAGAGGAGGTAAATGTAGGGGGATCAGTAGGAATTTGAGGAGACATTTACAATTTACAGCTCAATGAGATGCAAAGATATTCATTGTTAATAGCTTCCCCTGGTAGTTCCACAACCACAAAAGGGAGTAGTGACTTGGTCTATGGAGGTCATCTGCCTGCTTCGTAATTGTTATGAAGGAGCCAGTAAGTGTCCTATGGATCTATCTTGTCACCTGCACAGTGATATCTAGGGTGAGTTGTGTTAAATATGATGTGAAAGTGATCAAACCCACATTTAAAAAAAATTATAAAAGGTAGATAAATGGAATGAAAGGAAAATCTGAGTGAAAAAAAAAAGCATGGAGACTTTATTTGAACAAAGCTTTAGTCAAAATAAGGTAGATATGAGACTAAGTCTTCAAAATTCATTTCAAAATTCAGTTCAATTCATCTCTCTGCCCTTCTTCCTTCTTTACATGTTCTGTCCTAACACCTACCATAAGCACCATAAATTTTCTAAACTTATCAGGAAGCTGGAAGCTTCCTTAATTTGGAACAAAGTAATAAAGTAACTGTATAGGATGTGGTCCTAAAACTGCTCTTTCCCTCCCCTGTAGTTGGATGATCCTCTTGTCCTCCACAAACACTGCCAGCCTTGCCCTTAGAAGGCACAGATTATAATTAAATCAGGGCTCCTGGCAGAATAATAATAGCAAACACATGTAGAAACTACTATGTGCCAGGCTCTCTTCTGAGTATTTCCCATAGCTTACCTTAGTGTAATCTTTTTTTTTAAAGAGGGAAAGGTTTATTTGGCTTACAGTGTGTAGAAATTTCAGTCCTTAATCAGATGGCTCCAAGGCAGGGTGGCAGGGCAGTTGAGGGCATTCCAAAAGGTACAAATAGGTAGATACACAGGAATGAGACCAAAGCAAGTTCAAAATCCAGCTGGGCAAACATATTAAATCCTACAGTTCCACTTCCAGCATCCCCAGCAATCTGTGGCAAGTTGTGAACTCCAAAGGGCATGGGTGGCTCTGCCCCCATGGCACTGCAGATGGTTGTAGCTCCCACAGCTTCTCTCTTGGGCCATTTCTGTTCCCTTCTTGCAGCTTTCCTCAGATGATCCACGCTCCTGGGTTCTCCAAACTTCTCGGGTCTCCACTACATCTTCAGCTTCACACTCACAGCTTCACTGCCCTCACAGGGGCACACTGCCTGGCCTCCCAGGCCTTCTGAAATCTGGGTGGAAGCCTTTCTGACCCCACAACTCTTGCATTCTGCACACACCTAAAACCAGCACCACATGAATGATGCCAAGGTCTGCTGCCAGCTGGAGCAGTAGCTAGTTTTCCTTCTCTCTTGGCTGTAGGGGTCTCCTGCCTGGATTGCTGAGCACTCTGAATCCAATTCCAAAGAACAAATTCTCCAGGCTGCTGCCGTACTGGAATATGGTGCTCTTGGGCTCTCTTCTCAAAGGAAAGAAAATCTTTCACTTTTGCAATCTTGAGGCTGCAAAGGGTGGAGTCCTGCTGCTTCTTGTGATGCCCTCAGGCCATCTTTTCTATTCTCCCATTCCTTCTCAGAAATCAAGATCTCCTCTATTCCATCTTTGAAGTCCACAGCTTTACTGGAGTTTCCTTTCTGGCCAAACTCAAAACATCTTAAATCATTCTGCTAGGCTCTTTGCTCTTGAGTCTCAACATAAATCTGTTTAAAAGCCCCCAACTATAGCCATGCCACCACCTCAACATTAGACTGCCTTAAAATTTCTTCTGCAAGATTAATTAGTCCACCACCTTTAACTTCAGTCTCAGGCAAAGTCTCTGGACAGGAGCAAAATGCAGACAAACTTTTTGCCAAGTTATAGCACAAATCACCTGAGTCCAACAGCCAATGCAGTCCTTCCCAGCAGAAATCTCCTGATCCTGATCTTTACTGGCTTTCTGGTCTTAGCTTTGACCAGAATCTCCCAGACAGTATAGTCTAAGTTGCTGCAGCTCTACTTCTTCAGCTGGCATCTCCAAACCTTTCCTAACTCTTCTCCTTCCCACAAGCCAGTTCCAAAGGCCCTTGAGCCACATGGCCAGGTAATGTCACAGCAACAACCCCACTTCTCTGGTACCAAATTCTGTCTTAGTTACTTTTCTCTCCTTGCTGAGACAAAATACCCAACACCTTAAGTTAAAGGGGGAAAGGTCTATTTGGCTTACAGTTTGTAGAGGTTTCAGTACTTAATCAGCTGGCTTCAAGGCAGGGTGGCAGAAAGGCAGTTCAGGGCAGCAGAAGCTAGTGTAATCATTTTTGTAACTCTGTTATATGTGTAGTTCTATCTTCATTCATTTATAGCTGAGGAAACTGAAGCACATGGGCCATCTTTCAGATTTTGTGTGTGTGTGTGTGTGTGTGTTGCTGAGGATGGAATACAGGGCTTTGTGCATGCTCAGCAAGCACTCTACCACCGAGCTATATTCCCAGCCCCATCTCTGAAGATTTTATAGGTTGGCTCCTGATTTGTGCCACATCTATTTAACAGGCCCTCAGCAAGTCTTGATTTATCCTTAGGGAAGGTGATTTTTTTTGTTATGGGTGTTTGCCTCATTCTCCACTATTTCTCCTCCTTAAACTGGCATTTCTGACTGGCAAAGGTGGCATATGCTGGTCTCATGAAACCCATTCCCTTTCCATGTAAAGATGAATGGGCAGATGGGATCTTCTTAGGCATCTGGCACCTTTGCACCTTCATGTGTCTGTCTGTGTGTGTGTGTGTGTGTGTGTGTGTGTGTGTGTGTCTGTGTGTGTAACTTCATTTGTTGGCAATTAGTTCTAATCCAAACTATCTGTAAAATTTTTGAAAGTTGTAATAGATACATAATTAACCAAAACATAGAGCTTCTTTGTTCAATTTGCTTGCTCATTATGTTTTTCTGAACAACTACACATGGGTACTCTATGGGACATTCCTTCTTTCTCTTGTGCAGACAGCTTTGTTCAGCTCGGTATCAAAGCATACATCTACACTCTCCACCTCCTTCATGAAAATTTTCTGGATCTCTTTGAGTGCTTGAGGGACATGTGTCTTGAAGCCCATTGTGTGAAATTTTTGCTTAGTTTAACATTTGCATTTATTGGTTCCATTATTAAAGATAAGCACATTTATAAACATTTTGAAAAGAAAAAAATCTACTATCTTAACATAAAAACTGTTTTAGTGTTTTGGTATATTTCATTCTAGACTTCAGATTAATCTAAAATTTTATACTGAGTGTTTCAACCACTGCACAGAAGACATAAAAATGCTGGCACTTACAGTCCTAATTATTTCTTTTTTTGATTCTTCAGAACAATTTTTCCTTTCAGCAGCAAAAACTGAAAACATTATATAGTTACAAAAATGAATGCTCCAGTAAAAAAATAAAATAAAATAAATGCTCCAAACTTTGCACCACCTCTAATCAAAGGTTACTTTTTCAAGGCCGGGGATTTAGCTCAGTGGTTCTGCCACCTGCCTCACAAGTGCAAGGTCCCGAGTTCAGTCTCCGGTACCAAAAAAAAGTTACTTTTTCTATGAAAAATATATTCAGTTCTGCTTAGAATAAAAATTTTTTTGAGGTGCTGGGATGGAACCAAGGGCCTTGCATATGCTAGACAAGTGCTCTGCCACTGAGCTACAAACCCAGCCTCTAAAACAAAAGCTTGACAAGATGGAATTCCTAGGTACTACTGATTTACTGGTTGTGCAGACAAAGAAATTAAATCAAACGCACATCTCTGCTTCCTTAGAAATGTTTAAACAAAAAGAATATGCAGCATATGCAATTATTTGAAACTAAAACTCAATCTGTTAGTGGGAGGGGAATGAAGATCTTATTCTTAATACATGGTTAGGGAAGTGTCCTTATGACCACTATCTAAAAAGTCAACTAGCCGACAGTCCAACAACACAGGTAAAACTCATCCTAAATTATCTTTATTTGAAATGTCTAAGTTTTATATACAGAAAATGTGGGAAATTTCCTATAACTTCTTCTAAGGGAAAATTAAAATCAAAGTTGTAATTGTTTCTTTTTTTCTCTCCTTAAAACTATTTTAGATTCACTTTGTGCCCTCTATCTTTAAGACCAAATAGTTAATACATATTGGCACTTTAGGAAGCACTTCTTATTGCACACAATACTTTCGAGATCAGCTTTAATTAAAGGATATGTTATGGTTTGTATCTAGATGTCCCCACAAAGCCTGGTGCACTCATAGGTGAGGCTTTTGGGAGGTGGCTGGATCATGGGTGTGTGATGCTGGATTAGGATGTGTGATACTGGGATTAAGGGGGTGTGATAACTAAATTGGTTTAGCACAGTTTTATGTGTGGATAATGGAAGACCCATCCTGCGTGTGGGTGGGACCAATCAATAGGCTTGTATCCTGAATGGAATATAAAGGGACAGAAAGAAGGCAGGTTCACTGCTTCACTGCCTCCTGACTGATCTGCCATGGACTGTTTCTCTTCTGCAATGCCCCTGCCACCCTGCTTTAGAACCAGCTGACTATAGACTGAAACTGCTACAAACTGTGAGCCAAAATAAACTTTCCTTGAACTTGTGGGTGTCAGGTATTTTGTCTCAACAATGAGAAAAGAAGCTAAGATAGGATATGTAAATTAAAAGATGCATTTAATAGGACAGCAGATTAGTTTAAGCATATCAGACAGAAGGAAATAGCCAAAAAAGACCCACCTGCGCATGTAGACATTATCTTCCTTGTCCACCAAGCTACCTTCAGCTCAGTCTCTTTTCCTTAAACATGACTGAGCATAACCTCTCACCCTAATAGCCCTGCCCCACCTTCACCCTGTCAGCCTATTTTCTTCTGTGATCAGCATCACCATGCTCAATGGACTCCAGATTTTTGAACTATCTTCATCTAACACACTAGATTTCTCTCTTCCTGCTTGCTCTTCCAGAGGGTGATATTCATTTTTATGTCTTTAACTTTGTTTCTTTCTGGTCTTGAGATCTTGATATTTGGCCTCTGCAGTCAATTCAAAATTATGCTGAATTATCACTGAGAATTACAATACATCAGAAGTTTCCTACTGGAGAAAGCTTATAAGAAAGCTTATAAGATTTTAACATATAAACATTTTGTGCTTAAATAAAAATTAGAACTGATAATGAAGGAATGGGCTACTTTTACAGTAGCAAAAATAGCATTGAAAAAAGATAGAATTATGTTAAGTGACTGTTATCCAATATTTACATGACAAACAATTTAAGACATTTTTGAAGTATACAAAAGAAACAATTGGAAAAGCAACTCATTCTTGGGTAGGAAGACTCAATTTACAAAAGACATAAATTCTCTCCAAGTTTATTCATAAATTAATATGATAGCAATATAAATTGAAGCAAATTTTATTTACTTATTTTTGGTGATGTGGATAGGAATAAGACAAGGTCACTCTAAAGCTCCTGTGGAAAAATAAATTAACTAGAGTAATGGGGAAAATTCAATAAAGAGGGTAAAGACCTCCTTCTGTACCAATCATAAAATCATTTTGTAGGATCTCAACAATAGAACAGTGTGATATTAGTGCACAGATATTATGATAGATGAATGAAGCAGAAGAGAAAATACAGCAGACCAAACTATTTACAATTTAATATATGATGTAGGCAGCCTCTTAGAGCAGTGCTAAAAAATGGATATTCAACAAATAGTTTTGGAAAAACTTGGTAATCATGTGGAAAATAATAACTTTTGGTCTATTACGTCGTACCATCCAATTACATAAATTCCAAATAGATCAAAGATGTAATTAAAATATTATAAGTGCTAGAATAAAACATGGAGAAATTATTTGATAGCCTCAGGGGTGAGTCTTTTAAATTTCAAAATCTAGAAACTATAATGTTAAAAACTGATATACTTGATACTTAAAAAGATAAAGTTAATACCTGAAAAAATAAACACCAACTCCAAATGAATAACTAGAAAGAGTTTAATTTATAACACCAACAAAAGTGATTACTCCTTTTAATTAAGCATGTAAATCCCTGGAGCAACCCTAATTCACTAAGCAATGGGTATATAAAGCAAATGTAAAAGCACCAGTACAACACTTTTTGGCCAATGTAGAAGACAAAATAGCATATGATTAATATTTCATCCAAATAAGCACATTAACCAAACCAACAACTTTGGAGACCACTTAATGAGAACACAAAATAACCTCGCTCTTTCTATAAACATTACATATTTCAGTTCTAAATAACCCTATTCCCACTGTGGTTGTGGCTTTCCTTTATCCCTGGCTCTCTCACCTAGAATTATGGTAAACATGAAAGGCCCTCTGGACATCCTCAAAACATGGCTAAAACTCTAGGCTGCAATTTATTCTTGTGGACAAAGCCTGAAACTGACCACATATCCACACTCAACTGCCTTAAGGTCACTTTTGTCCCTGAAGTAGCCTTAGAAGTATGGAAAAGACCTATGTGGACCTGGATCCAGGTTCAGGCTACTCTGTGGGCAGTAATGGCCACAGTCTTCCCAGGGGATGCCAGTTTTGACACTGCTGAAACCCAATTAAACTCCCCCAAATCATTTGAAAAATGGTCATGAAGCAGGAATGTTTAACTGGTCCCAAGTGGTAAAGGACCACAGGTTTCTGTCTATGCTCTGAAAAACTTACCACAGCTAGGATTATAAATCAATCCAGCAGCCATTGAGGAAAATTACATTAGATTGTATTCACCAATATACATATCTATTACTTGACTCATTCATTTAACAATGTATAGCTCTTGTCTAAATACACTTTGATTAAATTTATAGTTGCATTTATAGTCATTTAACAAACATTAAAAGCTTTTCATACATACTGTGTATGAAAACAGCATTTAGTTGACAAGAAGAGAGATAAGAAAAGTAGGAGGAGGAAGAGGAGAGGAAGGGAGGGAGGAGAAGGAGAAGAAAAGAGGAAGGAAGAGAGAATAAGAAAACCTGTGAAATACATATAGCTAAGTGATACATTTAGCACAAAGAAGAGATTTTTTCCAATAAACCATCATAGTAAACATGCTTCTGCCTCTGGCAGAATCTATTGACCATCCCTTTGCCTCACTACTTGTGCAGAAATTAAATGCAAGTGTGTTGCTGTTTCCAACCTAAGGCGAAATGGATGCTCTAAGCACTACTTTTCAGTTTTGTGAATGACAAGTAGGAGTAACTGCTGGGATACAGTGGCAGGAATGCTGTCCTTCTGAACATCTGAGAACATATTTAATTTTCTATCCAAATGCACATCTAAGAATACATATTTATCCATTGATGATTTTTAATGGATACAAATGATGGGAGAAAAATAGGGTAGATGTCAAAATAGGGTCTTAGCAATTTCAGCCTCCCAGGACTGCTCCCTTCCCTCTTTGAACTCTTTCTCTTGATCTCCAAAATTTCAACACTTCTTATGACCTCCCTCATCACTTTCATTCTTCTCCTCAATACATGAGATTAGGTGTTTCAGGAATGTGAAGACCCAAATAACTAAGGACAAAAGAGATGATTAGCTCCTTGAGAAACTGCATTTCACCTGTGATTACAAGCTATAAATAGACAAAATTAGGTCAACTCTTTAAGAAAAAGAATTATTCTAATCAAGTGACCTGAAACCCCAACTTATAGCTGACCATCACACCTATTCAAAGATTTATTTATTCTGAGACTCACAGAACAATTTATTCTTTTGTTAAGTACATGGAAAGCATCAATTGTGTTTCAGGTTTGGTACTGTGTTCTGAGAGTCAAAGATAAACCAGTATGCAAAGCTTAATTAAATGTGAGATATCATGAAATGATGTCTGAAAACTCCCCAAATTTGGTAAAAATATTAAAAGGTTGAGTAAATCAAAAATAGCATAATCCCAAAGAAGTCTATGCTATGAAACTTATAATTAAACTTTTGAAAACTAAAGACAAAGAAAAAAAGCAGGCACATTACCTGCACAGAAATACCAATTTGAATGACAGAGAATTGCTTTCCTATGAAGCCACAGAGGCCAGAAAGAACTGCTGAAAGAAAAGAAGTGTCAAATGTGAATTTGATATCCAGTAAAATACTCTATCAGGAATGAAGATCAAGTAAAAACAATCTCAGATAAAAGAAAACTAAGAGAATTTGTTGCTAGAAGTTCTACCCATAAAAAACTGGGTAAAAGAAATTCTTCAAACAGAAAGGAATTGATAAAAGAAGGAATTATAGATCATCAGGAGCAACCAAAAAAGCAGGAATATGGTAATAAAATAGACTATGATTTCCTTCATGAGTTTCATAAATCATATTTGATGATTGGAACAAAAGTTATAGCATTACATGATGCTCAAGGCAATGTTTTTTAAAGGTGGTAAAGGTAGAAGAACATGATAAGAAGTGAAATTTCCACATTTCACTCATGTTAAAATGTTGATATAAGTAGACTCCTACAAGTCACATATTAATATAGACCAATCATGGCAAAAATTATAAAGTGACATACACTTAAATATGCTATAAGTAAATCAAGATGGAATCCTTAAAACTGTTCAAGTAACACACAAACACACACACACACAGAGGAATGAAAACCAGTGGAAACTAACAGAAAAAATATAAATTATCATATTAATTAAGCATTGACACATAACTTGAACATAAATTGTGAAACTATATCAAAGGGCAGATGTGGGCAATAAGGGTTAAATAGAAACACAGCCCAGGAGTATTCTCTTCACAAGAAACTCAATTTAAATTCAGTAACAGACGGCACCTGCCTCGAAAGCGCAAGGTCCAGAGTTTGATCCCCAGTACCAAAAAAAAATTAAATAAATAAATAAATTCAGTAACAGAGGTAGGTTGAAAGTAAAGAATGCAAAAAGAAATAACGTAAGCCTTGATACAAAAATGCTGAAGTGGCTATATTAATATCAGATAAAGTGACTCCAGATCAAATATAATTACTAAAAACAGAGTGACATTATATAATGATAAAAAGGTTAATTCAACCAGAAAAACAAATTAAATGTGCATGCACTGAACAAGAGAAGCTGATAATACATGAATCAAAAAGTGATAGAGTTGGGCCAGGGATTTAGCTCAGTGGTTTCGCTGCCTGCTGCGCAAATGCAAGGACCTGAGTTCGATCCCCGGTACCAAAAAAAAAAAAAAAAGTGATAGAGCTGAAAGGAAAAAGAATCAAGTTCAAAATTATAGTTGGAGATTTTAACATTCTTATCTTGGTGGCTGATAAAACAACCACACAGAAAATCAGGAAGGCTACAGAACTCTACAACACCATCAACCAAAAAAAAAAAAAAAAACTATTGGACATTTACAGAACATTCCTTCCAACAACAGCAAGACACGCATTCTTTTTAAGCCCATGGAATATATAGAGGCTCCTTGACTCGTGAAGGGCTTATGTCTCAACAAACCATCATAAGTTGAAAATATTGTGAGTCAAAATGCATTTACTATATCTAACCTACCAAACATCATAGCTTAGAGATATGGCACATTATAAAGCATCAGCAGTTTCTTTTCCTGATCACATGACTGACTGGTAACTGGCTCACTGCCTCTGTCCAGCATCATGAGAGAGGATTGTGAAAACATACTGCTACCCTGTGAAAAGATAACACTTCAAAATCTGAAATACAATTTCTACTGAATGTGCATCACTTCTGCAACATTATAAAGTAAAAAAATTATATGGTGAGGCCAGTGTGGGCGACATAGTGAGTTCAAGGCCAACCTGAATGGCATACAGGGACCCTATCTCAAAAAACAAAACAAAACAAAATTATTTGTCAAACAAACTCAAGTCAGGGACCTTCTGGATATCAAAATAGAACACATCTTGGGCTATAAAACAAACATCAACAAATTTAAAAGAGCCGAAATAATATAGAATATTTTCTCTAACCAGGATGCAATTAATCTAGATACACCAGAAAGACAAAAAGAAAATCTCCAAATATACACAGGAATTACATGCTGAAAAGTATAAAATGCTGTGAACAAAACCCAAAGAGGACCTCAATAAAAGGAAAGACAGGGCACACGGAGCACATCCAATCAGCCCGTGCCCCGGCAGCAATCCACTGGAACCCCCCCCCAGCTCCTCTGTACAGCCACCTGAATCCACATTACAAAGACAAAGAGGACACCAGACCACCAGACCACGGTACTGAGTCGCACCACTCCCGGCCCAGAGGTAGGGGCTTCTGAGCTGCCGTCCCACTGCTCCTGGTCCAGAGGAAGGGGTTTCCTGGTCACCATCCCTCCCGCTGCTCCCAGCCCAGAGAAAAGGGCTTTTGGGCCACCTCCTTTCCCACCACTCCTGGCCCAGAGGAAGGGGCTTCCAGGCCACCATCCCTCCTGCTGCTCCCAGCCCAGAGGAAAGGGCTTTTGGGTCACCATCCCTACCACTGCTCCCGGCCCCTGTCCCACCTCTCCCAGCTCAGAGGAGGTAATCCATGCAGGCGCCAAAAGCCCACCACCCCAGTCAAAATGGGAAAACACATAAATAAGTCTGAAAACCAGACTTCCAGATCACCTACAGCAACCCCAAAGGGAAATGAGATGGAACACTCTGATACTCAATCACCTGGACCCACTGAACTGGCTACAAAAGGGGATCTGGAAAAAATGAAATCAGAAATAATTTCTCAGACAACAGGAGAAATTGTGCCCCTAGTGCAAGACATGATTAATAAAACTAGAGAGGAGCTGAGGAACATGATGGAATCCCAACATAGGAAACAAATGGAATCCATAAAACAGATGCAAATAGATTTCCAGGACATGAAAAACTCCATTGAAAGTCTACACAGCAGAATGAGCCAATGTGAGGACAGAATTTCAGATATAGAAGATAAGATTGCAATTAGTGACCAGGAAAAGAAAAATTGCTTCAAAATTATAAGAGACCATGAGAAATCAATCCAGCAGCTGCGACATGATGCAAAGAAGAATAACATAAGACTGATTGGGCTCAATGAAGAAACAGGAGAGAGTGCACATGACATAAAAAAATCTCTTCACAGAAATAATGGCAGAAAACTTCCCAAGCAGGGGAAAAGAACTTGACATACAGATAAGTGAGGCATATAGGACTCCAAATAGCCTTGATCAAAAAAAATCTACACATAGGCATATAATTGTTAAGATTCCAGAAACTCAACAGAAGAACAAAGTTCTACAAGCAGTTAGAGAAAAGAAACAAATCACATACAAAGGAAAGCCCATCAGAATCACAGCAGACTTCTCAACACAAACCATCAAGGCAAGAAGAGCTTGGACTGACATATTCCAAGCCCGAAAAGAAAACAGCCTCCAACCCAGATTGATGGACCCTGCAGAACTATCTTTCAAAATGGATGGAGAAATAAGATACTTTCATGACAAAGAGCACCTGAGGAACTTCGTGAATACCAAACCAGCACTCCAAAGAATTTTACACAATATCCTAGGAACAGACATTGAGGATCACAACCCCAGGAAGCAAAGCAGAATGAATCCATCTGGCATGACAAAAAATTAAATGTAAAGGGGGAGAACCCAACAAAAAGAAAAAGTCATGGCAATGACAAGTCAATATGTTTCAGTTATAACCATCAAAGTTAATGGTCTCAATTCACCAATCAAAAGAAATAGACTGGCAGAATGGGTCAAGAAGCAAAATTCAACAATATGCTGCATACAAGAAACACACTTAATTCAGAAAGAAACTCATAGACTGAAAGTTAAAGGGTGGAAAACAATACTCCATGTGACAGGAACCCGAAAAAAAGCAGGAGTAGCGGTCCTCTTTGCAGATCAAGTAGATTTCAAACCAACACTGATTAAAAGAGACGAAGAAGGACACTACATCCTTGTAAAGGGAATAATCCAACAGGAAGAGATGACAGACATAAATATCTATGCACCAAACACTAGTGCGCCCTACCATATAAAACAAATACTAATGGACATGAAAAGTCATACATGCACTAATACAATTGTAGTGGGGGACCTCAACACCTCACTGTCACAAACAGATAGATCAACTAGACTAAAAATAAGTAATGAAATACTAGAACTCAATCGAACTCTTGAACAAATGAACTTAACAGATGTTTAAAGAGTCTTCCACCCCACAAAATCAGAATAAACATTCTTCTCAGCTGCACATGGATCATTCTCCAAAATAGATCACATACTCACACATAGAACATGTTTAAGTAAGTGCAAAGGAATTGAAGTTATCCCCTGTATATTATCAGACCATAGTGTGATGAAATTGCAGATCCACAGCAAAAGAAAAAAACATTTCATAAACACGTGAAAGTTGAACGACACACTTCTGAATAACCAATGGGTCACAGAGGAAATTAAAGAAGAAATCAGACAGTTCCTTCAATTAAATGACAATGACAATACAACATATCGAAATCTGTGGGACACAATGAAAGCAGTCTTACAAGGGAAATTCATAGCAGTGAATACGCATATTAGGAAAACAGAACAAGCCCAATTAAACAACCTGATGCTGAACCTCAAGCTTCTAGAAAAAGAAGAGCAGGACAACCCCAAAGCTCATACAAGGGAGGAAATTATAAAGATCAGAGGAGAAATCAATGCAATGGAGACTAAGAGAATGATACAAAAAATCAATGAAGCCAAGAGTTGGTTCTTCGAAAGAATCAAAAAAATTGACAAACCCTTAACCAATCTTATCAAAAAAAGGAAAGAAAAGGCCCAAATCCATGCAATTGGGAATGAAAAGGGTGAAATTACAACAAAACCAGCAGAAATCCAGAGGATCATCAATACCTTCTTCCAGAACCTATACACCAATAAGATGGACAACACAGAAGAAATGGACAGATTCCTAGATACATAGGAATTACCAAAGTTGAATGAAGAAGACCTAAAAACTCTGAACAACCCAATATCAACCAATGAAATTGAAAATGTAATTAAAAACTTATCAACTAAGAACAGCCCAGGCCCTGATGGCTTCACTGCTGAATTCTACAAGACATTTAGAGAGGAACTCCTGCCACTACTGTTTAAACTTTTCAATGAAATTGAAAGGGAAGCAATACTCCCAAATTCATTCCTGGAAGCAAACATCACCTTGATCCTCAAAGCAGAGAAAGACCCAACTGAAAAAGAGAACTATAGGCCAATCTCACTAATGAACATAGATGCAAAAATCCTTAATAAGATAATGGCAAACAGAATGCAGAAGATCATCAAGAAGATCATACACCCTGATCAAGTGGGATTCATCCCAGGGATGCAGGGATGGTTCAACATATGCAAATCAATCAATGTAATACACTATATCAATAGAGCCAAGGACAAAAGCCATATGATTATCTCCATAGATGCAGAAAAAGCATTTGACAAAATCCAACATGCATTTATGATAAAGACCCCACAAAAAATTGGAATAGATGGTCTCTACCTCAAACTGATAGAAGCCATCTATGAAAAACCAACAGCCAATATCATACTAAATGGTCAAAAACTGAAATCCTTCACACTCAAATCAGGAACAAGACAAGAATGTCCACTATCACCACTCTTGTTCAATATAGTCCTGGAAACATTAGCCACAGCAATTAGACAAGAGAAAGAAATAAAAGGGATAAAGATAGGAAATGAAGAAGTCAAATTGTCATTATTTGCAGATGACATGATACTCTACAAAGAAGACCCCAAGAACTCCACCAAAAGTCTTCTAGACTTAATAACCAAATTCAGTCAAGTAGCGGGTTACAAGGTCAACACACAAAAATCAATAACTTTCCTCTACATGAATGACAGACTCACTGAGAGAGAAATAGGGCAAATAATTCCTTTCACAGTAGCATCCAAAACACTGAAATACCTAGGAATCAACCTAACGAAAGAAATCAAAGACCTCTTCTCTGAAAACTATGGCACTCTGAAAAGAGAGATTGAAGATGATATCAGAAAATGGACAGACATCCCCTGCTCCTGGGTAGGAAGGATTAATATAGTGAAAATGGCCATACTTCCAAAACTGCTATATAGATTTAATGCAATTCCAATTGAGATCCCAGCAGCATACTTCATAGACCTCGAGAAAACAATCCAAAAATTCATTTGGAGCAAGAAGAGACCCAGAATAGCAAAAGCAATTCTAGGTAACAGAGACATGACAGGGGGTATCACAATCCCCAATCTGCAACTCTACTACAAAGCTACTGTGATAAAATCAGCATGGTACTGGCAACAAAACAGACCTGAGGACCAGTGGAACAGATTAGAAGATTCAGAATCAACGCTAGACACACTCAGCCATCTCATCTTTGATAAAGGAGCCAAACACCCTCACTGGAGGAAAGATAGCCTCTTTAATAAATGGTGCTGGAAAAATTGGGCTTCAACTTACCAAAGATTAAAACTAGACCTATATCTCTCACCATGCACTAAACTAAAATCAAAATGGATTAAAGATCTAAATATTAAAATAGAAACTCTGAACCAGTTGGAACAGAGGTTAGGTAGAACTCTTGAAGACATTGGTGTAGGAAAAGATTTTATGAAGAAAACTGCAGTTGCCCGTGAACTAGCCCAAACAATCAACAAGTGGGATCTCTTCTTATTAAAATGCTTCTGCACAGCAAGAGAAACCACCAGCAGTGTGAAGAGACAACCAACAATGTGGTAAAAAAAAACTTCACCTGCTCTTCCTCAGACAAAGGTCTACTATCTCCAATCTATAAAGAACTTAAGAAGATCAGACCTCTCAAATTTAAAGACCCAATCCAAAAATGGGCATCTGAAATGAACAGCCAGACACTTCTCAGACAAGGAAGTAGTAATAGCAAATAAATACATGAAAAAATGTTCAACATCACTGGTCATTCGAGAGATGTAAATGAAAACAGCGCTGACATTCCACCTCACTCCAGAAAGAATGGCTGCTACCATGAAATCAACCAATAACAAATGCTGGCGGGGATGTGGGGAAAGAGGAACACTGCTCCACTGCTGGTGGGAGTGTAGACTGGTGCAGCCACTGTGGAAGTCAGTATGGAGATACCTCAAAGAACTAGGACTGGAAGTCCCATTGGACCCCACTATTCCCCTGATGGGGATCTTCCCCAAAGAATTAAAAGAATCATACCACAGTGATATATGTGCACCCATGTTCATAGCAGCGCAGTTTGTGATAGCTAAAACTTGGAAACAGCCCAAATGCCCATCAACTGGAGACTGGATAAAGAAAATGTGGTTTTTTTATAAAATGGAGTACTACTCAGCCATAGAAAATGAGAAATTAGAAACATTTCTAGCTATGTGGATGCACATTGAGACAATACTCTTAAGTGAAATAAATAGGACACACATGTATAAATACCGAGTAGTTTCTCTGGTGTGAGAAACTGAAAGTGTAAATAAGGACTAAAATGTATAATTGGTAATGTGAAATGGGAAGAAAAGGGGCAAAGGGGAAGGAAGTGGGAGGGCTAGGGGAAAGGATAGAAGGGAATGGGATTAATATGAGAAAATGGAAAAATAGGAACAAAATCTTTGTAAATAGGGAGGACTGGAGGGGTTGAAGGGAGGGCTGGGCAAGGGTGAATAATAGCAACCAAGAGAGACTATGTAAAGGTGCAAATTTCCAATGATGAATGTCATTATATTGTATACCTAAAATGTACCAATGATTAGAATGAATAATCGATAATGTAAAATAGGAATAAAAGGTCCAAAGGGTGTAGGGGTAGTGGGAGGGGCAGGGGAAAGGAAAGAAGGGAAAGGAAAAATGATGAGAAATGGAAAAAATGGAAATAAAGTCTTTGTAGATAGGGAAGGGTGGAGGGGGTGAAGGGAGGCCTAGGAATGGGGAAAAAAATAAGAACCAAGATGCATTACGTAAAGGTACAATTCCCTGTGAGAAATGTAATTGTATTGTATACCTACAATGTACCAATAAAAGAATTTAACAAAAAAAAATAAAAGGAAAGACATATCATATTCATAGTAAATATTTCAATTTTTCTCATTTTAATATATAGGTTTATATAATTCCTATCAATGTCCCAGAAAAATTTTTTCTAGTTACATACAAGATTATTCTAAAATTTATAGGGAAGTATAAATGAATTGGAATAGCTAGAACTATTTTGAAAAGAAAGAATAAAGTAGAAAGAAACACTCCACCTGATTTCAACACATCATGCAGTTATAATAACAAAGTATAAACACACAGAACAGAATGTAGTCACAAAAATATGTCCACCTGAGTTTTGGTTTTTTTTTTGGCAGTACTGAAAATTGAGCCCAGAGACTTCACACTGAGCTCAGTCCGCCAGTCCTCTTTTTTATTCCAAGTCTGGGCAATTTTCCTAGACTTTGTACTTTTGACAAAGGTGCACAAGTAATTCAGTGGAGAAACGATAGCCTTTTCAACAAGTGGTGCTAGAGCAATTGAATATCTGTAGGTAAACAAACCTCAATCTAAGTCTCACACCTTATATAAAAATTGACTTAGTGGATTATTAATTTAAATGTAAATTGCAAAACTGTACAAGGTTTAGAACAAAATATTGGATAAAATCTTTAGGATCTGGGGCTAGGCAAATAGTTCTTAGACTTGGTACCAAAAAATGATGCATAAAAAGAAAAATTGATGAATTGAACTTCGTTAAAATAAAAAACTTTGCTTTGCAAAAGACTCCAAAAGAGGATGAAGGCAGTGAAATCCTGACATATATAAGGCAGTGGATGTAAGAGGTAGGAAGGAGGGAACAGTCACAGGACATATTAAAGAACAGAAATTTGATCCTGTCACTTGGAAGATTTAATGCAGAGTTGATTACACAGTCGAGAGGAGCTGGGAGTCAAAAAAACCCATGGTGAAGAACCCTAGAGATCAACAACAATAAGAAGCTCTTGCTATCCCTCAGCTAGAAAGTCAAGGGCTTCATCCCTGTTACTAAAGCCAGGCTTGCCCAGTGGAAGCTGAAATTTAGTAGCTTGTCTGGCAAGAAATGAAGGCACAGATGTAGCCACAGCTGAAAGATCTGCCCACATCAGAGAGACAGGGTGAAAAGCACCTTAGCTTCTTTCTCCTTCCAACCTTCCAATCTCCTACCAAAGCCAAGTCTAGTTGGAGGCCAGATGACTTGAGAGCCTGGGGAATGTAACCTTCATGACTCCTATGGGTTTAAGATACAGAGTAGACTTGGAAAAGGATATGAAACAGATCTGAGGGCAAACAGGCTCAGGACTAACATAATTCATCTTTTTAACTACTCAGCATCCATTCTCACCTCATAGCCATATGTGTCAGTCAGTATTTACTAGAGAAACAGATATAACACAAGATATACAAATATATATGAATTTTCAAGATTGGCTTGTAATGGCCACCCACAGAATCAGAAGAGGAAGAGTCCAGAGGCTCTGTCTGTGCACTGGAGACTAAAGGATTTAGTCAAAGGTCTGGAGCTCCCTGCAGTGTCCCGCTGGAGTTCATATCAGGAGGCCAATGGGTCTGCGATGGAAGGCTAAAGGATCTGTGCCAGAAGCTGAAGAGTCTTCACTGGAAGCCAGGAAATGATGTCCAAGTTGAAGACTGGAACTCCTTCGAAGGAACAGAAGCAGATCAGTCCTTCCTCATTTCCCCTTTATACCATCCAGGCAACACTGTGCTGCCCAGGGTGGGTCCTCCACACCCTAGGGTGCAGAATTGCTGAGTTGATTTAGTTAAGCTTCTCTTAACCAACTTTTCAAGTTGACACAATCAACCGTCACAATCAGTCCCTTATCAATTTGGCAACAAGATACATTTCTTTAACCCAGCCTCCAAGATACAAAGACAAACTCATAATTATGCCTAACATGTTATAACTATCCTGTGTACAAACAGAAATGCACTAATTCCCTTCCCAGAATGGATGGCAAGTTTTCTTTGGGTGGTGCTATTAACATTTCATAACTTGAACATTATCACATAGGTTTAACAATCCTTAAGAACCAGTATTAGATCTATCAACATTATATTACATTAGAACCATTTTAGGAGAGAAACAGTACAATTAAAATCCTCATTTCTGTAGCTGATCATGGGGTCATAGCTGGTATTTAGAACTACCTTCTTTTACTACCCATTCTGTATTCCCTTGGCCTTCAGCAAGCACCTCAGCAGGTCTTGGTTCTTTCCTTGGTAGAGTGATCCATGCTTTCATTCCTGAAGGGTCTGGACCATTTGTCATTCTGTCTGGATTAGGTTGTTGTAGTTTCCCACTGACTTTAATAACAGGGCATGGTACTACTAAGAGCTACCCTAAGGGATCTCCTGTACTCCCAGTATGTTCTCCCTTTCCTCCATTGTGGAGTAGTAGTCCAAATTCCCCTTGATAGTCTTGATCAATCACCCCTGACAACACTGTGACTCCCTTTTTAGCTTGTTTCCTTAGAGGCATAAAGAGACCAAAATGACCAGGGGAAAATCTTAGCTTCCAGTTCAATGGTATCATCGTTGCACTTCTTGGTATAGGCGTTCCCCTCTCTGGAACTAAGACTTCTAAGCCAGCAGAACATAAGGTTGCAAGAATAGGGAGCAAAAATTTTGGTAGTTGATCACCCCTTGATTCCTGAACCCATAAATCCTGGCTATGAGAGACATGGTCTCATACAATGGGTGCTGATTCAAAGCATATACAGCCTTTTGATGAACCTTGCCCCAGCCCTGCAAGCTATTGCCTCCTAGCTGGCACTGTAACTGCGTCTTCAAAAGACCATTTCACCTTTCTATCAATCCAGCCATTTCTGGATGGTGAGGAACATGATAAGACCAGTGAATTCCATGAGAATGAACCCATTGTCTCATTTCTTTGGCCATAAAATGTGTTTCTTGGTCAGAGGGCAATGCTATGTGGAACTCCATGATGGTGGATAAGGTATTCTGTGAGTCTACAGATGGTAGATTGTGGTGGATTAACTAATGGTCAACTTGGAATACCCAGCTGAACTGAGTCAGCATGGTTCTGGGTGTGGAAGACCCACTTGAGAACTGTTGCCAATGGCATAAAAGGAGAACTGAAGGGAAGATTGTATGCTGTTGATTTTCCTGAAGAAGCTTATTGTAGCTGGTTTTCCTGATATGAACTTGGCTGTTCTCATCATCGGAGGAGCTTGGGTCCTCCCTGTCACAGGGAATGGCTGCTGTTCCCATCAGGGGAGCTCTGGTCTTCACCTTGAGTGTTGGTTCCTCACTCCAGTGAAGATCTCTCAGCCTGGTGGCACAAATTCTTCACCCTGCAGTTGCAGACTTTCTAGCTTCCACCACTGGCCTTTGGACCTTCCCAGTGCAGATCCTTGATACAGACTTCCATAATACATTGCCTTGGGCTCTAGGCCTTTAGCTGGACTTGTGGAAGACACTGCCATGAGATCCAGGCCCTTGGCTGGATATTTTGGGTCTCTAATGTGTGGATAGATCTCTTGCACTCCTCTGAATTTGACTTTTTGGGTGAATAATATAAAATAATCCTATAAATTATGTGTCCTGTATTAAATCTATTCCCTTGTAAACCCTGAGAATACAATATTTCAGAAATTCATGTTTCTGTCAGACATGAGACAACCACCCATAATACAGGTTACAAGCTCTCTCCAAAAAGGGGTGGAAGAACATCTGATTTATCAATATTCCATCCCAAATCTGTGGTTTCCAGGCATTATGATCCCTCCTATAAATATCAGATATGTGTGATAACATAACTGTAGTCTGGTGAACCATAAATTAAATTACAAAGTCATTATTACCAACATTCCTCATACAAAATAGGATGAAAGAGATTGTTGATTAATATATACATAAAATTATTGACTGCTATAATTCTTTTTCTATAACTGGTCATATGGCCACAGTTGACATGTATCACTTTCCTCTTCTACGACATACCATCTTTCCCTTTCAGCCCGAACATTAACTAGATGTATTTATTTTGCCAGTGAAATGATCCAATCTTTCATTTCTGTAAGGTCTGAATCTTTGGTGGTCCTGTTACCGGCCACTTAGGTTCACAAGCTTAGGTTCATTTGCTTGCCACTGACCAAATCAAAGGAGGCCATATATTTTGGTAAAATGGAAAAAAAGGATTTACTCAAAGCTAGTTCTGAGGAGATGAAGGGACTCATTTGTATAGGTGGGCATGGGTCTTTGATAGTAAGGGACAGCAGAAGAGGAGCACAGAGAGACAATGTAGATCTCCACACTTGCTTTATCACTTCCAGCTATATCCAACTCATTCTCCTCTTTCTAGTGGAAAGGAAATCAAGCTCCAGCCTCCTGAGGCTGGTAGCATCTGCATATTCTGTTACTTCTTTTAGGCTGAGGAGAGTAAGGAGTATTGGTTGTGTGTTCTGCAGAAGGAAGTTTGGAGAAGTTGCTTATCTCTAAAAGAAAAAAAATCTAACTTTTAAATCTCCATTTTGCAGTGACAGTTATAGTCCTGTATGTACTGGGTTGCTATAGGCTTTAATTGACTTTTCCTATCAGAAATGAAAGTATCAAAAAGAACATCCCCATGAATCTCATGGGTTTCAAAAATAGTCCCCTTGCTTTCATTATGTAGCAGTGAACCAATTTCTCATTATTAATCATGATCAGTCATCTCAGACAATATAGTCACACTCCTCTGCTTGTTGGAGGAGCTCCAAATGCCAGGTGACAGTCTCAATTTTAATTATAATGAGACTGTGAGGAAGCATTTATTCCTTCGAAACAAAGACCTCTAGACCAGCAAGGCTGAAGATTGTGGATAGGAAATAAAATTCTTGTGTGGCTTATTAGATATAATAGTGAGAAAAGCCATTTATACTTCTGCCCCTTAATTCCTAGACCTATACATTCTACATAGGGGAGAAACATACCATATGTCAGTCACTGCTTCAAAGCATAGACCATGTCCTGAGAAACAACATTGCAATCCCCCAAAATGTGATTGGTATTGGTATTTGGTATTATAACTAAATCTTAGTCCATTCTACCATTTTATCAGCCAACAACTCCTGGTTGATGGAGTAAATTGTAAACAGCAAATTTTAATTTTAATATTGTATTTTCCTTGTAAGTATGTCCCTTGGACAGAAGTATTGTTGTTGTGTGGTAACATAATAGTGAATTAGGAATTCCAGAAGTTCTTAGATGATGCTGATGAGAAAGCAAATCTGTACTCATAACAGTAAGAATAAAGTATGGCCTCTCTATGATAGGAAAAGTTTGAATGTAATCAGCTTCCTAACAAGTGTCTAGCTGGTTACCACAGAGAATGGTACCAAATAAAGAGCCTCAGTGTTGAGTATTGACCTTAAATTTGGTGGAATAGGCACGCAGCAACAGCAGTGGGAAGGAAAAGTCCACATTCTTGAGTCTAAAAGCAGAGACTTTCATTGGAAAAACCCAGCTAGAAACTGGCTGATGTAAGATCCTAGAAGATGCAGTTTGAGGGGAATCAATCTCCTTGAGTAGAGCAGGGGAATGACCGACAGGGAACCATTTTAAGAGAAAACACGCCTGGATTACTGAATGGTGTGTTAGTTACTTTTCTCTCGTTGCTGAGACAAAACACCCAACACCCAAAGTTAAAGGGGAAAAAAGGTTTATTTGACTTACAGATTGTAGAGGTTTCATTCCATAATTGGCTGGCTTCAAGACAGGGTGGCAGAGGGGCAATAGTTCATGGCGGCAGAAGACAGAAAAAGCAACAAGAAGGTTTAACAGCATCTTTCTGCCTCTTTTATCTTATTCATACTACTTAGGGCAGATAGCACTCATCCCCTTAATCCTAGTGCCCTCAGGCCTAGCAGTGCACTGTGAATCAATCACACACTCTAGATTCAACCACCTCCAAAATAGCTCCACCTCAGACTGCATGAGGCTTTAGCTGGACATCTAAACACAAGCCATAACAGATGGGGAGGGAGTAAGGGAGAGAAAGTGGTTTCTCAGTTCTCTAGCTTTGATGACTTGGGTGCATAGTAATTCACTGAGCTGAGGACACAAGAGTCTGAGAGCATGTTGAGTTTAAGGCGTCTGTGGGATGTCACAGTAAAGCTGCCCAGGATGCAGTCTGAGGTTCAGATAAGAAGTCTGTGATTGAGAAATAGAACTGAGAGTCATCAGACTATAAAGAGTCATTGAAACCATGAGGATGGGTGAGTGAACTCAGAGTCAATGCAGGATTAGCAGCAAAGAGAACCAGAGACAAAGCTTAGCCATCACCAATATTCAACTTACTAGCCACGGAAGAGAAGTCTGTGAGGAAGATGCCAAAGTGGTATCTCAAAAATCAAGGGAGAAAAGACCATCAAGAAAAAGAAAGTGGGGGCCGGGGATTTAGCTCAGCAGTTTCGCCGCCTGCTGCACAGCGCAAGGACCCGAGTTCGATCTCCGGTACCAAAAGAAAGAAAAAGAAAGTGGTCAAAGGTCAAATTCACTTGAGATCAAGAAAAATAACCCGAAAAGATGGAAGAGCATTAAATGACAAGAGGCCACTGGTAACTGGTGCCTGGCTAACAGTGGAAACGAATGACCCCTTTACCAAATCCTGACAAACACCAACTAGGCCATCCTGCCTCCAGCCAACCTGAAAGCAGATTTTAGCAGAGCCTACCCAGACCAGAAGTGTCACCCCAGTCCACAGAATCCAGAGTGAAGTGTTTATTTGTTTATTTGTTTTTGGCTTTTTTGAGAAAGGATCTTGCTATATAGTTCAGGCTGGCCTTGAACTCACTATGTAGGTCAAGCTGACCTCAAACTCATGGCAATCCCCCTGCCTCAGCCTCCCAAGTGCTAGTATTACAGATGTGCACCACCATGTCCAGTTTTTTTGGTTGTTTTAAGGCATTAGGTTCTAGGATGTTTTTTATACTGCAAAAGCTAACAGATGCACATACTTCTTCACTATTCTGATAATCCACTCCAGTAGAGTAAATCATACTTCATGTCTCATGGTTTTTTGAATCAGGAGGCAAGAAAATATTTTTTCTATCTTAATTTTTGTTTCGTTCTTTTCATTTAGGTATGTAAGCTTCGAAAGATGATTTATAGAACAATTTTTTTGGACTTGCAAGTCTATGTACACCTCTTTGCAGGCCATCTTCTTTGAAAAGAACCATTGGTAGAGCCCTTTATTTTTACCAGCAATCTCCCCCTCTTCTGCCCACATCTCAAGACACTCAAAAATGACCTGTATAAGTAGATCAAAGTGGTAACAGAGGCGAAAGGAGGAGGGAGGCAGCTCCACTGTAACTTGGGACAGAGCAGTGACATTTTTTTTTTTTTTTGGAATCTAGCCCAGGGCTTTCTAAATAAACACTGTAAAAGCATCTCCTAAGTGACGTGCTGAGGAAACTGAAGCAGGATGAATATATTCCTTATCTGCAGCATGGCAGATGAACAGGCTGAAAACTCCTACTCCTATCAAAAGGTTTCAGGAATTTATTATTCATACCTATTCATTTGTGGAATCTTTAATTTAATATAAACTAACTCTGGACTTATAAAAATGAACTTATTAAAAATGTTCATATTTGGGTGACTAGGTAATGAAGTTACATGGACTTTCAACATCCAGTGATGTAATCTCATGATTAAGTTTGATATTTAGTTCAATGATATCATACCACGCACTGACCTGGCTCTGAGTGTCACCATTACGTGCTCACATTCTTTCCCAGAAAAGAGATGGTGGCAGGGCATCATTGTCTTCTGTAGATGTAATCCCTATAATTGCACCCAGGTCAGTCAAGATCTTTTTTATTTTTATCAAGTGTATTTCCGGGTTGGGGGTATAGCTCAGTGGTAGAGAATTTGCCTAACATGGAAGAGGCCCTCAATTCAATCCCCAACACCAAAAAAAAAATAAAACACAAACCTTCTTTCTTGGTTTCTGGTTCCACATATCTACCTTTTTTCTCCATCAAGGTCCTTTAGCAAGAAATAATAAATAAAAAATGATAAGCATGTGAGGTCACAGACATGTTAGTGAGTTTGATTTAAGCATTCCACAATGTATACAATCTATATCAAAACATATTGCATACCATAAATATATGCAATTTTAATTTCTCAATTATACCTTAATAAAGCTGGGAAAGAAACAAAAATAAATGTTGTTATAGTAAAAAAATAGTCACATTAATATAATACAGAATCTAATCAGCCATAATCAATTAAACACCACTCTTGCCACATTCAGTCTCTATGTAGAGATTCAAAAGATGAGAAGAAAGTAATTAACAAGTATCTATTTTTAAGAAACCATCATTTATTCAACAGAAGTTTATTGAGCACTTAATCATGTACCTCTGAAGATCCAAAGGTGAACAGGAAAGACCTTCATCTCACCCTTAAGGAACATCCAGGTTGTCCTGTCCTCAGACTATTTTTGCACTTTTACTTACATCTTTAGCTATAGGTCTGTATCAAAAGAAAAACTGCCTACTACAACCATTAATCCTGATATGTCAATGTCATTGGATTAAAAAATGCTTAGTGGATTAGTAAAGCATGCTCCTGGATGTGCCTGGGTGGGTCATAGAGGTGTACCTCCTCCATTCCTCTCTGATGCCATTTCCGTGCTCTGCTTCCTAGCTGCCATGAACTAAGCAGCTAAGCTCTACCATGCTTTTCTGTCATGAGTTTTTTGCCTTGTGGCCTACCAACCATGTAATGAATCTTCGGAAACTGTGAGCTATATTAAATCTTTCCTCCTTTAAGTTATGGGTGTCAGGTATTGTGTCTCAGTGATGGGAATACTGACTAATACACTTACTAATGTATCTTCTTTACAAGTAATAATAATAATAATAATAATAATAATAAAAATAGATAACAAGAACAATAAAATAGCTAATGCTTATCTAGTGCTTACTATGAGCCAAAAAGTATTCTGTACATTTTCATATATTAAGTAATCTTCAACAATCTTTTGAGGTACTAAAATCAGATAACTGAGACACAGAGATGTTGAGTAGTTCATACCAATTCAGAGTATTTATTTCATTTTTCTTATTAGACAGAACACTGTAGAGAGTTGTTATTTTTAAACAAGGGCTGAAAGAAAATGTGCTGTCGCTAGCCCTTAGTTAATTAATAAATTTGAATGTCAAAGCATATCATTCTTTAAGCACTTGGCCTAATTCAGATTCAATAATCTAGTCTGAATGTTTTCCACCTAAACAGATGCCCACAAAAGCCACATCCAGAGAAAAAATATATTGTGGCATGTGTTTAATTTTCTTAAAAACTACTGATGATTTTCAACCAGCCCATCCAAATCTCTTTTCAGGTTTTCAGCCTATAAACCAGTGTATTTGCTTTTATAATGAAGTGGAATGCCAGGTCTCTTACATTCCCAAAGTTGGAATATGGCAGCACGGCTAGGATTTCCTTGGAGACCTATTCTACCAAACATATAAAGATCCCTTGTCCATGGGTTTTCTGAAGAGAACCAGTTTCAGTGATTTGCTCCATTTGCCAGAGCATGTATCAGGAAGGTGGGCAAAAACCCTGATGAATGTTTTACCTGAATTTGCTCTGCTGTCCTGGAGATAACCCTCCACCTGATGCCTGGAGCCAAGAGAATTCTAAACTGTAGGCAACAACTGTCTACTTCATTTAATAAGCAAACCAGCATAAAACACGTGAAAACAATATCTCCTAATCCTAAAGATAATCTTTAAAAATAGCAATGATGATGTTGGTGATGATAGTAATAGCTGATGACCCCTTATTATATGCCAGATCCCAGGCTAAATGCTTCATAATATTTAGTCTCTTTTAATTTAAATCTCACAATAATCCTTATTCCAAAAGAATTTTAAGTAACCACTATGGAAAAGTTTTCAAACTTTGGCATATGTAAAACTTACCTGTTAAGCTTATTAAAATTGTAATTTTCTGGTACCACTCTAGAACATATGATTCAATAGGTCTGGGGAGTGGTCCAAATACCTTTTATGAAAAATAACATGAAGTTGCTTAAATTTAACAGAAATTAACAAAATAGAGTTTCTGTCATCTATTATCTTATAAAAAGAATAACAATATTGAGCATATCCTATTCTGAGAAGTAGAAAGTATGTGTTGATTGTGTGACAGATTTGGAGACAAGCAAGCAAAATTAATGAGGAGAAAGAGGAAGGGAGGAAGTTTCAAAGAAAGGAGATGGTTACTTCTTGCTTCATACTGAACTACTATGAGACTTACTAGCTTAAAAGGCAACTATCATTGATTTTATGAATGTAAAATTTGGGCTGTGTGCACTGGGAGTTTGTCTTCACTCTGTGTGGTACCAGCTGAGATGTCCTGACCTGAGCTGGTGAATCTACTTTCAGGAAGGCTTACTCACATGGCTAGCAAGTTGGTATTGACTATCAATTCCTTTCCATACTGTCCTTTCTATGAGGTGATTTGGTTATGAGTTATCATTGCAAAAGACAAGTGGAAGCTGCCAAATTCTTAAGGCCTGGTTTCAGAAACTAGCACATCACTTCTGTGAAATTCAACAAGTTAAGTAGTAAGAGATTTAAGGGGAAGGGATATAGATTTTGCCTTTCTAATGTAGGAGTATCAGGGAACACTGGGGCCATGCTTTAAAATTGCAACAGAGATACCAGTCATGGTGGCACAAACCTGTAATCCTAGCACTCTGAAAGGCTGAGGCAGGAGGATCACAAGTTTAAGCCTAGCCTGTGTGATTTAGCAAGACCCTGTCTCAAAATAAAAGGTAAAAAAGGGGATGGGGATGTAGACCAATGCAAAGGCCCTGAGTTCAATTCCCAGTACTGAAAATAAAGTCATTGGTATATCTTGGAACATATTTTACAATCACCTCCAAGTACTACATCAGAATATGAAGAAATATTTTCACAAAGGAATACAGTCAAAGAACAGATCAGTAATACATTCGGAGCCATTTCCCAAAATAAAATAATTCATCAATGTTTTCTGCCACGTGCTATTCAGTTTAGCATATGACAAAATATGTATTTTTAGTTAGAATTCTCTTAACAATTTCTGGTTCTATGCTTAATCCAAATACTCAAAATTTATCGGATACAGTAAATACTTCCTACAATTGAAAATTGTGAGTTAAGACTTTCCAAATTAGTATAAAGAGGAGGAAGAAGAGGCAGATATATAAGAACTTGATCTAAAATGCAAACAGTCCAACATTGAGCTAGATATACAGTGAAAAAAGGTCACAGAGGATTTTCATCACTTTCTCCATTATGAAACTATCACCACTATTTCATAAGAAGTATGCTTTAGTTTTGCATTTATAAAATACAAATAGAAATTAATATCTTAATTAAAAATTATTTGTCCTAATGTGTCATTGTCCCATTAGATTCCAAATGTTTGAGGAAAAACTATGCAGATAGTGATGGAATAAGCAGTTGTTAGATTGCTTCAAGAGAATGTAAATGATAGATTTTTCTGGAGCTGGGGAAGGGGTTTGAGGATGGGAGGGAGAAGGTAGGAGGTAAAGGCATCAAAAATGATCAAGATATGTTATATATATGTACCAATTCCCCAATACAAATGTAACATTATGTATTGTAAACATACACTAATAAAGAAAAAAGAGTAAAGAAATAAGAAAAATATCCCAGGGAATGACCACATGAAAAAGACAAAAAGGACTGAAAGAGAAGGAAACTGAGAGAATCCAGAGATGTAGGAAGAAATACAAAAGAAAGTATTCTTATGAAATAAGAAGAAGCAAATGTTTGAAGTTTTGCTGATTACAGAAAGGGATCAACATCATCAAATGCTTCGCAAGCTACCAGGAGAATGGTTGAGAAGATTTAACCAAAACAGCATCACTGAACTCAATGAGAGCAGTTTTAGCAGAAGCGTGTGGTAGGAAATCCTTTTGCTTGGATTAAAGTGTAAGAGGTAATAAGATAAGAGAAACAGCAAATGTAGAATACCCTTTCTAGATTCTTGGCTAAAAATGGAAGGTGAAAGACAGGATGTTAGCTAAAGAGATATATGTGTGTGTGTGTGTGTGTGTGTAGTGTGTGTGTGTGTATGTGTGTGTGTGTTTCCTAATATGGAAATAGATTACCTAGAAAATGTTTAAAAACTGAATGAAATCAGTTTATATAAATAAGGAAGTGTTTTAATTACAGCAAAAGTTTGAAGAGGCTGGAAGGGATGCAATCCAGATCTTGAGGCAGAGAATAACCTTGGGTAGAAAGGAAATTTCTTTTAGACTGATGTGAAGAAAGCAAGGAAAAATGATTAGAAGTTCCATTTTTAGAAGATGTGGTCAATGAAACATCATCGGCTGAGAGTTGAAGCTAGATCATATGTACATGAGGGTTTGTCATATCATCCTCCAGTTTTGTATATTTTAAATTTCCTACAATAAAGTACTTGGAAAATATTGACAAAAATTGTCGGGGTAAAAATTGCTTTATTCCTCAGGATGGTTTTGAAGTAAAAGGAAAAGCTATCTGTTGAGAGTGAAGGTTTCGCATTGCAGGTTTGTTTAATAAAGATGATGGAAGTTTAAAACTGCTGCTATTGGAATGGAAGAAGAGTTGATGATCCGGTTGAGGTTGGAGGTCTTACATTTCAAGTGGCAAATATTTGTGTGTGGTAAGATTTTCTCTAGGAATAAAAATGTAGGAGCTGTTAGGGAAATCCACAATTTATTTTTTTCATTTTTGTGGTATTGAGGATTGAACCTAGGGAGCACTGAGCTACATCTCCAGCCCGTTTGTTAAACTTTACTTTCAGACAAGGTTTTGCTTAAATTACCTAGACTGGCTTTGACCTTGTGATTCTTCTCCCTCAGACTTCCAAACAGCTGAGATTATAAGCATGTGCCACTGCACCTGGCCCATAACTGACTTTTGATTAGCTAGTGCCAACTAAACATTAAGGGAAGCAACAATGGGATGGAGAACTTTGTTTTTCCCTTTATAAAAAAGTTATTGTGCTTTTTAAAAATTGATTTTATTTGTACATTTAAGGTATACAATATAATGACATTTATCACTGGAAATTTGCACCTTTATACAATTCATCTTGGTCCTTATTGTTTCCCCATTCCCCTGCCCTCCCTTCAACCCCTCCACCCCTCCCTATCTACAAAGACTTTGTTTCCATTTTTTCTTTTTCTCATATTAATTCCATTCCTTTCTTTCTTTTCCCCACCCCTCCCACTTCCCCTTCCCCCTTGCACCTTTTCTTCCTGTTTCACATTATCTATTATACCTTTTGTGCTTTTCTAAAATAGGAAAGTACTTTAGTATAGAAGTCAGTTTTGACTAAATTCCAAGGAGACAGAGAAACTAACTTGTAAGATAGTTTTTCTTTATGATAAAATACTCTCATGTATTGTATAATACTGATCATAAATATTTACAAGGAAATTAAAAGATAGTAAAATAAAATAATCCAAATGCACTTTCATAAATAGTTTTAGATTTTAAACCAAATGTGCTTTTAAGTGCTTGCAAATTATTTATACTAAACAACTAGTATCTACCTAGAGGCAAAGCCATTTAGGATACTGACTTTCCAAATTTAGTAAACTTTCTGCTATCTCCATTAATGGCCTCATTTCCCATTCCAGACTTCCAACTGTTACTCTAACTCAGATTTAAATGTATTTCTAATGAAGATTAATTGTTGTGCATCTTCCACATTTCACCAGTATCCTCATAGCCCAAGAATCCCTTGAAGCAGAATGACCTACAGTGCATTTTGGATCTGTGACCATTGACAAAAATCTCAATTTGCTGTATGTGCACTCCACAAATGTGTTTATATTTTGTAAGCTGCACCCTGGGACTTAAACACTGTGGGTAATTAGTTACCAAGTAAGCAACACTACAAAATACTATTCCACTAACCAGAACTTTGGGTAAAAGATAATACAATTAGGGAAAAGGAAGGTTGTGCTATAAACAAGATAGGGGTTAGTGGAAATAGTGCACTGTAACTAGTATGCTAATATACAAATAGATTTTTATATATTATTTCAACATGGGCTTAATTGTATTTTTTAAATGTCAGGGTTGCCAATAGTTTCTAGTTTGCAATGTGGATTTTAGAGGGTGAGTGGCACCTCTGAAACTATGAATGTAAGCCAAAAGCTCATAGAATATGGTGTCACTATCAGTGCATGTAACCACAGACTAGAAAAATCAAACCAAACTTTCTATTGATGATAGTTGTGAAAGTTAGACAAAATATAAAAATTATCTCCATAAAGACATCATAAAACTAAAAAAATGAGTGAAAATTATGGAGCCAGTATGGGGTAAGGTAGAAGTCCCAGAAAGTAAGACAATCACAGTGGGAATGTTTTCATACTTCATAGAGAATATTAAATAGTTGAGATTTTGAAAGGCATTTTTTAACAGGTCCACAGTTACTAGGGTAACAGACATCTGAATCTTGGGTTTGCCATACATGGGACAGAGGATAGATGGGCTATAGATTCTCAGGAATAGGACTGTTTACTCGTGTACTATTCTAGTAGAAGAATGGACTTGAAGATGTCCATCGTTGATTCACTAGCTCAACTATGAACAATCATTTCAATCACTGGAGTTGGACTAAAGTGATCCCTGATCGCTAATGCCAGCAAGCCCTTGATGGACTCAAACACAAATTCTATCTGGCGGAGAACATTGATTTACACTTCAAAAATACTTCTTGCAATATCTTTGCAAATACAATGTCTGGAACACAGTGAGAACCAGACAATGGGCGTGGTGTGGTGGCACACACCTTTAATTCCAGCACTGTGGATGCTGAAGCAGGAGGATCGCCAGGAGGTCAAAGCCAGCCTGAGCTACATAGTAAATTTAAGGCCAGTTTGAACTGCATAGTGGGACCCAGGCTCAAAACAAATAAACAAACAAACAAAACCAGGCAAGCATCAAAGAAAATAAGATACAGCTAGGCATGATGGCATATGCCTGTAATCTCAGCTCACTGGGAGGCTGAGGCAGGAGAATCCCAAGTTCCAACAATTTAGCAAGACCTTGTCTCAAAAAACAAAAAGGGTTGGAAATGTAGCTCAGTGCCATGGCCCTCTGTTCAGTTGCCAGTATAGAGGAGGAGGAGGGGGAGGGGGGAGGGGAGGGAGGAGGAGGGGGGGGAGGAGGAGGGGGGGAGGAGGAGGAAGGAGAAAGGGAGAAGACACAGAAAGGCAGGAGGAAAGAAGGGGAAAGAGAGAGGAGAGGGGAGGGAAGGGGAAGGGGAAGGGCAGAGGATAGAAAGGGAGGGAGAAGGTATTGGAAAGAGGGAGGAGAAAAGGGAGGGGAAGAGGGAGGGGAAGGTAAGGGGATGAAGAAAAGACACGAATAAAAGCCAAAACAAACAACAGACCACAGAAATACAGCAATATATCCACAGAGGCTTCAGATATTCTAGTTAACAGACAATTTAAACATAATTGTTGTTTGCTACAAACAAAATAAAAGACATGATTAAAAATGAAAATTCTGGAGTTGAGAAATAAAATTAAGAATTTGGTGTGTAGGCTTAGCAGATTGGACACATATGAACCAGAAAACAGGTCAGAAAATATCCAGACTGCAAGATGGAAAGAAAGGATAAAAAGTGTAAAAAGGAGAGTATGTGCGGGTTCTACGATAAAGCCTTGTTTACAGTTTACATTGTGATGGGACACTAATGAACCCTACCCAGAAGATCTTGCTTCACAGGAGTGGAATCTGGGCCCAGCACGCAAACTCCGGGCAAGAGTCGTTTGGTTGCCTGGCTGCCCTCCTCCGGGGCTGGCTCAAAAGGGGTGGGGCCTCTTTGTGACGCCACCCTTCATTATGAGGGGGCACCCTTCCTGGTGCGCAGTGCTGCCACTGTTCAGCACCGGAGTTGACAGTATAACAGCTTCCACTTTGCTTGCATCAAAGCACAGCAACTGAGTGGAAACTCTTAGAGGCCGAAGCGTTACAGTCCACGCAGCAACATGCCTGGGTCACCGCTAAAAGTGGCGGTAGTGTGCTCCAACAATCAGAACCGGAGCATGGAGGCACACCACATCCTCCACAAACGAGGATTCAACGTCCGGTCTTTTGGAACAGGAACTCACGTGAAGATTTCAGGACAAATCCTTGACAAGCCAAATATTTATGATTTCCAAACAACATATGAACAGATATACAAGGATCTTACAAGGAAAAATAAGAAATTTTATACACAGAATGGCGTTTTAGGTATGTTGGACAGAAATAAGAGAATCAAGCCTCAGCCGGAAAGGTTCCAGAACTGCACAGATTTGTTTGATCTGATTCTCACTTGTGAAGAGCGAGTCTATGACCAGGTGGTAGAATATCTGAATTCCAGAGAACAGGACACCTGCCAGCCAGTGCATGTGATCAACGTGGACATCAAGGACAACTATGAAGAGGCCATCCTCGGGTCGTTCCTCATCTGTAAACTCTGCCAGTATATCCAGCTCATTGAAGACGTGGACAATGAGATCCAGGAGGTGCTTAAGGAGATGGAGAAGAAGACCAGCAAGACCTTCCTGCACACTGTTTGCTTCTACTGAAGAGAACTGCTGCCCACCCTCCAAATCTATCTGGAGATTTGCTAGGACTTTTTCCTTCCTGATACTTGTCTTTGACTTATAGGGATCCTGCCAGTGAAAGAGTAGCATTAGATCAATAAACTATGCATACAAAGCTTAAAGATATACATGAATATATGGTTAAAAATAAGGAAATGTTTACCATCCCATTTTTATTTATAAGTGGGATATTGGTTATAAGGGGTTTTTTCCTTCAAAACAAATGTTTTTATAGTGCACTATAACATGTATAGGTCTTTATCTTTGCCTGTGTTTTCTTTGTCTTGTGCCCTAACTAGCTCAATTGTACAAATACCTGAAAAAAACAAGCTATAACTTATGAGGAAAAAAACTTGATATGATAAATGAATCCTACTGGTTGTCAAAAAATCCTTACATTTACTTTCGAGTCTTAGAAGGAGAAAAGAGAAATAGTGTAGGAGGTATGTTTAATAAATATATGATTGCTAAGAATTTTCTAGAACTGACTCTTAAGAAACCATTTTTAAAGGCTTATGAACCCTTAGAAAGATGTAAGATTAAGCCTAGAAAATTTGTTTGGGGTCAAAGTGCCAAGATTGTCAATTTAAGATGCTGTATTTTGGGATGTAGACATATTTAGAACATTGAC
This sequence comes from Heterocephalus glaber, assembly GCF_053883595.1. Lineage (NCBI taxonomy): Eukaryota > Metazoa > Chordata > Mammalia > Rodentia > Bathyergidae > Heterocephalus > Heterocephalus glaber. The sequence goes on from NW_028258340.1 coordinate 2,493,870, forward strand.
ACAAGTGCCAAGGTGGAATCCCAGAAACCAAAGGAGGGATGAAGGGGTATTTGATTGAAGAAATTAAGAACAGGAAGGAACAACACATAAATACTTAAAGTCAAGAGTCCAATCTGAGAAAGCTGAGCTTAATTGTTATTATTGTTTGAATCTCAAATGTCTCCCAAAGACCATTTGTTAAAGGCTTGGTCATCAGCCTGTGGCACTACTGGGAGGTAATGGAACTTTTAGGAGGCAGGGCATGGGGGGGGGTAGGTCACTGGGGATGAGCCTTTGGAGGGGATTTTGGGACCTCAGCATGCCCCTTCCTTTCTCTGCTCCCCGACTGCGGTAAGCTTTGCTCTACTACATGTCCCTCACTATGACGTTCTGCCTCACTCCAGGTCCCAAAACAACAGAACCAACAACCATGGACTAAAACCTCTGAAATTGTGAACCAAATTAAATATTTCCTCCTTTTAAAGGTTGATTATCTCAGGTTTTGTCACTGCAATGGAAAGCTAACACAATCATGAAATCCAAACAGAGAGGAAAGAGAGAAGGTGGAGAAAAAAAATCCCACACATTGGGACCTAGAAAAAACTGAAATAGAATAAGAAACTAGAGCTATTAAAAGTTGTAATATCCTATTGGGCGTGGTGGCACACCCCTGTAATCCCAGCACTTGGGAGGCAGAGGCAGGAGGATTGCCGTGAGGTCCAGGCCAGCCTGAACTAGTAGTGAGACCTTGTCTCAAAAAACTAAAAAAAAAAAAAAAGTTGTAATATCCTACTATTATGGCCTGTATCTAGATCCCACCCCCCAAGCCTCATGTGCTCATAGGTGGGGCTTTTGTGTGTGATGCTGGATTAGAGTGTGTGATACTGGTATTTCAGATATGTGATAACTAAATGGGTTGAACATAGTTCTGGGTTTGGATAATGGAAGCCTCACCTTGAATGTGGGTGGCATCAATCAATAGGTTTGCATCCTGGATGGAATATAAAGGACAGAAAGAAGGCAGGCTCCCTACTGCTGCTGCTTTCTGCCTGCCATGCCGTGGACTGATTTTCCTCTGCAATGCCCCTCTGCCATGCCACCCTGCCTTGGAGCCAGCCAACTATGGACTAAAACCTCTACAAACTGTGAACTGAAATAAACCTGTCCTCCTTTAACTTGTGGGTGTCAGATATTTTGTCCCAGCAAAGAGAAAAGTAACTAAGACACCTACCCATATAACAAACAGATTCTGAGTATCTGCGGCAAATGGCTTAATTTGGCTTAAAGGCATAGTACTAGGGTAAGTGATCAAAGTCTTTAAAGGAATTAATAAAATACTTCTGTGTTTTATAATGATAACCCTCTAATCAAAGTGAGAAGTGAACTAGAGAAATTATTGTTATGGTTTGTGTTTAGCTGTTCCCCCAAAGCCTCATGCAATGAGGTTAGGACTTTCTCAGAGGTAGTTGAATCTGGAATGTGTGATGCTGGGATTAAGGGCGTGTGATTACTAAACCAATGCACATGAGTGTTAGGTTTAGGACCACCCTAATCCTGGTAGTCTGGATGGGATAAAAGAGTAGAAAGACAGTGAAGGCCCCTCTTGTTGCCTTTGCTACCTTGTGCATTCCATGTTGTTTCTCTTCTATGAATCCTATTTGCTATTCCTGTCTTGGAGCCAGCTAACTATGGACTGAAACCTCTATGAACTGTAAGCCAAATATACCCTTTCCCCTTTAACTTTTGCTGCCAGGTATTTTGTCTCAGCAACAAGAGAAAAATAACTTACACACTTATGATGGTTTTAATCTCAGGATTGGAGATTAGGCAGTCTTGAGTACAAACCCTGATTCTACCTCAACTACAGTAGCTCTGTCCCCAGGGCATATTAAATAAGTTCTCTAGGCTTCAGCTTTCCCATCTGTAAATCAGGTATCTTCATGAGGTTATTTTGAAGTTAATGAAATAATGCATCTCGGGCGTGGGTTTTAGCTCAGTGGTTTTGCCACTTGCTGGGCAAGTGCAAGGACCTGAGTTCGATCCCTGTACCTAAATAAATAAATAAATAAACAAACAAATAAATAAATAAATAAAAAATAATGCATCTGAAATGCTCAGCCCAGTTCCTGACCTGCAGTGAGCATGCAGTAAGCATACAGTAAGTAATGATAGGGCTTTTCTGAGAAGAAACCAGAGGAAGTAAAATCAACCAGGACAGTACTGAGATACACTAAGGGAACCTGGGGAATCCATGTATGGACCTGTCAATACCTGTAAGAATGAAGAGGGAAAAACATGTAGCAGGGCTTGAGGCCAGAGACTGCGTGTGCATGAGGGAGTGCGCAAGATACTACAAGTGGTGAAATAAAACAAACAGAAGAGTCCTCTCCAACTCTTCCCAGGCACATGCCCCTGTCCAATTTTGTATAGACGACTAAGCCCTGACTGAACACAGATAACATTGACAGCCATAGGCCTAATAAAACAAATGCATGCATGGTCCCATGGATACACAAAAAACTCACTTGGTTTTCAAAACTGAAGGGGCCCTTTGTGTCCAATATTCTGTGAGACTATACAAGCCCAGTGTGAACTTTGACCAGAGGCAAACACTTTATTTTTAATGATCAGTCATACCATGACCTTCAACAACTTGCAAAAGTCCAGTAGGTTATTAATTTCTCATAGAACTAAAGAAACAATTCAAAAAATATTAATGGAAAACTTACTTGGTTAGTTTGTCTACTCCCCCTTTCCACATGGCCACTTCCTCAACCCAACCTAATACTTATGAGTAACAGCTCAGAACAGATGCTGCTTATTTTCTCAGCCCAAGCAAGCTGTCCTGCAAATGAGGTTAATAATAGATTACAAGTCCCTTTGAAGTCTCTGTTCTCTCTTATTGTTTGCATTTAGACAAAAGAAAGCCAGTTTATCAAAGGATTTCCTGAGGCTCCATTCCCTGTCTGACAAGATGAGGTATGAAACCCAAATGGTCCACTAGGAAAGATTTCAATCAGTGGATGCCACCAGTAGATGGTTTGCCTTGGTTGTTTTTGGTTACTCTTGCTCCACCACTGAAGGAACCTAGCAGAGGGCAGGATGGGTAGATCAATGAAGGAACAAGAAGGAAAAAATAGAGGAGGAAAATCTTTTCATTGCTCTGGTACCTTACAGGGTCTCATAACAAAAGTCTTGTTTTCCCCAAATTAACCTCTCCATTGCCAGCCCTAAAAAAAATAGTTTAACAGGCAAAATGACTTCTGGTACCCTCATCTGCTTGCATCGCCTGCCTATTGTTGTCCCCTTCTCCAACACTGAGCCCCAAATTGCCCTCATACTGTGCCTTGCCCTTGGCTATCAGACTGTGGTCCTATTTTGTAATGTGGACCTTTCATTTCCCTACCTTTGTCCCACAGAACCTAAGCTAATGTGCACATTCATTTTAGCAATGCCGGGGAGGGGGTATACACATTGGCGTGTTGAGGGAAGTAGGAGCCTGGTAAAAGTCACTTTTAAGCAGTGATATCTGATCTCTGCCAGAAAGCATGGTACCTTGAAGGAGTTGAGAGAATTCGAACAAGCACAGTATTTTGACCCCTTCATTCTTTTCAACTCTGGCTAAATTTGGTGCTAATTCAGGTTGCTTTCAGTTTTCATATCTATGCATGGACAACTACTTGTGGGCTTATTTGGGAGAGGCACCATGCCCATCTGGCTCATCGTTATGCCCACTCACATACAGTACCCTAAACAGCACTTGTGTCTAGCACTGAGAGTTCCACAATTACTCCCCAGACTTAGTGAGAATGAGTACATTATTGTTGATTTTCTCATAATGAACCCAAAGATAGCAAGAAACACTTTTCCATTTTAATAACAGTCCTTGAAATATCAGTTTTAATATTTTCTGGGGATTGTGTAGTCATTCAATAATCAACTCTCATAATCTCTTGTGGAATTAGTTATCTTTATGAATGTTTTATAAAGAACTTATGATGAAATTCTGGTTTAAAAAAGAGAGGCAAAATTTAGATTTGAACTGCAGATGGAAATTGTTGAAAGCTAGATTCAGGCCAGTCTGTGCATAAAGATATTAATCAATGACAGTGATGGTGAAGATTCTAAGATGGCTATTTTCTAATTGGGAATCCTCAACTATGTACTTAACACATTTGTCTTAATCCTAATAAGACATAATTGATAAAAGGGAAAATAGTTGTCTTTCAAGTTGCCTATCAAATTCTATTCTCAAGTGTTCCCCCATCCCAATTAAAGGCATCATGGTCTCCCCAGTGAGTCAAGATTATTATAGTTTCCCTTCCCCTCCAATTCACACTCATTCATCTGCAAGTACAATCACCTCAGTCTGTTTTAGTTTTTTACTGCTACTACTCTAGTTTCACCCTTTATTTATCTGGAAGAGTAAAATAGCCTCTTAAGTCTTATCCCTGCAGTCATTATTATTATTTCCTGACAACCTATACTTCCCAGACCAGTACAGTTTTTATGTTTTTTAGAAACACTAATCAGGAATCCAGGATGGTGACCTGTGCCTATAGTCTCAGCTACTTAGGAGGCTGAGGCAGGAGGATCACTTGAGCCCAGGAATTCAAGTCCAGCCTGGGCAGCATAGTGAGCCCTTGTCTCAAAAAACCCAGAAAAATTTAAAACTCCACAATTCTGTTTATGTTGTTTCCTTGCCTCTCATCGCATTTCAAATAAAACTGAAACTCTTCCAAGGCCAGTAAGCCTTACACTTTCTAGTTGCTCTATGATCTTAAATCTTTTCACTCTTTCACTTGCTTTTTATACTCCTGTCATTTTACTATTCTTTAAAAATAGGAAGTTTAACCAGGTATGGTGATGCACGCCTATATTCTCAGCACTCAGGAGGCTGAGACAGGAGGATCTCCACGAGATTAAAGCTAGCCTGGGCTCCATAGTGAGTTCAAGGCCAGCCTAAACTACACAGCAAGACCTTGTCTTTAACAAACAAACAAAAAATGATAAGTTTATTTCTGTCTTAGAATCTTTGTACTTACTGTTTATAGATCCTTGTTCTAGTGTTGCTAGCATCATTATTAATACAACAGATATTCATTGAACCAGCTAAACTTATAGAGTGCAAGCAGAAAGCAACTTTATTCTTTCTTAATTTATTTTATTTTATTAGTACATGTTAGCAGTACATGAAGTTTACATTCATCTTAGGGAGTAAGCACATGTACTTAACATATCTTGATTCTTTTTATTTCCCTTCCCCTCCCCTCCCAACTGCCTCCCTCCCTTCCTCTGTCTTTAGATCCCCTCTCCCCATTTTCATTATTATTGTTATATTATTATTATTAGTTCAAGTTTGCAACATATAATGTTTACATTCATGGTGGATATGTGGTATATGTACATGACACATCTTAAATGCTTTTATATCCCCTTTCCCTCCTCACTCCCACTTTTGTCTCTTTTGTCCAACTACTTTGCAGATATGAATAAAACCCTGGACTGAGCCCATAGCTTATTTGATAACTTTTAGATATGACAAGGTCCAGGAAAAGCTAAAGTTTTGGTTCTCACTCCCTGAGGGTCATTTGGAAATTCTTGAGACATTTTTGGTTGTTGCAGTGATTGGAGGTAAGATTCATTGGCCTTGGCTAAATAAGGTCAAGGAATCCATGGTTTCTGCTGGTAAGTGAACCCTTGTTCCAGGTACTATGAGACATTCAGATGTCCTTGTGGACATTCACGTAAACATGAAAAACATACAAATACAAACTAATTTTTACCCTGGTTTACTACACACTAAATTTTCTAAAATTTCAGGACCAGGGATTTAGCTCAGTGGTGCTACCGCCTGCCTCGAAAGCGCAAGGTCCTGATTTCAATCCCCCATACTACCCCCCCAAAAAAGAAAAAGAAATCTAAAATTGCAAACTCTAGAAATATAAATCAGAGGATAATTATACACTGCTTTTTTCAGAAATTTACCAAGAGTTGTGCACTATTTCAGAAAATTATTTCTCTGGCACACCACTTGCAATATATAAATGACCAATATGACACACTCGTGTCAGACTTTTCATTAGCAGCTGTTGTAGGCATGGAAGTTTTATGTGCATATAGAGGGAGGCACTTTGTATACAAAAGGAGGCACTTAGTTCTTATTTCAAATGACTAAGCAGAAAGAAGAGAAGCTGACTCATACTACAGTCCTACTACAGTCATATTATAGTCAAATACTTCAATGCAGACTTATTCATTGTAGTAATTAGTTGCAAGCATTTGATTCACTGTGTCATCTAGTGTGGTCATGCCAAAGCATTTACATATTTAAATGGTTATTTTATTAGAAATTGTTTTTATTTCTCCTTCATATTAGGATTACATTTCTTTATTTTTGAAATTTTGTAGATAGGTGGCTTATATTATTTATAAATTCCACTTCAAGACATTAAAAAGGAATGTTATAAAATATTGATTTTAAAAGAGACCATTGAATCTGACATGACTGAAGACTACCTCGGATTCTCAAGAAATCTTACACTTACCCCATGCAAGTAATGAGGTGAGTAGAGCAAAGCAGCTTTTGCTTGCTACCTCTTATGCAAATTTTCCATGGGTTTTCTGGCATCCTGTTTTAGAATTTGATGCAGTTGAAGGATCACTGTCACAACCCTGATGCAGGATGGATAGCATTTTAACACTCAAGAAGATGAGGATTTCTCTAGGAGTGAGTTTGAGTATTGTGTGAGAATGTCATTCTTTAACTACTGAATATATTTTAGCTCAAATGTTAGTATCAGTGACATGTCCCCACACTGGCACCCAGAGTGAGTATTTCTTGACATCTCACTCCTTTGTGTGACAAAATTAATTTTAGTAACAATGATCTAGTAATAATCATTAGTATATTGATTCACTAATTTGTTTTAAACAACCTTTTTTTTTTTTTTGGTACCAGGGATCGAACTTGGAACCTTGCTCTCGGAAGACAGGCAGCAGAACCACTGAGCTAAATCCCCATCCCTAAACAACCATTTTAAAGAGGAGATTCACCAGGTGTGATGGCACACACTAGTAATGCCAACAATCTGGGAGGCTGAGACAGAAGGATCACAAGTTCAATCCCACCCTGTGCAGTTTAGCAACTAACGGGGAGTCTATCTAAAAAAAAAATGTAAAAAGTGCTGGGGTTGTAGCGTAGTGTGAAGGCCCTGGGCTCAATCCCCAATACTTAAAGCATAACGGTAATAATAATAACAATAGCAATTCATTTAAAATATTATTTAAATTCAGGAGAATATTTGATGTTTTAACTTTATTTGTACTTATCAAATGAAAGTATTACACTTTTGCAGTTTGCAACATTTCTTTTCTTTTTTCTTTCTCTTTTTTATAGATCCAGGATTGAACCCAGAACCTCATGCATATTAGGCAAACATTCTACCACTAAGCCACACCCCCAGCCCTTTTTCATTGTTTTAAAATTAAAACACAAATAAAACTCTGTAGTGTATAGAATGGCATGATTAAAATAACTCAAATTCTGTGGGGTTTTTTTTTCCTTTACAATCCCTGTCATGGTACTTGTTTATATTTTGAATGTATGACATATGTGCAACAATATGTAGTAACAAAGAGATTTGATACAGTAATTATACTCCAAGGGAGTACCACTATACACATTCTCCCCAAATAAACATGGGCAGCTGAATACTTATGCAAAAGGTCAACTATTTACTTGAATGTTCTGCAAATTGACTTGCGTGCAAAATACAAACATTGATTAAAGGATAAACAATTAAAGTAGAAATTTCTGAATGTCTTTTTTTTCCCCGCACTGGAAATTGCATTCAGGACCTTGTGCTTGCCAGGTAGGTGCAATGCCACTGAGCTACGTCCCTGGCCCTTCTGAATGTCCTTTAACAGGTAAATTCATAAACAAACTGCAGTATGTCCATACAGTGGTTTGCTACTTAGCAACACAAAGGAAAAAACTACTGAGCTATGATGTAATTTGGATGGAGCAAGGGCATTATGCTGAGTGAAAAAGAAAATATCAAAATATTATACACTAAATAATTACACTTATGTAACATTATTGAAATAACAAAATCATAGAGATGGAGAACAGATATGTAAGTGATTGCCAGGGGTTAGGAAGAAGGGGTGGGTACAATTATAAAGGGTAGCATAAAAGAGTTCTTTGGGGAAATAGAACATTTCTGTATTCTGATTGTGATCTCATTTTATCACAAATTTATAAACACACACAGAAATGGGTGAATGTAAAACAGTGAAATTTAAGTAAGATCTATAGTCTAGTTGACAGTATTATGCAAATGTCAACTTTCTGGTGTTGATAATTGGACTATAATTATGTAGGATGTTACCTTGGAGGAAAGCTGAACAAAAAGCACAAAGAACTGTACTATTGTTGTAAATTCTTTTGAAACTATATTTATTTTAAAATAAAAGCTACAAATCTTCTAATTGAATTCTTACATGTATATTGTTAATGCTCACCAAGGAGACAGACACGGTAGCCCGTACCTGTAATCCCAGCTACTCAAGAGGCTGAAGCAGAAGGATCAGAAGTTTGAGGCCAGTTTGAGCAACTTAGCAAGATCCTGGCTGAAAATAAAATAAGAAGGGATAGGGATGTATGTCAGTGATAGAGTACCCCCTGGGTTTATCCCAAGTACCACAAACAAAACAAAACTTATCAAACAAAATAACATCAGCAGCATGACAGATTAGGAAGTGCCAGGCTAACCCTCCCCCATGGAAACATTGGATGAACAACTACAAACTAGCAGGATGTGGTGATGCATGCCTGTAATCCCATCACTTTGGGAATCTGAGGCAGGAGGATTGAAAGTTCAAACCCAGCCTGGGCAATTTAGACTTAGCAAGATCCTGTCTCTAAATAAATAATAAAAATAAGGACTGAGAATGTAGCTATGTGCAAAGGCCCTGGGTTCAATCCTCAGTACCACAAAAAAATAATTTTTAAAATAAGGAAAAAATAAATAAAACTAGAAACTGACTGAAATAGCTTTATAGGCACTCTGAAAAGATTAGGACAGGTCACAGATATCAATGCACTGTGTTCAAATCAAAGCCCTATATTTACCCAATATTACTAGTTGGGGTGCTTCTGTTTATGTTACCATCATTTACAACATGTAAGTCTTTTTTGTCAATTGCATTAGCAAGTAGAACCATGGCAAAAACAAAATGAACAATGGCTTCTCATCTCAGAATAAAGGTATCCAAAGGCCTATGTCATCTGTATCCCTTTCTGGACACAGACACTGCACACACACACACACATACACACACAATACTTCTCTTTGACTTCAACTCCCTCCTCTCACGTCCACTCTTACTACAATGCCTGGTTTGCTGTTCCTTGAACATGCCAAGCGTAATCTTGACCCAGTACCTTTTACTGGTCATTCTCTCTGTCTAGAACACTCTTCTAGATATCTAAATAGACCACTCTTTTAAGGTTTTGTTACCTTCTCAATGAAGCAACATTTTAAAGTTATAATTCCCCTTCCCTGCTCCACATACACATTTCTTAATCTCTTTCTCTATTTAATTTAACTCCATAGTGTGTATCAACTAATAAGCTGCTTTCTTCCTCCCACTACAATGTAAACTACACAAGGGGAGGAAACTTGTTTACTGCTACAGCCTTAGGCTAAAGAACACTACCTGGAAAAAATAAGCCACTCATTAAAATAATCTGTTGGATGGATAGGAAAGGAAAAGAAAAAATAAGAGAAGGAAAGGAAAAATAAGAAAACTTCAGAAAATATACCAGTTTCAAAGAGATATAGCCAAAAAGTGGCCAAAACACTCGTTTAATTCTTGGTCTCATTATTCGTGCTTCCTTTGATGGGGTAAGTGAAAGCAATCAGAATAAATAATGGATTTGTTAAAGCACTTAGAGAAATTTCAAAATGATTTTATGTGCAATGTCAATTTGATCAAATTGTCAGATTATATTTCTGGAGAAGAGGCCTACTGGTATAATGTGACAATCTTATGCTTGAATTTTATTTTTCATTTAAGTTTATATAGAAGATACCCCATTTATTTATCAGATGAGATCTTCAATTATTTTGTTTGGAGACATCTGGCTTCCTTCTTACTGTTTTCTACTTGGTCCTTTATGTCTCTACTCACACTGTTCTCCTTGTCAGAAGGAATTTCTGTATTTTATCTATATGCCATTAATTCTTTAAAGTCTTGTTGCAGATTTAGCAAGAGAACAACACACTAATATGTATAAATGATGAGTTCTACTATTCTTCAATTACAAATTTCATCTGCATAAAACTACTTCTTGTATTGTAAAGAGGACTTCAAAATGTAGTCTTCACTGAGGGCCGGGGATTTAGCTCAGTGGTTCCACCGCCTTCGTCTCAAGCGCAAGGCTCCAAGTTCAATTCCCAGTACCAAAAAAAAAAAAAAAAATGTAGTCTTCACTGGGTATGAAATGTTTTGTCAAATCTATCTTGGCTCATGGTGAGTTGCTCAATTGATATTTGGTACTTGTATAAATGAATGCTTTTGAGTTTCTGCATAGTCAAAACTGAGCTTACTTATGCCTTGAACTATTAAGAAATGAGACCACATCAGAGCTTATACACTGAGTTAGAGAGCCAGCACCATTCCATGAAAATATATGTCATCATAATCCCACATACGCAAAACACACAGCTTCTTAATCATCTCTTCTACTATGGCACAGTATGCATGTAATACTGTGCAATGGGCTTCCTTTGTGCAGATTTCCCTTATGCGTAACTACAACGATGCTGTGTGTCATATTTGAAGCATATGGGAGACTACGACTGTGAGTGTTAACTCACTGTATGATGATTTGATGGTTCACTTTCTAAGCAGAGGGACCGTGCACAGTGGGAGTCTGAAATTATACTCAGAACACTTCCTCTGTTTCTTTTATGATGCTAGATTAAAAATTTTAGAATTCCACAAATGAAATATGAAGGCAATTTCTGGCTTAGAAATCTGAGGATAAAGGACTCAGCGGGTGTCCTTAGAGCTTCTATTTTCATCTAAAATCAAGACATTGGCAGTAGAATTCATGTCACCATTTTGCACAGAGAGAATCATGTTGTGGAGGTGCTGAAAGTACAGAGGATACAAATGCAGTACATCCTGTACATTGTGTCTCTCACAGGTTCCAGCTATGACATGTGTCCAAGTTCTAAATGTAAGAAGGCATATTTCTCACCAGGGTTTGCATTTCTTTTTCATGTGAACATTGGGATGCTGCCAGGATCCCACCCACATGCCACTAATCTGATCAATTTTAGGCCAATTCTCCCTTCACTGTTAATTAAAAGTACAAAGCATGATCAAATACCAAATAAGGAAAGTTATTTTTAACAAACACACACATGAATATTCTGACAAAAAAATTTATAAAAGATTTTGAAATCAAACCCACATCCCACTTTAGATCTGTTCATGTTTGTGTCATTATATAAACACTCTATGAAAAATTCATAGATATTTTATGTTAAAATGGCTCAAATTTCAGTTGTAGTTGAATTAGTTTATCAACTCTTTGCAGGTAATTTTTTAATAAAAGTTTCCATCATTTACTTTAGGAAGAATGTGTAAGACTTAGAAGTAGCCTAAATTCAAATCAAGAATTTGTTGGCATGTTTCAGGTTAAGTTTTTTCCAATTTTTATTTTTTATTAGGGCATGTTTGCAGTACATTATGATTACTTCCTTGTGGAGAGTTGGTACATGTACATAACATAACAATTCTTTTATCATCTCCTTTCTTCCCTCCTCCTTTACTCTATCTCTCGATCCCCTCCCCATTTGAAAAAGGTCTATCTCCCTTCCTATTATGTAATTTTTGTTTTGCTCTTTGTGTATATTTTGAATTTTCATAAAAGAGAAACCATGTGATATTTAAGCTTGTGTGTCTGATTTATTTCACTTAATATTATGGTCTCAAGGAGCATCCATTTTCCCACAAATGATTTAAGTTTTTGTTGTAACGTAGTACTCCATTGTGTATAAGTGTCACATTTTCCAAAACTGATATACAATTTTAATGCAATTCCAATCAAAATACTGAAAGCATTCCTCACAGAACTAGAGAAAACAATCCTAAAATTCATATGGAACCAGAAGAGACCCAGAATAGCAAAAGCAATCTTAGATAACAAGAGCAAATCAGGAAGCATCACAGTCTCAGATTTGAAGCTATATTACAAAGCTACAATGATAACAACACCATGGTACTGGCACAAAAACAGACATATGGATCAATGGAACAGAGTAGAGGATGAAGAAACAACTCCAAGGATATTCAGCTATTTGCTTTCTGACAATGAGGTCAAAAGCATACAGTGGAAGTTATCAAATTTACCTTCAAAAAGAAAGATTTCCATTGGCAAGACATTCTAAAGCAATATTCCTATTTCTGGCTAAACTATCATTAAAAATATAGGAGTAATTAGGACATTCCCACTAAACACAAACTGAGAGAGTTTGCCTTAAGCAGACCTGCACTAAAAAAATTTGCTAAAGGAGTCCTTCAGGATGAAAAATACCTAGAATTCACCTAAATAAATAAAGAACACTGATAAAGGTAACTACATAGGTAAATATAAAAGATAGTATAAATATATTTTTGTGTCATAATTCCATTTCCCTTATATTATTTAAAAGACAACTCATAACGCAGTACATATAAATTTATGTTGTTAGATATGTATAAATTTTTATAAAGATGTAAATATACAACAAAGATTTAATGCATAAAGATATAATTTGTGACAATAACAAAATAAAGGAGAAGGAATGATGGCATATAGGACCAAAGTTTTTATTAACTATTGAAATTAAATTAACATTAATCTGAACTAGATTGTTATAAATTACGGTGTTATTGAAAACCCTCTGAGCAACCACTAAAAATTACTGAAAAATATATAGGAAAAGAAATGGTAAATGATTTAAAAGAGTATAATATGTTTCTATGTAACACAAAAGAAGGCTGCAATGGAGAAACAAAGAAACAAAAAAAGCAAGATACATAGAAAACAAATAGTAAAATAAGACATAATTTTATCAGTCATTGCATTAGAAGTAAGTGGATTAAATTATTTAATTAAAAGGCAAATGTTAGCAGAACTGATTTTAAAAATGTAATCTAGATAAGCGTGGTGTGCGTGCCTATAATTCCAGCACTCTGGGAGGCTGAGGCAGAAGGATCACAAATTCAATCCCAGCCTGGGCAATTTAGTGATTTAGTGAGACACTGTCTCAAAATTATAAAATGAAATAAAAAAGGGCTGGGGATGTAGCTCAGTGTAGAGGTCCTGGGTCCAATACCTAGTAGTGGAAAAAAATAATAATCCAACTATATGGTGCATATAAGAGATATACACTGTAGATTTACAGACACAAATTCATTTAAAATTTAAAAATGGAATGTATTTCATTAAACTGGTAAGCACAAGAGAACTGAAGGGGCTATATTAATACCAGAAAAAATAGACTTTAAGACAAAATTTTTACTACAAAAAAAGGACATAGCATAATGGCAAAGGGATCTATCCACCAGGAAGTTATAACAATTAAAAACCTTTATGCACTTAACAGAACCCTCAAAATACATGAAATAAATGCTGACAGAACTGAAGGGAGAAATAGAAATCGACAAATCACATTAATAGTTGGAGACTCTAAGACCTCACTTTCAGTGATGGACAGAACAACTAAACAGAAGATCATCAAGAAATAGAAAACTTAGCAACATTACAAGCCATCTGGATCCAAAAAATGTCTTAGAACATGGTACCCAACAGTGGCAGAGTACGTATTGTTTTTAAGTGCTCATGACAACACTCTCCAGGATAGACCATATGTTAGGCCTAAAAACAAATGTTAATAAATTTAAAAGGATTGAAATCATACAAAGCACATTCTCTGACCATAATGGAGTGAAGTTAGAAATCCGTAACAGAAAAAGGTTGGGGAAATTCATAATTATGTAGAAATGAAACTAAAATACTCTTTAATAACCAGTGGGTCAAAGAAAAAAAAACACAAGGAAAATTAGAAAATACATTGAAATGAATAAAGTTGAAAGCACAGACATACAAAACAAAAACAAAAACAAAAACTCATGTGCAGCAAAACTCTGTCTAGAGTGAAATTCAGAGCTGTAAACACCTACATTAAAAAAGAAGAAAGATTTCAGATCAACAGCTTAAACTTCTTCCTTGAAAAGATTGATTAGAATTTTTATCACAAAGGACAATTTTGTCAAATGCTTTTTCTTGCATTTGTGGATGTGATCATATAATTTTTCTTCTTTGGCTAGTTGATGTGATAGATTACCTTAATTTTCAAATGTTGAACCAGCTTGACACTTGGAATAAATCCTACTTGTTTGTGGTTAGCAGTGTGTCTTAAAATACCCTTTTCACTTTAATATGGTTGGTCCCTTGTACAAATCAATGGTTCTCAACATGTGGTCCATAGATTGGCATAATCCAGCTCATGTGGGAACTTGTTAAATACATGAATTCCTGGGCCTCATCTTAAACCTACTGAATCAGAAAGTCTGTGGGTGGGGTCCACCTATCTGTGTTTTAAGATATCTGAGCCCTCAAGGTGATTCTGATGGACACTAAATTTTGAGAACCACTGGCATAGATGAGAAAAATGGCACATATAAATTCTACTTTCTTTTTTCTCCTTGATTCATAACTCCCAGTATCTGTTTCCAAAGACCACTGTAGATACCAGCAATTCTCAATCTTGAGTGTACATTGGGATCATTTGGACAATCCTCCAGGGACTTTGATTTGATTATTCTGGAGTAAGGCCTTCCTCATTAGCATTTTAACAGAGATTAATATTTCAGATTAAATGAGGACATTTTGAACCATTGTTCAATTGAACTGTTCAAAAAATCTGAGATGGAGCTAAAAAATCTCAGACCATACAGTACTTTTTATTTTCTCCCATAGGACACCCCTGGGGGAGAAAGAGAGACAGAGAGACAGAGAGAGGAGAGGGAGAGGGAAAGGGAAAAAAGAAAAAGAAAGAAAAGAAAAAAGTAGCCATAATGTACTATTTTATTAGGGCATGTGAATTATACAGAATAGTAGGCTTTATTTTGGCATATTCGCAAATGCATACAACATACTTTGGCCATTTTTCTCCCCCATTACTCTCCTTCCCTTCCCCCATCCCTTTCCTCATCTCTGATAGTCTCCCTTCTACTTTTATGTCACCTTTTTAAAATTTTTTCTAGATTCTTCATATGAGAGAGAACATGATATTCGACTTTCTGAGTCTGTCATATTTTGTTTAACATGATGTTTTCCAATTCCATCCTTTTGTTCTTTATGGCTGGATAATATTCCATTTTAAGCCACACTTTAAGGAAAACTACTCTAGGTCAATGATTTTAAAATTTTTGATCATGACTCATAAGAGAGAGTACATTAAATGTATGGTGAGGCAGGAAGAATGGCCAACACTCTATAAAAGGATCTTAGCTGGAGCTGATAGTGCATGCCTGTAATCCTAGCTACTCAGGAGGCTGAGGCAGGAGAATCACAAGTTCAAGGCCAGCCTGGGCATCTTAGTAGCATCCTGTCTTAAAGGACTGGGGATGTAACTGAGTGGTTAAGCTCCCCTGGGTTCACTCTTCGATATCTAAAAAAGAAGCATGGTGATCCAACAGACATATACTCTGTGCATGTGTGTGTGCACACACATGAGCATGCACATGCACACAGGAGTGTACACGAAATCTTGAAATAATATTTATCTTACTACATACTACTATTCTGGTATTTTCTATTTCACTTTTTAATGGTAGTTTAATGCTTAATACTGATTATGTGACCCAGGAAAGAGGTAGAATGAATACTTCGGAAAGAAATGTACAAGATGTAGGTAGCCAAACTATTCAACTGTATTCCTGTGATGTCAAGTGACTCCATCCTAACTGGAAGGGAGCCCATAAAATTTAACACGAGGGAGAGTGAGAGATTGTAGTGATCTTTCTTATATGGCCAAAGGCTGGGTAAAAAGAAAGGTCAGACCTGGGAAATGGCATCCCCAACTCAAAAAGAAATCAGTGTGTGGAAAAACCATTAAGGCCATTTTTTCTGTTTTGCAGTTTTCTCAGGGAAAGACTCTATATTTGTTTCCTGGAGTCCTTTCAGTGCTAAATTTCAGATATTCAATGCAATTGAGGAGGTATGAGTTGAGAGGCTGGTAGCTCAGGCTTTATGATGACCAAATACTTACTTACAGACATGAAATAAGCAATGATTTATTTTTATGGTTACTATTTTATTGCCACTCAACTTCTTTTCACTTTAAACCCAGAAATTCAATTGAAATTAATAAAACAAACAGCATGCATTTGTTGGTAAGAAATTGAGAAGAATTATTCTAAAGCTTGCACATCTGGTAGAAACTTAAAAGATTTAAAATATTGCCAGGTTTCATTGGTGGTTCAATATTGTAATTACCCATGAAAAGGTATGTTGGTGCTTCATTGTGTAAATTAATTACCAACCCCTTGAGACAACACCTGCAAGGCCTTATTTAATGCTTTTCTGTTCCCATTAACAACATTAGTGCAAATAAGGCATTTAGGGAGCAAGTTTACCAAGTTATTTTTTATTGTACGGATCACCATGGTTTTTACCACTCCTATTGATTGCCCTTGTAGCATGATAGCTGTATGAGTCAACAGTGATGTTAGACCTTAAATTGCAGGAGCCTCCTATATATCCGTCCCTTTATATCATTCTTGACATTGGCCTTGTAAGAAATAGAAGGAAGAGCCAGGTATGGTGGCACACATCTATAATCCCAGCACTGGGGAGACGAGGCAGGAAGATCACAAGTTCAAGGCCAGCCTAGGCAACACAGCAAGTTCAAGGTCAGCCTGGGACTACATAGAAAGACCCTGTCTCAAAAAAAAGGGAAGGAAGACATTTTATTATGTATGCTAATGTACAGATTTGCCGTCACCAAAATTCCACGGGGAGAAAAAATATGGGTTTTTTATGTCTTCACTTTCCTTACTAGAATATCTTCTTTAATATTAATAGCAATGCCAGCTTTTCTGAAGTTTTGGTCAAATCAGTTAAAAAGTCCAAAGATTTTATTTTTAAGCTTTCCTTAACAAAGAATTTCTTAACAGGATTACTTGTACAATGTTCTTGTGAACCTTTCAAAAGCCTGCTTTCTGAAACGCTGTCACACAAATTCTCAAGATACAGTCCTTTTTTTAAAATGTTATTTTGCTTCTATCCTTCAGGAATAAATGAATAAACCACTTAAATAAATCAAGTTTAAAAAAAGGCTCAAAAGACTGATTGCTGCAAACAGATGAAAGAATGATTGATTACCCTTCACATCCTTCTAAATGTTCTGATCAAGTCTTCAGGAAAAAAAAGAATTTATCTATGTGATTTTCTTTTACTCTCTATTACCTATTCTTTTTTATGGAGAAATACTTTAAAAATGGACTTACCTATAAATCCCACAATAAAGGAGATGGTATATGACCATGAATTTCACACTGAAATTCTCTGGCCTTAGAAACCCAGCAGTGTTTTTAACAAGACATGTGACTAACGTTCCCCTATGTCGGGCAGACAAGTGGATCATGAGGGATGGAAAAGGATTGCAGGGGCTTATGACTGCTCTACCATTTTAATCTATAGATCACTCTTCTCCTATAGTCTTAGGCCTTTGCACATCAGCCAGTGACACAAGACCTAGTTCCTGCCCTTGAAAAGCTTACACACTCTTGAAAAGCTTACACACTCATGGAGAGAAATGAAAGGACCATGTCAGATCTCAGTAACCATAGATATCATTAGAAAGGAAGTTAGAGCCCAGTACATGCTTATGTGGGGCTGAAGCTGATCCTGCTGGTACAAAAGTAATTGTACCTGAAGCCAATCATTTAACAAGTATTTGTCAAAGTGTAATCCTAAAACATACAGCACAGAGCAAATCAAAGTTCCTGCTCTCGGACTATGCAGGGCTTTGAGAACCATAATGTAAACTTTAGATTTTACTCTAAAATGGGAAACCAATGAAGGGTTTTGAGCAGAGAAATGACATTACCAAATCATCTGACTTCAGTGTCAACTATAAGCTGTAATGGGGTAGAGGCAATGGTGCAACCAGGAGACCAGCTAGGAGAGTGCAGGAATTTAAGTGAGAAATGTAGTAGCTTGATGATGAAGAAGCTGAGAAGTTACTAGATCCTGGATTGAATGTTAGGCAAATCAGTTTTTAAAAATAAAAATAAGAAGACTCCTTTCTTTATACCTGTGATTTGTTCATCTAATTCCCCACAGACATTTTTCCATTTGCCTGGATTTTAAAGCACAAGAGATTATTTCTTCCTAGTGCTGTTACACATACTTAAATGCACTAAGCCAGCTAAGAAGTTATTGTTGTGATGTCTTTCAAGGCCAGAGTAGAAGCCTGTGTATTCAACAGAAAAGAACTACATTTTATAGCATGATATTGATAAAAACTAAAGTCTCAGAAAATTACTATCAGTTGATAGTGCAGAAGAGTCTGCTGCTGCTTAATCTATTGTTGGTCCGTTGTAAAAAGAAAAAAGGCAGGGAGGAAGACCAGCACCCTACTCTATAAAAAGATTTTAGCTGGGTGTAGTGGCACATACCTGTGATCCCAGCAACTCATGAGGCTGAGGCAAGAGAACTGCAAGTTCAAGGACAACTAGTGAGAAACTGTCTCAAAATAAAAGTTTTAAAGGACTAGGGGTAGAGTTCAGCAACAGAGCACATGTCTAGTATGTGTGAGACCCTGGGCTCAATACTCCCCAAAACCACCTCCCAATAACAAAACAAAAAGAATCTTGACATTTTATGTTTTTTCTTTTTCATATTTTTCAAAATGCCCTAACTCAGTTATGGACTAATAAATACATTTCTTACCAGGTTAGGATATTAACCTTAAAAGGGACCCTTCCCCAAGCAGACATATTCAACAAACATTCAGACTACATGCTAAACATTGTGCACTAATTAACATCATGCAAGAAGTGATAAGTTCCAAGACATAGTCAAAATGAGCCTTGCCAAGAAGGTAATTTCTATGTCCTGTATACTTGATGTCAAGTTACCAACTTAAAGGACCTCAGGACTAGGTACACGAATTCAAACTATCTGGCTTAATTTAAGGATGGGAACAAATAGGAAAAGGAAGAGAGAAAGCTGGCCAGACGTGGTGTTACACACCTTAATCCCAGCACTCTGGGAGGCTGAGGCAGGAAGAATGCAAGTTTGAACGCAGCCTGGGCAATTTAGCAAGACCTTGTCTCTAAACACAAAATTATTTTAAAAGCCTGGGGATGTAGTCTGGTGCAAAGGCCCTGGGTTCAATTCTCAGTACTGGAAAAAAAAAAAAAAGAAGAAGAGAGATAGCCAGGCAATTGCACAATTGTGGCAATAGGAAATGGCACATCAAGGCTGATTTTAAAAATAAGCAGTGATCAGTAAGAGGAGAGAGTAGATACTGATGAGTTGGAACAGAGGTGTTAACAAGCAAACTATTGGAATTCACAGCTAGAAGTCATTGTATCCATGTGGGAAAGCCAGGGGTAGCTTCCAAAAGGAAGTAGCATTTGAGATAAACTTGAAGAGTGAGGAACAGTTGGATATGTAGTGATGGAGATAAGAAGAAAAGACAGAAGACAATAGCATGACACAAAACATAAACCAGAAAGGTAGGGAACATACCTTTGCATTCCTGGAAGGTCTTAAGTGCTAGCTAAGTTTTATTTTCTGGAAACTGAAGATTTTAAGCAGAAATACTAATGTGATTCTTAGAAATATTAAGTGAAAAATTAAATAAAGGTAGTTTATCTCACTTGCCCCAAGAACATTTCAATAAAAGATGAAATATGAAAACAGAACCAAAAGTATACATGTACCTGGGCTCAAAAACAAAACGAGTATCACTCTAGATCAGAAGTGGAATAAAAATACAAAGCAGTGATAGCAATGAAAGCCAGGTGCCTGAGCTTTGAGTCTGAGAAACCTAGAGTTCAGCTCCTGTGAGGTAAAGGGCATTGAATGTTTTCTTAAGGATCTGGGTAACTGGAGCTTGACTTACCACATGAAATGAAGGACTGAATGAATGTCCTGTTCTTGGAAGGAGATGAGGGAACCAAGACTGGTTGGAGTTATGGCTATGACAAACGGCAGCCTGAGATAGGTAGGTGGGTGGCCCCTTCAGCTCCAAGTTGGTTGCTACCTTTGTAGCTGTGTGTATGCAACATGTAGGGTATCACCAGGGGCCGGAGTCTCAAAAGGCCAATAAAAGACTTGGTTCTGGACTGAGTGTCACCAGGCTTAATTGGAAACACTGAAACAAACACAGAGGGACAAAACAAGGGGGGAAATGCAACACAAAGAAAACAAACAAAACTAAAAGCCAATTAGAAACACTAGAAATGAGTCTGAAGAACATCCCCAACCCATGGAGAAATACAATACCAAGACAATCAATAAAACCAACCATTGGAAAAAGAATTCATGACAAAGAATTTAATTTACAGAATAATATGATAAATACACCAAAATAAGCAGATTTTGGATATGCAAAGAGCCAAAAATATGAATAAGTACTATTAAAAATAGTAATAAAGCAAAATCTAAAAATGAAGCAACAGGCAAGCTTTGTTCCCATCATACTAGGGATCAAATAACAGAGCTCTTTACCAACAAGCTATATTTCCAGTCCCCCTTTTAAAATTTTGAGATAGGATCTCACTAAGATGCAGAGACTGGCTTCAAATTTGTAATCCTTCTGCCTCAACTTCCCAAGTAGGTGGGATTACAGGTGTGTGCCACTGTTTCAGTGCAAAGATTTTTTAAAACCATTATATTACAGATATGATCATTGAAATAAAAATACTCAATAGAAAATATAAAATCTAGACTGAAATTTTCAAAGCATAAGTGAATTAGAAAAATTCACTAAAAACCAACAAAGAGAAAGATAATCTTTAAAAATTAAAATGCATTTAAAAGCATTAAAAATAGACTGAAAGAGTTCAACATAAGACTAATGGGTGTTCCCAAAGAAGACAATAGAATTACACAAGAAGTTATATTTTGATTATCTAAGAATTACGAACTTTCCAGAACTGGAAAAAAAAAGACACAGATCCTAAATTGGAAAATGAGCAAGTATTTAGAAAAAGAAATGATTACTGGGCCAGGGATTTAGCTCAGAGGTGCCGCTGCCTGCCTTGCAAGTGCAAGGTCCCGAGTTCGATGCCCAGTACCAAAAAACAAACAAACAAGAAAAAAAATGATATCTTTAAAGGACTAAGTTAAAATAAGTATTGGCCTTTTTGTTTTGTTTTGTTTTGCTTTTGAGATATCTTGATATGCAGTCCCCATTGGTCTGAAACTCAAAATCTTCCTGCCTCAGCCTCCCATGTGCCAGGATTATACAAGGCATGTGCCACCACACCCAGCTATCTTGATTTGATATCCAGCCTAATTATTACTCAAAAATGAAAAGAAAATCAAGTATGCATAAAATGGAAGAAACAAAGGTGGGTATCAAAATTGATAGAATACTTTGGCTACTGCAAAAATAACTTTTTTTTTTACTTTGTATTACTGATAGCAATTTTTATCAGCACTTGTTTGCAGTATATATTGATCACATTCATCATGCAGGATGTGTACATGTGCATAACACATCTTAATTCCCTTTTTTGTCCCCTTTCCCTCTCCTCCCTTCAACCCTTCTTCCTCTCCTCATTTATAAAAGCCCTATTTCCATTTTTTCCTTCAATTTTTTTCTTTTAAATCCCTTTTTCCTTCCTTCCCTCTTCCCTCCCTCATCTCTTATTCCCCTTCCCATTTGAAAAGTTCTTGCTACTTCCTAATATCTATCCTCCATTTTGCTCCTTATTTATACTTTGGGTTTCTCACACAAGAGAAACAATGCACTGTTCAAACTTGTTGTTTTTTCTTAAGCAAAAGAAAACTAAAATTCTAGATAATGTAATAGTAGCGATAGAGAGGAAAGTGATTATTTATCATAATATTGATTCATATTTATAGTATTTACTGCATACATATATATCAGTGAGAGTTTTACATGTAATAATTCATTTTCATTCTCAAAAAATCCCGTAAGTTAAATGTCATCATCACAATCACCATCATAATTACTATCATTATCATCATCTTTTCAAATACAACAATGTAAGCATATTCCTTACTTACAACCATACAATGTATAAATGACAGGCAGTATTTGAACACCACTCTGCTCCAAATAGTAACTAACATGTACTAAGTTCCATGTTGTTTTCAAAAGGAAGAGAGACTTATTGAGTAATTTTAGAATTTTGGGAGGAGAATCTATTCAAGTAAGCACATTTTTTAAAAAGATAACTACCTAAAAGGACAAATAAAATCTATCACTTCAACAAAACTGAGGTAAAATAGAAACATAATAAAGTTAATCCAGGAGAAAGCAAGAGAGATCAATGAAAAGTCAAACCACGGTAAAAAAAAAAAACAAAAAAACTTTTCCAAATAAAATGGTTACAAATAGATGGCTGAAATAAGTAAAAATATGTTAACAATCATAATATAGCATAAAATGGATTAAATTCAGTTATTAAAAACAGATATAATTACATAAAACAAGAGACATTGAAGCCCCAAAATACATAGCTTACTGTAATATATCCATGAAACAGAAAACTACTCAGCAATGAAAAAAGAACAAATTGTTAATACATGCATGTAACAACTTCAGTGACCCTTAAGACCTTATATTGAGTTTAAAAAGAGTCATTTCAAAAGGTTGTACACCATATGAGATGCATGTCACACACACAGATTTTCAAAATGATAGGCTGATAGACATGGAAAAGAAACTAATGTTTATTAGAGGTTAGAGTTGGGGGGAGGGTGTAACTATAAAGGATTACATGAAAGTTTCCTTGTGATGATATAATACAAGGAATAATTGAAAAATCTAGTGAATGTTTAAATTTTTTAAAATTACAATAAAAGACAATTGTCATCAATCTCCCTCTATATACTTCCTCTTGCTTCAAATACACATCTCATCATCTTTGCTACTTTCTTATGCAGTTCTGCAAGTCCTCTTTCATGAGTGTCTTTAGTTGCCCTGTTGTGGCTGCCTCAATTTCCTTGAATCAATTCAAAACATTTACTTTTCATGGTCATTTGACTTTGTGGAAGAGCCAGAAGTTGCAGGGTGCCATATCTAGTGAGTAAGATGGATGAGAACACACCGTAATGTTTTTAAAAGTTGGCCTTTCCATTGGATGGCACTCAACAGCAGCATTCCTGCATATTTGATCATATCCCATAAGTACATCTCTGAAAGGATTTCCAGAACTGCTTCAGAAAGTGGCAAGAAGGATAAGTGTGTTTGAAGTGAGGAGTACTTTTAGAGAAATTAATAACAATATGGCTTTTACTGTAATAATTTTTTTCCTTTTTTTGTTGTTTTAATAATTTTTTAAAAATTTAAGCATTCATTATATTTTGATCACGCATTATATATGCATATATGTGAATTGACAAGAAAAAAGATCAATATGTCCTTGTTTTCAGAAAATATGATTATTTTTCACAAAAAAATCAAGATACTTTACATGCTACTAGAATTAATAAGAAAATTCAGCAAGGTTACCCTTGTTAAACATTATGAAAGATACAAAAGAAAATGAGAATAAATGAAGAGACAGTTTTTCAATTGTAAGGTGCGATATTTTAAAGAAGTCAGTCTTTCTCTAAATATTCAATATCTCATTATCTTAGCGTAGTTTTATGCCTGGTCAGTCGGGTGGTAGGTTGAGTTTTTTTAGTAGTGATATTTGACAAATTACATAAGTTCTGTTATATGCAGCCAACAACAAACTTAAATAAACATACAAAGAAGGGTTTAAATTTACTGTACTGGGGACTGAACCCAGAGCCTTCCCACTGAATTACATTCCTAGACCTTTTTATTTATTTTTTAAGACAGAGTATTGCTAAGTTGCTAAATTGCCCAGGCTAAAATAAAACTTATACTCCTCTTGCCTCAGCCTCCCAAGTAGCTGGGATTACAGGCATGCATCCTACACCTGTCTTAGCATGTTTTCTTTAATGGAACTTGAGCTGGTTCTAAAATTTACATGGAAAAGCCAAAGGCTAAGAATATCTAAGACAATTTGAAGAAAGAATCTGTCCTACAAGATATCAAGGTTTTTAACAAAGCTACATTGATTGAGACTATCATTGGTATAGCTATGGACAAATAGACCAATGCAGCTGAATAGTTAGCCTACAAATAGACACATGCTGAGTGCAGAAATATGCTCTATGACAAACGTAGCATTACAGTTCAGCAGGAACAGGGTAGAAATAAATGGTGTGGAACAATTGGTTATCCACATAGAATTGAAAAAAATTATATTCATATGTCACCTATAAAATGAATTATAGGTGGATTGAATAACTAAATATGAAAAAGGAAAGCTTTAAAACTTGCAAAAAGATACAAAGAAATATAATTTCATGATCTTAGGATAAGGAAGAATTATTTTAGCATTACCCAAAGAGCATAAGTTATAAAGGAAAGACAGATAAATTTGTCTACATTAATATTTAAACCATTATGTCAAAAGACACACAAAGATAGCTAAATATAAGTCACACAAGATATATACTTACAACACTTACTAGTAATTAGGACTATCAACAATCTATAAATATTCTTGTAAATAAAAAATCAATTATAAAAAATGGCAAGTCCAATGGAGAAATGGACAGAAGGCAAACAGTAGATTCACAGATGAGGAATCCTAAATTGCCAATAAATATGAAAAATATGATCAACCTCACTAGTGATCAAAAAGTAGCTATTAAATAGCATAAACAATAGCCTTCTCAGGACTATAAGATGTGAAAAACCTTTTTCTATGAGAATATTGAATTTTTGAGAACATGGTGCAAGGGCGAAATATATTCTAGTGATGGATAAAAACTAATATAATTTCTCAGGAGTTCAATTTACAGGTGAAAAATAAGCAAATCCTTCAGTCTAGCGATTCCATTTACATATAAGTATGCCACTGAAAATCTAAACTATGTGCAAAGAAGCATATGTAATAAATTTTTTTCAGTAATTTTTCAACTGAAAAATTGGAAACAATTGTCCACCAAAGGAAAGGAGAGAAATTGTTTTATAATCATTAAATGGAATCTTGTACTGTGGTAAAATAATTTAAGTACAGCTACATGGATTCTCATGAATAAATCTAAAATCATCATGTTGAGTAGCAAAAGCAAGTTCTAGAAAGATACACAGAAAATGATAATTAATACAACAGTTTGAAACATGTCTGTGGGTTCATATACAGATGATTCTTGACTTAAATGATTTTTTAACTTTATCATGGCATGAAAGATACACATCCAGTAGAAAACAATAATTTGATTTTTGAATTTTGGTCTTTTCTTGGGCTAGCAATATGTGGTCTGATCTTCTCTTGCTATGCTGACTAGCTACAGCTCCTAGTTAGTCACGTGATCACAAAAGGAATTAACCTACACTGCAGTGGTGATGAACCTATGCCACACGTGCCACAGCAGGCTGTTTGTATCATTGAAAGCTCTAAAAGGTTTGCCGTCACTGAACAGTATTGATAAGTCATGATGCTTGATGGATTGAGTACATTAAATGCATTTTAAACTTATGATATTCTCAGTTTGCAATGTCTTTATCTGGATACAGCCTCACTGAGGAGCATCTATATTATAAAAAATCCATTAAAATATAAATACTGAATTCATTATGGTGGCCACCTTTGGAAAGGGAAGGAGAACAGCATAAGGGATAGAATGGGAGCTGTTTCAATGAGATCTATTTTAGATTTCAAAAATCTAAAATAAATATGGCAAAATAATAAGATATGAAACATCTATCTGAGTGGTGGGCATATCTCTTTACTGAGACTCTGAAACATTTCACAATAAAAACGTAAGGAAGGAAAGAAGGAACACCAAGAGGGAAAAGGTTAAGGTAGCTACCAAATGAAGCTACAAAGCACATTGAAGGAGAGAGTGACAACCGGAATGCCACTCAAGCTCATGGAAATTCTGGGGAAAAGCATGAGAGGGTCTAACCATTGTAGTGGCTACAGAAATATAGGGTGGTAACAGTGTCAGAAATTCACTTACTCCTTCATTCAGAAATTATGTATGAGTAGCTGTGATTTTTCAGGCACATCCTGATGATACACAGATGAATTAAACAGATCAGATCTTCACATTAAAAGAGGCAACAGTCTACTGGGTATTATAGAGAGAATTAAGATTTAATAATTGATTGGCTATAAGAGACAAGAAAGGGAGTAAAAAATGTCTTTGTGGCTTAAATATGACAAACAAATGAGGTGAGATGTCACTTGTGAAGAAGGAAAGCAAGACTTGCTGGTGCACACCTGTAATCCCAGCACTCTGGGAGGCTGAGGCAGGAGGATCACAAATTTGAGCCCAGCCTGAGCAAGTTAGTGAGTTAGTGAGCATCTGTCTCAAAATAAAAAAATAAAAAGGGCTGAGGATATTGCTCAGTGTGAAGGCCCTAGGTTCAAACCCCACTATCATAAACAAATAAATAAATTTTTAAAAATGAAGGAAAGAGGAAGGAATCTACTGCCAAGAGGAGGGCAGGGTTAAGGACTGAGCCCAAAACTGAAGCCAGGTGAGTGGCAAAAGAATGGAGAAGGCCACATCCATGAGCTCTAGAGAAATGAAGAATGCCTGAGACAGAGCTTTCATCTGAATAAGAGATAATGTGCCCTACCACAAAACTAAGAAACTTTTCATAACAATTAGCAATAGAACACTGCCAAGAGAGGTATATGGGTGAAACAAGAGTGTACAGAAACTCTTTTTGAGGAACAGAACAAAGACTTAAGCACAGAATCAGATAGACACTGTTCTGGTAAATAACCATGCCCACCTCCCACCCTACAAACAAGTTATCTCTACAGGAATTTTAAGCCTGTGGTCCATTGAGGGTAAGCACAGCAACAACAAAGCACAATCCAAACCCAACTCCTAACTAGATTAATACAAGGCCATGAACTTGATAACAGCATAGAAAAACGAAAGCACACACATGTTCACACAGAAAAGCTACTTCAGTCTGTACATAACATGTCCAGGTGTCATGAAATATTGAAATGCATGCAAAAAGTCAGGAATAAAGTAACACACACCCAGAAGATTAAATAATCACCAGAACTAGATTCAGATAAGATAAAAATGTTGAAATCATCTGACTGAGTATTTTAAAATAACTATACATGTTAAAGATTTTAGGGAAGAAAGTGGATAGCATTCACAATCAGTTGGGTAATACAGCAGAGAAAAGTATGTTAAACAATAAAATTGAAATATTAGAAACAAAGAAAAAAATGCAGAGATAAAGAATGTTTTTGCTTCATCTCATCAATTGACACAGCCAAGGAAAGAATCAGTGAACTTGAAGATACAGCAACAGAAATTATACTGAACCACAGAGAAGAAAAAAAAGAGTGAAAATGAATAGAATATCCCCAAACTATAGGGCAATATCATGTACTTTTGATATTGTAATTGAAATATATATGTAATAGGAATCCCAAAGGAGATAAAAAGAATGAGACAAAAGAAATTATGGCCAAGAATTTTCCAAAATTAATTATTAATAAAAAACAATGATTCATGGAACTCAGAGAACTCCAAGCAGAATAAGAAACAGCAAAATGAAACAAATCCTAAGCATGCTGCATTCAAACTACTGAAAACAAAGGTAGAGTCTTGAAAGAAATGATGAGTATTGTATACATAGAAACAAAGAAGTACATCAGACTTCTCATCAGAAAACATTCAAGTCAGAAAACTGAAATGACATTTAAAGTGTCAGAGGGAAAATGTCAACTCAGCAACAATATCTTTCAAAAAGATATTTTCAGGCAAACAAAATCTAAAGGAATTTATAACAAGAAGACCTACTGTACAAAAATGATAAGGAAAAAAACAATATGATATCAGTCTGAAACTCAAATCCATACAAATAAATGAATCTACACAAAGCAATTTGAATATACACAAAGAGCATGAATCATATGAAAGTAAAAAATTTTGTTTTCTATTTTTAATTGTTCAAAAGGCTATCTGAAGAAAAATAAAAACTGCATTGTATGTTTATACCATCTACAATAGAGAACATGAGAACAATAGCACAAAAGATGATAGGAAAGAATATGGAACACAGTTCTATAAGGTCCTATACTAAACATACCCTCATAGGGAAAGGGAGGGAAGGAAAGGGGAGGGAAGAAAGAGAAAGGAAGCTGTCACCATTTATATCCATTTACTTATGTGCATCCAGGCTCTCAACATACTATACCTGTTTAGGCATTTCAGATTTGCCTAATACTGAATCTTCAAGGTAATTTCAGCTTACTTCAGCTCAGCACTGTTTTTTGTTTTTCTTTATTTTTGTTTTTGTTTTGGAATTAACTCAGTAGCATATTTCCCATTAGTTAATGATGTAAGTATGAAGGAAATTGTACTGTTTCCCTAATGTTAGTTTAAAATATTTTTATAACTAAAAGACAAAGATAGATTTTAGAATAAAATGCAAAATTTATGTTGATTTTGAGATTAGCATAAATTTATATTGTGGTGAATATTTTCACCCCATGCACTGCCCCCTCCACATCCCCACATCCTACCATCTCTTCCAGCTATAGCTTCTAGAAGTCCTGTTATAAGGCTTATCAGACACGACACTTCAGTCCACATTTCATTAAGCAGCACTTATGTGCAAGACATTCTCTGTGTTACTGGACACACTGTTATTAAGAGAATATAGTAGGTAGAATGTAGGAGTTAGACTCAAACCGATAGTTACAATATGGCTTGGTATGCTTTAACATATAGATTAGGGAATTGTGGGATTATCAAGAGGTAAAATACCAGGACCTTAGATACTCTAGAAGTATCTAACATAATGCTTAAGGGCCGGTGATGTAGCTCAGTGACACAGTGCTTGCCTGGCAAGCACAAGGTCCTGAGTTTGATCTCCAGTACAAAAAAAAATTATTATCTAACATAATGATTAACATCTGAGCTGCATTTTGAAACATAATTAAGAGTTTGTCAGAAGAAAGAAAGGGAAAAAGAGGAGAAGAAAATTTCAGGACTGGAGAAAAGGATGCCTAAGAACAAGGAGACGTAAAGATGCACAGTCCAGCAAGACTTTCCAGGTGAGCGATATACTGGGCAAATGATAATGATTCTCATTGCCATGCTGAGTTTCATGGACTTTATTGTACGTGAATTAGGGAGTCATAGAGGTTTTTCATGGGAAGAGGGGGAGAGGATCGCAACATTAGTAACACCAAGTATCTTCCAGGTTCCTGTTATAGAAGAGTAGCTCACTTGTCTTCAGTGTTCATCTCACTCCCACCTTTCCATGGAGGCCAACTTTCAATCAGGGGTTTTGGCACATGTATTTTATTAGGAAAATGTGTTAGTCAGCTTTCTATCACTGTGAAAAAATACCTGAGATAATCAACTTAAAAGGAAGAAAAACAATTTGGATCACAGTTTCAGTCGGTGATCAGCTGGCTCCACTGCTTTAGGGCCTGTGTAAGGTAGAACATTATCACAGGGAGTACATGGCGAAGCAAATCTGCTCATCTTGTGGTGGCCCTGAAGAAAAGAGAGAGACAGAAAGGGCCTGTGTGCCAATATACCCTTTAAGGGTTTGCCTCAAATGACCTAATCTTCTCCCACTTGTCCCCAACTCTTGAAAGTTCCATCTCTTCCCAATAGTGCCACAGGCTAGCGACCAAGCCTTATGGGCCTCTGGGGAACATTTCAGATCCAAACTACAACAGGAGTTGATCCCAGAATAAACAATGAGAAAGGAAATGAGACAGGGAAAGGAGGATATCAACAAAAACTTTGCTAATGAGCTTGTTACACCTCTGGACAGCTAAACTTAAATCCTGGGGATTTTCTGAGAGCCTATTTAGAAAAGTAGTATCCAATAGAAGTAAAATACAAAACACAACCAGGTATTGTGGTGCATGCCTCTAATCCCAGCACTCTGGGAGGCTAAGGCAGGAGGATCACAAGTTCAAGCCCAGCCAGGGCAATTTAGCAACCTAGTGACACTTTGTCTCAAAGTAAAAAATATAAAAAGGGCTGAGATGTAGCTCACTGTGAAAGTCCTGGGTTCAACCCCCAGTGCTGAAAAAAAAAAAAAAAACCACTCTGAAGGAAGCTGGAGTATGTATTCACCAATTTCTATCCCACATCAATTGAGGATCACTCCCAAGGCATCAAAACTAGTACTTCTAGATTTCTAAGGTGATGGTCAAAGTAGAGAACACACACCCTCAGATAGAAAGGCACAGCAAACTATATGGAGAAAACGTTCTGGCGATAATTTCCAGCATGGGCAGAGGTGATACAGATAGGGCATGGACAGCATCTGATGCATGTGAACTTTTCTAAAATGACGGACTATTTTCCCCACAAACACACATGACAGTTTTAGTGATGTCCTATATTCATGTGCAATTGTGCTTCAACTAGAATTGGTGTTTATTGCTTTCACTCTCCACAGACTTCCATCATCTTTTTCCTGTCTGCCAGCTAAGGGTAGAGAGGCAAATTGAAACAGTCTTTCCTTGAGTATTTCATTTTGTAGAGACATATAATTTTACATGAGGTCTTCCAAATCAGACAGTCACATATGCCATGTTTTATGACCTTTATCTCACAAAGTAAAAGCCAGTTAAGTTGGCTCTAGCCCTGACAGTCACACAGTAGAACCTAAAGAAAATTAAAAAGGGAGTGTAATGAATAATCTGGTGCAACATTCAGATCCTCTTTTCATGCCTGAGGTGCTCATTTCCCCAGCTGATAGAAGTGTTGGCTGCTGCTGATGCAGCTGTGTCCCTCCCCAGGCCCTTCTCTTAAACTGATAGTTTCTGCCTCCACAAAGATCATACACACCCCCTGGGTATAACCTATGTCTTATAATGGATTGGTTGGGGATGAAGAGAGAGGAGAGTGTTCATATAAAGGCCCAGTCCACCTGCCTCAATTCTCAACAACTCCAAAGGGCCATTCCAGCTCCAGAGCTTCTCATGGGACTGGCTCCTATTATAATTGACTCACAGTTCAACTCTGTTCAATTTTGCTGCTCTTGCTCCCTCACAAGGATTGTTCCTAGAGCATTTCCCCACTAAACTGCCGGCACACAGATCTCAGAGCTTCAAAATTTGTTGCCTAGGGAACCCAACCTATGACAGGAGGGGACTTCACCAATTTCCCCATGTTGCAGTGTTTTAGTTTAGCTAGAGGAGAGGAAAATTAGAGAAGGGTTCCTGAGACCACACATTTCTGACACCAGTTGCTAATTTGCAGGTCCCTAAGACCAGCCTCAGATTGGATAATTAGCTAGTAGGACTCACAGAACTACTGGGGCTCCAGCACATGGACCGGGTTGTCCACCCATGTGACAAGCTGATACTGTGTGAACCAAAATCACCAGCATATATCATATTATTAGATTATCTGGTGTGGCTTCACAGACCCCAGATTTTTTTAAAGGGCACTTTTTCTTTTTCTTTTTCTTTTCTTTCCTCTTCTTCTTCTTCTTCTTCCTCCTCCTCCTCCTCCCCCTCCTCCTCCTCCTTCTCCTCCTTTTTTTTTTCAGTACTAGAGCTCGAACACAGGGCCTTGGAGGCAAGTGTTCTAGTGCTAAACTACACCCTTAGATCTTTTTAATTTTGAGACAGAGTCTTGCTAAATTACCCAGATTGGCTTCGAGCTTGCAGTCCTCTTGCCTCGGCCTCCCAAATAGCTGCGATTACAGGCACATTCCACCAAGCCAGGATACAAAGACACTTTTATCACACAGGATATTCTAGGGGCTTAGAGACTCATAGGAGTCAGGGGCAAAGGCTAGACCTCTCTTCAGTCAAGGTTAAATTCTCTTTACTATATGAGTTGCCAGGTGATATTTAGAGCGAAAATAATACAGTAACTAAATAAGGGCATATTATCTGGAAGTCTTTATCATAATATAAACAAAGTTATTACAGATACTGTATAACATGCAGTCTGCAATTCTTTTACTGTTTTTTTAAATATGTCCATTACAATGGTAAAGGGAAATGAATGTGAATTTGACTTTGAAGGAAGCAATGGCTTTCTCTTCCTCTTCTCACATTAAACATTAAAATGGTTTTACTTAAAGACAGAATGAATTAGTCTGGAAAACAAGTAATGTACTTTCTGCTTTATGAAGATACATCATCAACTTTCATTCATTTGTGACAACAAGCCCTGTTTCCTAACCCCATTTACATATGCTACCTGAGTATCTCTCTGGTGTGTTTATCTAGGTATCTGAGCAGTGGCTACTCAAGATCAGATTCAGAATCAAATGATACAGTTAGACACATCAACATAAGAGACACAATGATTCTAAATGAACACCACAGGCTGTCCAGACTATTAGACTGCCCATAACCCCCTCACCTTCTGCCCTATGATCTTTCTTACCATGAGGAAGAACTGCACAGCAATAAGCAAAAGCAACCTCCACATTTATGATGTCTGAAAACAACAATACAAACTCTGAAGTCACCATGGAAACTACCTCCCACTAGCTTTTGCCTTTCATAGGTTTTAAAAAGCATTTATTCACAACAAATCAGCAGAGGAAAAAAATTTAAGAAAGATGACCCTAATTATGAATGCCTATGCTTACTAGAGGAAGATTTACCAGGAAATAAAGAACAAGAAGAGATCGTTAATCCAAACTTCATTAAACATTTATTTTAAGAAGACAACTTACCTATCTTGTAGGAAAAAAAATCCTCCACAGGAGCATTTAAAATGCAGCTTTTGTAAGTGTTTGGTTTTACATATTTCATAAATATATATATAAATATATAAATTTGCAGTTACGGGGATAGAACCCAGGGCTTTGCACATGCTAGCCAAGTGATCTACCACTGAGCTATATCCCTACCCCTAAATATTCATATTTTAAGAAAACGTATATTTGTGTTTTCTTTTTGAAATGTTTTTATTGATTAATATTTTTATGAGGCAAAATAGGTTTCAGGTTTAGAAAGCCAAATCATAATGTTGTATCCTTAGAAAATATAGGCTCCATTTAACAGATTTTTATATTAATCGGGAACCAAGTAGGCTGATATATTTAGGGTTGGCCTACTGAAGAGTGCTACCCTGTACAAGGGAAATAAAAGGAAAACTTTAGAAAGTAGGAGTTTGCTGAAGATTTTAATGTCAGATCTGGGGGACCAGCTTTGTTGACAAATTCACAAAAGTAGGAATAATTCTACCTAAGGCAGATGTAAGATTTGGATAAGATTTATTTCCTTCAGTAGCTAATAGAGGTTTAGGACATATGAGTCTGTATCAAGAATCAAAACTAGGTTGCAGCAGTTATTGCCTCTGAGTCTGACGGCTGGGATTTTGGTTTCTCCCTCTCTGCTTTGTGATGGTGTTTGAGTGTTTTTTCATTTTGATGGAGTTTCGTGTCTTGTAGGATAATTTCTTTTTGGGGTGAAGTAAAGGTCCATGTAGAGCCTGTAGAAGAAGATGCCTTGTGGTGAAAGTGAAGCTAGGTTCTTGGGACCTGGAAAAGAACTAACAAATGAACCATGCTATAAAAAATTGAAGTCAGCACATAAGCTTATATTTTCCCACATCGTAGCAGTGCTGATTTTCTTCAGGAGGACAAAACTCAAACTATAGATTTGCAGAAACCTTTGCGTAATGAGATGCCTTGTAATAGACTAGATGTTATTGAATCTATTGGTTCACAAATTTTACAGGATGGAAAATCTCCATTAGTATCAACAGATGATGAAATATATAGTACAAGTAAAGCATTTATAGGACCCATTTACAAACCCCCAGCGAAAAAGAAATGTAATGAAAGAAGGAATGAGACAGACACTCAAGATGATACAAATGGCAAAGGAAGACAAGAAAAGAAATGGAAATTTTACACCAAAAAATTAGAGATTGACACTGAATTATCACAGTTTTACAAAGAAATTGAAGAACTTGAAAATGAAAACGATAATTCAGAAGTCAGTTGTAAGGAATCTGAACCATCTCAGGAACAACTTCTTCTATATTATGAGGGCTATAATAATGATGTCTTAAGATCTAATGAAGCAACTAAAGATCTTAATAGTACTCTTCAGCCACATTGTGGTTATCAACAGTACTTGGGCAATAAGCCAGGCAAATATACCTATGATGGACAAGTGATACCTACATTTTGTGATACTTCATTTACTTCCTTCAGGCCTGAATGGGAATCAGTGCATCCTTTCATAGTACCCCATGGTCCTCCTCTTCCCAGTTTTAACTATCATTTAAATATTCAAAGATTTAGTGCTCCACCAAATCCATCACCAAGTATTTTCCATGCTCAAGAAGACAATCATATTCAAATTGGGTATGATGTAAATAGTTGTCTTGTTAACTGGAATTGTTTGACTTTTGATCAGAACAATGAATATACTGACTGTAGTGAGAATAGCAGTAGTGTTCATCCCCCTAGAAATGCCTAGAATGTGCAAGATGGATATGTGAGTAACAGTTTATGTGAAATCAGAGAAAGAAGCTGGAAAGAGCCTCCTGTGGACAAGCATAATGGAATGGACAGGTTTGTGAACCAGCAGTTTCAAGAAGAAAAGTTAAATAAATTGCAGAAATTACTTATTCTATTAAGTGTGAGAAACTGAAAGTGTAAATAAGGACTAAATGTATAATAGGTCATGTGAAATAGGAAGAAAAGGGGCAAAGGGGAAGGAAGTGGGAGGGCTAGGGGAAAGGATAGAAGGGAGTGGGATTAATATGAGAAAATGGAAAAATAGAAACAAAATCTTTGTAAATAGGGAGGAATGGAGGGTTGAAGGGAGGGCTGGGTAAGGGTGAAAAATAAGAACCAAGAGAGATTATGTAAAGGTGAAAATTTCCAATGAGGAATGTCATTATATTGTATACCTAAAGTGTACCAATGATTAGAATGAATAATTGATAATGTAAAATAGGAAGAAAAGGTCCAAAGGGGTAGGGGTAGTGGGAGGGGCAGGGGAAAGGAAAGAAGGGAAAGGAAAAAATGCTGAGAAATGGAAAAAATGGAAATAAAGTCTTTGTAAATAGGGAAGGGTGGAGGGCGTGAAGGGAGGGCTAGGAATGGGGAAAAAATAAGAACCAAGATGCATTATGTAAAGGTACAATTCCCAATGAGAAATGTAATTGTGTTGTGTACTACAATGTACCAATAAAAGAATTTAATAAAGTGCAAAAAGAAAAAAAAGAGGTCTGCCTGGTTCTGGGAAAACAACATTGTCTAGAATTCTGCTTGGTCAGAGTTGTGATGGCATTGTGTTCAGCACTGATGACTATTTTCACCATCAAGATGGGTACAGGCATAATGTTAATCAGCTTGGTGATGCCCATGACTGGAACCAGAGCAGAGCAAAAGAAGCTATTGATCAGGGGACATCTCCAGTTATAATAGACAACACTAATACACAAGCTTGGGAAATGAAACCGTATGTGGAAATGGCAATAGGAAAAGGATACAGAGTAGAGTTTCATGAACCTGAAACTTGGTGGAAATTTGATCCTGAAGAATTAGAAAAGAGGAATAAACATGGTGTGTCTAGAAAGAAGATTGCTCAGATGTTGGATCGTTATGAATATCAAATGTCCATCTCTATTGTAATGAATTCAGTGGAACCAACACAGAAAAGCACACAAAGACTCCCTCCTCCACAGGGAATCCAGAGGTGGGGAGGCTCTGTAGGCTCACATAATCAAGTCTGTGTTACAAATAATTGTTAAGTTGGCTATTTTCAGCTAACATTTGTTACTTGCTCTTGAAAAATATAGTGAGCCTGTCTCAAAGTTTAGTTTCAAATAAATACGACTACATTACCTCAATAAGGATGTTCCCAGCAAGTTGTTTAAATTTTAAAGTACAAATAAAATTGTATAAAATTGTATTTTAAATGCTTTTATAATCTTTTGTGGTAAAACTTTCGGTTATTATGAAAACCCTTGAGTAGTAGAGTGGATAGGAACTAAGGTTTTTTTGTATAATTGGATTTTAAGCTAATTTTATAGATAATATTAAACAATTTTTTATAGTTCATACCTAAATATAACTTTTCATGAAACTTTGATATTTTTCCATCAGTAAAATGGAAGACATAGTAGCTTATTACAGGGTATCTTAGTTGATTTTCCCACTCATACAGGTAAAATTATATTTCAGCTTATATGTGTGACAAAATTGTTTCTAGGCCATAATAGCATATCATTTACTTATGAACAGAATTCCCCAGCAAATGCTAGACAGTAGCTGTATGAATCACCTGGGGAATTTTCTTCATAATATACATGTATATATGAATGTTTATAACATAATATATATTCCTCACCCTTCTTAATTCTTCTACTTATCTCTACACATTTGCCAAATCTAGAAGGGATAAAGAGGCAAGTCACTACATAGTTAGAAAAAAATTCCTCAGGTGATTCTCATAATGTTTCACTTTGTTCAATTTACTGAAGGTGGTTTTTTTTGTTTTGTTTTGTTTTTGAGACAGGGTCTTGCTATGTAAGGTTGGCTTTGAACTCACTATATAGCCCAAAGCTGACCTTGAACTCATGACAATCCTCCTGCCTTAGCCTCCTGGGTGCTGGGATTACAGGTGTGTGTCACCGTGCCCAGTGACTGCCATATAATTCTAATATTAAAAATATTTTGGACAGTTGCTTATTATTGATCATAAGAAAATTTCTTCTATATAGTGCTTCTGATTTTTTTCTGTAGCGTCTATATTTTTTTCACTGTATAGTTTTATTAGATTATGTTCTTTCACTTAAATTGTTTTTTGTAGACTTTGTTTTTTGGGGTTTTTTTTAGAGAGGGTCTTTCTATGTAGTTCAGGCTGGCCTTGAACTCACTATGTGGCCCAGGCTGGCCTCAAACTCATAGTGATCCTCCTGCCTCAGCCTCCCATGTGCTGGGATTACAGGAATGTACCACCACACCTGGCCAGAATGGGGTATTTTAGGACAAAGTTTAAGGGTCGTGAAATAGCTGGTAAAATGTATAAAGGATCATGCCGGTTAATTTTTAAAAATCACTTTATAATTAGCTGGAATTTTTTCCTAATAAAAAGAACAAATCAAAGACTAAAGAAATATTTTGCTGTGAGTTTGAGGTCAGCCTGAACTACATAGTTCAAGGCCACTGTGAACTACACAGGGAGACCCTGTCTCACAAAAAATGCCTATTCGAATTCTGTAATCGTTCTTCATGTGTTTTTAAAAAATCTTTTGCTATTCTTTTCAACTTTAAAGGTTCTTCAAAATTTTTATATTACTTTTGAAGTTGTGAGGCTGAAAACTAGATACATTACTTTCCACAAAGTCCATTACATTGACTTTAGTAAGATAAGAATGTGATATCTATTTATGTGTACTATTCAGTGCTATTTACATTTGAATATTACCTTGCTTTATCTTGTTTAGCATGCGTGATGTTTGTATATATTTGTTCATCTTAACTAAATAGGAACTAGAGCATACTAACTCATGGTTTGTGTATGTGTGTATGTATATATATATGTGTGTATATATATATACAGACACATCTTCATCCAATATTTTTATATATTTTTCTTCTAGAATAATACATTTTGGTATTTGAACTTATGTTTTTCCCAGTGGAAACTTATGTTTTTCCCAGTGGTTTATTATGTAAGTTAGCACAGTTTGAAAATCATACAAAAGGATTGACTTTGAGGACAAATGAAGCACCTATTAGATATATTATGTGTTCTTTTCCCTCTGTTTATAAAACTTCATTTAAGAGTAATAGTACTGTATATCTGTAGTTTTTTGAATAACAACCAAATTTATTTTGAAGAAGTAAATGATTGCCTTTGGGAGAAACAGATTATAAGGAAATATGTTTATGTTAGATAGTAAGTCTAAAATAAATTTCCAGATCTTAAAAAAACAAAAAACAAAACAAAACAAAAAAACTAGGTTGCATTTCCACCAGGAGTTTTCCCAGTTTCTCCTACAATAAAGAGCCTGTCCAACTTTCATGTTCCCAAAGCATGTTGTGCCTCTCGTAAACCACCTGATATTTTGCCTTATGTTACAGATATTATTGTGTGTCTCTGTGATCCAAAAACCTTTGAAAACAGAGAATAGCTCTTATATGTCTTTTTTACCTCATAGCCCCTGGCACAATTTCTTACACGTGGAAATGTATATATCTTGAGAGAAATTAATTAAGAAGGCCTTCCTAGCTCTACTTAGTGCAAACTTGAGCCTGAGATATGTTTTAGTCTACAGGAATATTCTTCCTTTTTTTTCTTCTTTTCATTTTTACTTTTTTTGCTGTGCTGGGGATAGTACCCAGGGCCTTCACCATGCTTAAAAGCTCCCTACTACTGAACTATGCCCCCAGCCTGGAAAGTTCTTTTTCATACATCAAATGTTTCTCTGACAGAGTGATCAGAACATGATCTGTTTAATGGGGAAATTCGCTGATTAACTTTGTAATTGGTTGTTTTTCTCAAGAACATTTAATATGGAAAGCAAAACACTTGCCTGTGTGGAGTATTTGGCAAAAGATAACACATATACAGCACAGTAAAGATCAAGGAGGAAATTTACAGTTTCCTGCTAGAATTGTCTGCTAGAATATTCATCAGTGAAATAGTGAAAACAATGACCTTTCAGTTAATTTGAATTCATGAATCTTTTCCAGATCATAGATAGATTTTGAAAATATGACAGCTCACAAATTGTCCACCAATTTATTTCACCTGGATGACCACTATGAAGCTACATATGATAGCAGTCAATAAAACAACCTGAAGAAGAAAATATAGAAGAAATGCTAATTTTTCAGTTCAGTAAACATTTGCTGGTTACATATTTCTGTACAGACTGCTGAGGTAGGTGCTGTGCTATGGAGGAAATAAAGATATATAAAATAATCTCTATTACTTATTAAGAACCAGCTAGAGCTCATGGACTTTATTTCTACTTTCCATAGCAACCTTGTAACATAGATATAGGACCCCCTACTTTATCAACAACTGAGAGGAGGCTCAGGGCAGCTATTTATCTTTCCCAAAGTTACATGGCTAGTAAGTGGCAGAATCATAATTTGAACCCTAATCTGACTCTTGAATTCATTTTATTCCCATAAACCAAAGTCCCTTTTTTCAAGGAATGATAATCACTTTAACCTGATTTATATCACTACATACTAAATTATTTAACAGTTATAAAAACACATATTCTCTAATCATTTATCTTCTGTCCTCATCTAGGTCATAGGCTCTTAAGGGGCAGACATCATGCCATGATTCTGCAACTTTTCTGAGAGTGCCTAATATGGTGCTGAATATAAGAAGATCTTCAATATACAATGTACTAGTGGAGTTTGATAAATTTTCTCTATGCCTGATTTTTGGGGAATACGTTGGATAATACTTGTCAACAAAGGCTGAAAGAGGAAAGAAAAATGAGTATATCATAAGAGCTTATAATAATAGAATGTTCATTTCTACCTCATTTAATTCTCAAATCCCTACAAAATAGATCTTATTATATCAATTTTGCCAATGAGAAAGCTGGGGCTTAATATAATGAAGTAGCCTGCTATGATGGCTCATAGCTGTAACCCCAGCTACTTGGGAGACTGAAACAGGAGGATCTCAAGTTCAAGGCCAGCCCAGGCAACATAGCAAGACTGTCTCAAAATTAAAGGGCGGGGGGATGTGGTTCTATGGTATAATGCCCCTGGGTTTGATGCTGAGTACCTCAAAAAAGAATGAAGAAAAGAAAAGAAAAGATCTGGCCCCAGGTCACAGAAGCTTTAGTTAATAAAGTATTGAAACTTAGTTCTGCCTGACCAGAATTCATGCTCCTAACTTTTTCACTGTTTCTTCCATTGTAAGGTCTCACAGACTGTAAGACACAGCTTTGATTTAATAAGAGGTGTTCAAAGAAATAAGTAATGGTACCTCATTAAATTAATAAGCTGATTTAAAAATGTATATCAATTTCAGAATAGGAAAGTGGTATCTCAAAAAGCAAGGAAATGAGGTACATTATATTTATAATGCATTTCAGAGTTTCCTTTGAATGCTGATGTCAAAAAGACAAAGACTTTCAGAGTGTAGAATTAATGGCATTTAGCAAAATGCTGAAAAGATTCAAAGATTCTAGGCATTCAGTGGATACTTTTATGAATTAAAGACTTCCTGTACTCCTATGAATTGGGTAATACCAGCCACCACATGATCCATCTCAATGAATTCAAACTGATCTGAAAATTTATGAAGATAATTAGTAATTTGTAATGCAGTTTTGTAGTTCCATCATACCTTCTCTCTCTCTCTCTCTCTCTCTCCCCCCCCTTCCTTCAAGAACCTTTTAAAAAATAAATAGCTGTCCTCCCCAGTCTTGAAAGTGTCCCCTCCCTTTCTACTACCTACCCTACAACTTCAAGCTAGCCCAGGTAAACCCTGCTCCTGGCTTCAGTAGAATTCTAGTAGGATCTGTAAGACTATGGAAAGAAATTAAGTGGGACTCCCCACTGTCTTGTTGATACCCCCAAGACACCACTATCCCCACTTTCTCAAAAAAGTATCTCTTATGCTTTCCTGGCTCTTTAACTATGTAAATTGGTTAGACTTAAAGTTTCTCTTAGTTGTGAATTGGTGGTAAAAATATATCTCTCTGAATGGAGTTACCAGATGCCTTGCACAAATATATCAGGTGTCTAAGGATGATATGAGAAAGGGAAGTTAAAGAGAGAATCTTTCTGGTTCCCTCATGTGTGTAATTGCATTTGATTCCAGATAATATGCTGTAAACCACCATAAAATATTGTTTTACTTAAAGTGGAAGAATATTTCTCCAATAAAACTCACCATAACACAATTCAGTTAGCTCCAAGGCCTCCCTCCCATTCTACAGCTACTACTTTCAAAATAACTTTTCTTATCCCAGTTCCTATCTACATGCCTGAAGGGCAACAGTAAATATTATCTTCCTGGAATGTTTAGGATTCATGCCACAACCTGACCAGACATTATGGACATTTTCTTACATTGTGAATTGAAGGTTATAGCTATGGGCTTTATAGTCTTATGTTAATTTGCATGCCTTTTTTTAAAGGTCCTTGTACATTAGTCTGCCTCAAATTTTATGTTCTCTATGCAATCCAAGTTAACTATTTCTCTACCTCCTATTCATACCTAGAGTCACCAGGTTTCTAGTCTTGGATAAAAGTGTTCCAAATTTTAGGTTCCTTCCAGTAAAATTATTTAAAATGTTTACTAATTGGATATACAGTCATGTGTCTTTAACAAAGGGAATAAGTCTTAAAGAATCTAAGAATTGTGTCTTTAGGCAATTTTGTGGATGTATGAACATCCTAGAGTACTTACACAAACCTAGATGGTATAATAGATCAGTCACTCCACGTGGCCTCTTTATGCAATCAATTCATGCAGAGAACACAAGATGCATAGAGTTGCTGTTGGTGTAACAGGACATGTTTTACAGCAAACACTTTTAATAAGTAGAAGGAATATACTCTAAAATATGATTTTAAAATATAGTATCATAAATATAATATAGTCATCTATTATCATGTTATGCTAACATCACCATAAAGATGAAACTAATGTATTTCACTCTAACATTA
The DNA here is from genome assembly GCF_053883595.1 of Heterocephalus glaber. Lineage (NCBI taxonomy): Eukaryota > Metazoa > Chordata > Mammalia > Rodentia > Bathyergidae > Heterocephalus > Heterocephalus glaber. The sequence continues at coordinate 2,535,815 of NW_028258340.1, forward strand.
TGACAGTTATGACATCATTAGATGATACATTTTAATCAGCACCATTTTAATCTAATGGGGCTGTAATATGCAGTTCATGATTGACTGAGGCATCATTATGTAGCACACAACTGTAAAAGTCATCCCATTGTCATGCAGAAGATTCTCCATGTGAAAAAAATCATTCTACGCAGGGAAAATATCACTCTATAGGAACTAAAGCTTCCAGGCTCCATGAGGCGAGTAAGGAGAGTTGAATTGGATGGAAGTTTGGCTCATGGGAATGAACTACCTGGGTAGAGCAACCTGAAATCCAGTTAAGCCAGGGCATGAAATGTAGATCCTTCTGATATTTATGGCACAAGAAGGTATAAGAGAGACTAAGAGGTACTTAGAGTGTCATTCAAAACAAAACAAGGGAAAGATTTTAGGTTATGAAGATATTAATGAATCCTCTCAGTAAAGAACAAGTATAAAACTATGCAAAAATATCAAAACAACCATTTTAGGTGCCAGGCATGGTGGCACATGCCTGTAATCCCAGCATTCAGGAGACTGAGGCAGGAGGATCCCAAGTTTGAGACTACCTTGGGCTAGGCTACATAATTCAAAGCCAGCCTGAGCTGTATAATGAGACCTTGTTATGGTTTATATCTAGATATCCCCCAAAGCTCCATCAACCAAGAGGTGGTGCTTTTGAAAGGTGATTGAATCATGGGGGCACTATGCCCATTAAGTGAATTCTTTCTCTGGTGAGTGCAGCCTCTGAATGTGCTGTTGTTAGGTGGGGCCTAGTCAAAACGGGATTATCTGGAAGGATTTATATTTCTTCCCAGCTTCTCCCTTCTCTCTGCTTCCTGGCCACCATGCCATAAGCAACCTTTCCTCTGTCCTACCCTTCTGTTATTGAGTGATGGACTCGGCAGGTATAACCCAGGCTCTTGTGTATGACAAGCAACGAATTGCATGCACATACCCATTGGCAAGTGGAAAGCAACTACATTTATTGAAGATCATGGGAAGATGTGCTCAGGGCAAGTTTATGCTGACAAAAATATGATACACACAGAAAAGTAGTACCAGGATGAGAGGAAAGTAAAAGCACTGCACACAGCAGCCCCCAGATAAATCAGGCTTTTGGAATTTAAAGAATATGCACCCCATCCTCATACCTGAGTCTATAGGTATGATTGACACGGTGCTGTGTCATCTTAGGGGCTCTCAACATGCATGCCCATCCCAGAATCCATTCTGATCTTAATTACATGCATGAGATGTAGTGCCTACTCATGAACCCTTAATCAGGTTAGAGTAGGGTGAAGGTCACTGGAAGTAAGGCTGGGAGATCCAATGAACCTACCTGTGCACTTGCCTACAGCATAAGAGATTTCTTGTTTTTGTTGTTGTTGTTGTTGTTGTTGTTTGTTTTGTTATTCTCTACCTTTCTTAGGACAATGGAAGGAGAAATGGCCCTAGGGTTTTGTTTAAAAATAAATAGGTAGAAGAGAGTGACTTCCTCATCTCCATTGTTTCTAACTGTACTACTTCTATCATGTCCTTCATGCCTTGGAGCAAGCCGACCATGGACTGAACCTGTGAGCCAAAATAAACTTCTCTTCCTTCAAGTTACAGTTGTCAGTTATTTTGTACTAGTGACAAAACAAGTGACTAAAACAGACCCTATCTTAAAAACAACAACAATAAATTAGGGCTTCGGAATTACATAAAGGTAGAAAATAAATTGAGAAACATTTATTCTTGAGAAATTATTTGAGCTTCAGGTAAGAATAGTTGGAGTCTGTGGCTTTCATTGCAGGAGGTGTTCAAATACCCTGCCCTTTAGTTCCACCAGTAAGAACTTAGTTTTACTGGCACGGAACTAGACAACAGAGACAAAAGAGAAGGCCTCATGTTCCTCAAGAATACTCTATTTTTTTTATTCCATGGTTTCCCCAAATTCCTTATAGTCAGCCATGGCTATAGCAGGTACCCCATAGCTGCTCTGGGAGACATTTGTTTTGGGTAGCAAGCTTTGGTCACAGGTCCATTCCAGATGACTCAACTCCTCAAACCATCTGGATGACTCCATCCAAGGAGGCCCTCCCCTACACATGACTAAACACAAAGTCTGACATTGTTTATGTGTGAACCTGCCTTTATTTTCTTATATATAAGCAACCTCTCCTTACCCTTATTGGGTCAGTCTCAAGTAGGATAGAAGATATAACAACTAGGTAAAAAGGGGGCCTAAAAATTGAGATTTTGAAATTGTACTTTTAAGAAAAACTGCAGCTGTAACACACAAAAGTTACTCAAAGCCTTTTTTCCTTTTAGGAAACTTACTCAAAAAATTCCTAAAGGTCATTTTACAATAACCCTGTAAATCTGGGCTCTTAACCTGTCCTTTTTACAGGTAAATTGTACTTTTTTCCATCCTCAGGAAGCAATAATATTGTTTGGCAGCATATCTCAACTTCAAACACATGTAGATGGCTTGCATTGAAGACATTCCCTTAAATGTATCCAGCTCCAGCTCATAATGTTTCTCATTTTTTTGAGCATCAACACTCCCCTCTTTAGTGTATCCTATATCTCTAATAAACCTTTCTCTTGCTTCTCACTGATGTGTCCTGAAAACTCTTTTTCCACGACAAAAGTCAGTGAACCCACAAACTAATTTTACAAGAAGAGTTGGGTAATTCTTTATTTTAGCCTCAGAGACTCTCAGACCCTGCCCGGTGACATTTATCTTGATGACCAGGAAGTGATGTATAAAGAATCATGGAGACTGCAGAGACTTCAAATCTGGTAAGCTCAGCCAAAAGGCTTTTCTTTCTTTTTTTTCTTCTTTCTCCCTGTCTCAAATCCTTTCACTTTTTTTCTGATATTACTTGTCAGGGAGAGGCAGGGAACTGGACAATGGAGAGGCCTCGTGTGTCCCACCACGTGGGAGCAGTAAGGGGAAGCACATGGCCTCTGTTTTTACTGATGTGTGCTTCAGACATTTTCACCCTTTTGAGTTCTGTGAGCACGGAGAACAGGGCAAAGCTGCCATCCTGGGCAGTTCTAGTGTAGCTTGACCCTGGCATTGGGAGGGTTGTACATGTGGCCTAGCCCAGTTTGGGTTGTCCCACTGCTCCACATGGCGGGACCCCTGGGGTGAGGCAGGCAGCTCTGGCTTCTTGAACTCAGGAAAGCATCCTGTCTTTCTTTTTTATTTTCTTTATCTCTTTCCACATGCACACAAAAGAGATTTTAAAAGCATATGGTAGATCTTCTACGATTAAGAGTAACTAAATCTCTGTCCCCCAAACATTACCTTCAGGTTGTAATTTATAAACTTGGGACCAATTTAGGATAAAAGATTTTAAAAGTTGATTTTTCTCCAAAGGTAAATTAGAGAGTAAAATGACAAGGCCTCTAAGCTCTTCTTTCTTTTCCCCTTCTGAATCTTATTGGTTATAAGTCTATATAGCATTTAACTAACAAGAAAGATACTCAGAGTAGCTTAATGTATTAATACTGTTATATTCATAAAAAGGAGAGCTAATTGACAGACCTTAGAAAAAATTCTATTTTATTTATAGTTATAAACCTACAACTATAAAAAAGATTATTATAATTCAGCATGGCCAGCATATATAAAAGTGCAATTTAATTTAATAAAGTAGTTTTATGTATGTTATCTTGTCTGTTTATCTCCCTGTTAATATGTTTTAATAGTTGGTTAAAAGTACTTACTTCATTAAAAAAATTTTTTTGAGCTCAACAATTTATTTTCATTTTTATTTTTTGCCCTTATAGACTTCTGGTTTGGTTAGGGCTTTTTCAAACAAAAAATTGATTGTACAAATTTTTAGGGATAGTCAAACTCAAAACATTACAGGGTGAAGGTTAATATACTCAAGGCTTACAGGAGACTTGCAAATAAGAGCCTTCAAGTAACATAGAGATTATATATGATTTAGATTAATATGTGTGTTTCTGTGTTGATTTTCAAGTATATATTACCCTCCAAAAGTTCTCCTTACATTGGACACTCATAATGTAGCCCAAATGCTTTTTGTTCACATGGCTTAACAGTGAGTTAATTAAAATCAGTTGGCAAAAATAAAGATGTCTTTAAAATTGATGAGATGTTTCCATCCAGGTCGTTAGCCAATCAAAATAATATTTATAAAAACTTGCTTTTAGAAATACAATGTTTATTGTTGTCTATGTACAATAACCTAAGAGATTTTCTTTGGTTAAAAAAAATATATAGCTTAGGGCCGGGGATTTAGCTCAGTGGCACCACACTTGCCTTGCAAGCTCAAGGTCCTGAGATTGATCCCTGGTACATATATATATATATATATCTTAAATATGTCAACTGTGCTATTCTTTGATTCTCATGAGACATGTAAAATAATGGTTAAGGTGAGTAAATAAGTAAATATTGAGATTTGCTTATAAATGTTCAACGTCTAAGTTATCAGTTGCTAAATGTAAACTCAAGTCTTCTTAAGGCTTATACAAGGTAATATATTTGGTTTATTAAATCGTTTTCATAAACTATTAATATACATAAAGGTTTGAGATTGAGTTCTTGAATTGACTAAGAACTAAATTTCTAATATTAAAATAATATCTATTTGTAAAAGTTCCCATAAGTGAGGGCCTTTGGGTCTGAGAAATTACTGGACCAAACCCCTCTCTGTGGCCAAAAAATCAGCCACCTGAAGTAGTTTGCTTCAGTTTACTCCACTGTTGGGTAGTTTCTTCAGTTTTTACCCAGAGCCTTATTGAGCCTCATCCCAACCAATGTTATATATAAAAAAACTAAGTTGGCTATTGTGTATACATGTTTTTGACAGACTCTGGAAAGAGAGAGAGAGAGAGAGAGAGAGAGAGAGAGAGAGAGAGAGAGAGAGAGAATAATATTAAATTAAAAGCTTGGCTAAATATAAAAGGAGGTCTCCAAATACTGCACCAGTCCCTGCTGGCAGTCTGTAGCTACACCTATAACTTATAGACACAAAAAATTTTGATTACCAGTCTAAAATCAAAGTCAGACAAATCATTTTTTTTCTAACTCTTATACCATTCTCCAATGAGGGAAGCAATGTTTTCCTTGACTGAGCCCAGCAATATTCTAAAAACTTTAACAAAGATGCATGCTGGATTTGTAGAAAATCTCCCACTTCTAGTACATTTGCACTACCATGGTGGGTATCTTCTCTACAGGGAAATGATTTGATAAAGCTTCAAAATTTTATTAAACAGCTACAAAGTGCACCAACAATTTTAAAGCTTGCTACCAGGTCTGATGTCTCTCAATTGCTAAAACATGAGACTTTTCATCACAAGAACCATGGAAAAAATTTTTCTCTAGTCACAGTTAATATTCAAATATGGAAATATGGAGATCCTGATCTGCCACTAACTCCTAAAACTCCCATGACAAAATATAATAATCAGTTTATAAATAAATATTTTCAGGTCTGGAATAAACATATAGCACCCCTTTGTTGGGAACAACACCAAAAAACTTGTATCTATGATAAATGGAGCAATGCCACCCAAATATGGGATGGAGTACTACCTAAAGCTGTAATTAAAGCTGTTAAGAGATGCAGACTTCTTTGCTACTGACTGGAGGGCAAGAGCTAGAATAAGATGGCCAGACCCAAACAATACCCTAGTGGCTCTGTGGCACAAACCTATAGCCTTGGATGCTTCCAGGAAGGATAGGAAAATGTACATTAGGGTACCCATGGGTCCAAGGGTACTGGGTTAAAACCATAGATCAACCAGCTAACCTCCCAGTCTTGTAATATTGATGGACCGGATCAGTTTTTCACTGGTGTGATCATCTGGCCACTATCTCTAAATAAGACTTGAGTGTGCAATGGTGTTACCAGGTAGTTTCCTTCTAAAGTGGCTCTCCAAATAAACATTACTGCATTTTGTGGTGCTTGGGCTCCTTCTGGAGTTGGATTCCACATTCTTCTCATCTTGAACAAATAATTGCATGAAATGAGCAAAAAGGGGTGACAGAGTTTATTTGAAAAATTAAAAGTGAAGAGTAAGGGAGAAACTGTCTCTGTTGAACAAGTAAAAGAGGAAAAGGTCAGATAAAAGAACACCCTGGAGTACTCAAGGCTGAATATCATGAGAAAGCTATGATAGTGAGCTCTTCTTAGCACCTGTGTGTTTTTATTCCATCTAAATTGAGAGAGAACACATGAGAACTTCTACATACAGGTCCTAAGAAGCAGTGCTGGGATCCCACACCTGTCTTCCTTGCCAGTCTAACATATGCCCTATTTCCTATCTCATTTCCCCCTGAGAAACACAAATCCCTATAATTCTTTATGGGATGCTGAAGGAGTGGAGGTCTCTGTCTTCTATAGCTTCTTCAACTTGGAAGGGGCTGTAGACCCTACCTACTGAGGAGTATGTGTTCTCCAACTACCTTGGGGTGCTGTGGCTCATTGGCTGGCTTGAAGGAAGAAAAACCTGTCAGAAAACAATGAGAAAAGAGTTGGTGACCATTGAGCTGTCTGCTTGACAAGAAAAAGAAACTTTATATTAGCCCAAATAGGAGGAGCAGTTCAGATTTCCGCACTTCCAGTGGCAGCAATGGAGTCTTGCTTTTTGAAGAGAAATCTCAAGTCTTCCAGAGACTCCCAGGAGTAGCTCTCTCCTTTTGGATGATCTTGTTCTTCAGGTAGTTCAGGTGGGACTGGCTTTATTCTAGAAAGATGAATCCAATTATCCCTTCCACCTTTACTGCAGTGGGTATGGCAAGGATCACTCAGAAGGGGCTCTTCCATTTTGGTTTTGATTAGTCAGTGTGTGTGACCTCTCTCTAAGTTTTTACAAACATTTGGTCCCAGGATGGATGGTAGGTGGTCCCCCTGAGCCAGGAGCTGGCAAGACTCTGTTCCCATATATTTGGATAGCCTGTTGTACTTGGCCCAGATTAATGAGTTATTGTAAGAGTCTCATAGTCTCTGGATCTACTAGCATATCAGAAAATAGAAATGGCCTCCCATATAACATCACAAATGGGCTCAAACTTAACCCAGTTTGGGGCATGTTATGAACCCCATGAGTGCTATTGAAAGCAATCAGAGCCAGGACTCAGACAACTCTTGGCAAAGTTTTTCCAGAGCTCAATTTAAGGTCTGGTTTGCTCTTTCTACCTTTCCAGATAATTGAAGCCTCTAAGTGGAATGAAAGTTGTACTTTATTCTTAAAGGCTTTGCCTTGCTACTCCCTGAATTATTTGGGAAGTAAAGGAAGGTCCATCGTCACTCTATAGACTGGGGTAGTCCAAATCTGGAAATGATTTCCTTAACAAGCACCTTGACTACCTCCATAACCTTTTCTAAATGGATAGGAAAGCCTTCAATCCAAGCTGCAAAGGTGTCAATCAAGACCAACATTCGTTTAAATCCTCCACATGGTGGTACATGGGTAAAGTCTATTACCAGTCCTCCCCAAGGTATGTCCTTCTCCTCTGTACAGTTCTAATAAAGGAAGTGGTTTGGGATTTCCTGGGCTATTGTAGACACAGAGTGGGCAAGCTGTTTAGACCTGTTGGGTGGCTGATGCTAGTTCTAGTTCTGTGAAAATCAAGTGACCATTTCCAATGTAGCATCTTTTCCCATATGGAAGTAATCATAAAGTGTTTTTAAAACCTTCCACTGTGTCCCTTGAGGAAGAATCAGTTTGTTTTCTAAATGCCATCAGAGCCCCTTTTTAATTTCCCCTTGTTCTGAGTCCCATTTATCTTCCTGGAGAGTATAGACTGGTTTTAATGGTTCCTCAGGAAGTGGGAATAAGTCTGGAGTCTTAAGGGGCTGTAAAGTTGCCTTTTTGTTTCCCTATCAGCCTTTTGATTTCTCAAGGATACTCCAGACATATATCTTTGGTGACCTTCACAAGGCATGACTATGACCTGTCTAGGGAGATGGATTGCCTCTAGGAGTTGTAAAATATCCTGTCTGCGCTTTATAGATGATTGAAAAAGCTATTTCCACCAGTAAGCCATACATCTTTAGTGTTTTGGAGGGGGAGATCATTGATAGCCTGCTTACATAGGTCTAGGAGATCACTTGTTCACAAGAGTGACTAACGTTTCTGGACCTGTAGGCATCAAAGATGCAGGGTTAATAGTAGTGCAAGTTTTTATAATAACCTCAGGGGTGTCTAAGAGCATAGCCTGACAGTTGGTAAGCCATTCCCGTGTTATCCACAAATGACCTTTGGTCTCTAAAGTAGCTCTGACTTGATGGGGAGTTAGGATTTCTAGTCTCTGCCCCAAAATTAACTTTGGAGCTTCTTCTATTAGTATAGCTGCAAAGAATCTCTTATTGGGGTCTTCTTGACCCAACTGTGGCTATAGATTAAGAGGAGGGATTTCTAGAGAAGTAAGTCAAAACAGAATGAAGTAATTGAATTGGATCACCCATGATATCTGAGAGTACCCAGGGTTCCTTGGAGGAGATGGCAACATCCACGGACAGGGGCATAGCAGGTTCCCCTGGGCCTCTTCAGTTGTCAGAGCAGGAAATGAGGGCTCTGGCTGACCTAGCCCCTCTCTGGGAGCAGGGAGAGTCAGATCTCCAATGCCATGAGTCAGGCACGTTAACTGCCTTACATATGGAGCAGGGCCCAGGGGGAGGCTTGGTGCAATCTGGTGCCCAGCGTCCAATTCTCTTGCACTTGAAACAGGAACTCTTTCCCCAGTTGTCCCTGGTTTTTTCCTTAGATGACCTGGGTGGGTTTAAAGCATTACCAATTACAACAGCCATAATCTTAGTCTTTCTCTTTTGTCTCTCCTCTATGTCCCAATTGTTGAACACAGAAAAGGCCATGTCCAGCAACTGGGACATAGGTGTCTGTGGGTCCATATGAAGTTTTTGTAGTCTACTCCAAATATCTGGGGCTGATTGACAGATAAAATGATGTCCAACTAGTGCTTCTCCCTTTCTGGAAGATGGATCTATATTAGTATATTTACAAGAGACTCAACACACCTCTTTATCTCCCTGGTAAGAGCAGCTGGTATATCGGACATCTTTTTTAGTCCTCCACTGGTATTACAGACCAGTCTGGCTCTGTTGAAAGGGGAATAATCTTTCCAGGGTGGTTTCTCTCCCTTTTTAAAGCACACTGTTCATTTGTATAGTTTCTATCCTATAGTTGCAGCCATATTGCAATAGTAGATAAGCTGTTCCTGTTCTAGATTGTCAGGATCAAACTTTTTCTGCTTATCAAGAATATGGCCTTTGGTTGATTTCTTGATAGCAGCCATTCTTTCTGGGGTGAGGTGGAATCTCAGTATTGTTTTCATCTGCATCTCTCGAATGACTAGTGATGTTGAACATTTTTTCATATGTTTATTTGCTGCTTTTACTTCTTTGTCTGAGAAATGTCTGTTCATTTCAGATGCCCATTTTTTAATTGGGTTTTTTAATTTGAGGGGTCTGATTTTTTTCAGTTCTTTATATATTCTAGATAGTAGTACTTTGTCTGAGGTACAGTTGCTAAAATTTTTTTCCCACATTGTAGGTTGTCTCTTAGCTCTGTTGGTGGTTTCTCTTGCAGTGCAGAAGCTTTGTAATAAGATGAGATCCCAGTTGTTGATTCTTTGTGCTAGTTCCCATGCTACTGAGGTATTGTTCATAAAGTCTTTTCCTATGCCAATGTCTTCAAGAGTTCTACCTAACTTATCTTCCAGCAAGTTTAGTGTTGGCTGGGGTGTGGGGAGAAAGGAACCCTTCTCCATTGTTTGTGGGAGTGCAGGCTAGTGCAACCACTGTGGAAATCAGTATGGAAATAACTCAAAGAACTAGGACTAGAGGTCCCATTTGACCCAGCTATTCCCCTGCTGGGTATCTTCCCAAAAGAATTAAAAGAATCATACCACAGCGATATATGTGCACCCATGTTTATAGCGGCACAGTTTGTAATAGCTAAAGCTTGGAAACAGCCCAAGTGCCCATCAACTGGAAACTGGATAAAGAAGGTGTGGGTTTTTTTTTTTATAAAATGGAGTACTACTCAGGCATAAAGAATGAGAAACTAGAGACATTTATAGCTAAATGGATGCATATTGAGGCCATCCTGTTAAGTGAAATAAATAGGACACACATGTGTAAATATCGAATAGTTTCTGTAGTGTGAGAAACAAAGTGTAAGTAAGGATTAAAATGAATAATTGATAATTTGAAATAGGAAGAAAAGGTCCAAAGGGATAGGGGAAGTGGGAAGGGAAGGAGAAAGGAAAGAAGGAAAAGGAAAAATTATGAGAAAAGGAAAAAATAGAAACAAAGTCTTTGTAGATAGGGAAGCAGGGGAAGGGAGCACAGGGAATAGGGAAAAAATAAGAACCAAGATACATCATGTATAGGTACAAGCATCCAATGATAAATGTAAACGTATTGTAAACCTGAAATGTACCAATAAAAGAATTTAAGCAAAAAAAAAAAAAAAAAAAAAAAGAATATGGCCTTGGGCCAGGGATTTAGCTCAGTGGCGCCACCACCTGCCTCACAAGTGCAAAGTCCTGAGTTCGATCCCTGGAAAAAAAAAAGAATGTGGCCTAGCTGGGTGTGGTGGTATACGCCTGTAATCCCAGCACTCAGGAGATTGAGGCAGGAGGATTGTCACAAATTTGAGATTAGTTTGGACTACATAGTGAGTTAAAGGCCAGCCTAAACAACATAGCAAGACCCTGTCTCAAAAAAAAAAAATGGCCTAGTAGTAAAGTCAGTGAAATCTGAGTGAAGGGAAGGTCCAAGAGTTTTCCCATTGGCTCAGCTTGGAGCCTATAGAGAGAAGGAGACAACTATGTTTTGACTCCTTAAAATGGCATTCCATGCAGAGTTCTGAGGGTTCTACAAAGCATCCCTTGTGAGACCATAACACAGACTAGACAAATTTCTCTGTCTGAATGATACCAGCATCATTAAGCACAGAAGAAACCCTCCCCCGGGGGGCCTTTTGTCTCCATATTAGAATCCATGAACTCATTAGGGAAAAAGAGGCCAAGACAAGTGTTGGCCTTACCTAGTCCTTTAACTCCCATGAAGTAAGGGTGGAACTTCCCCAAGCAAGGTTCCCTTAGCCACTTCATCCCCTTGATGGTTCAACTTTCATTTTGAGTCCCTTGATGGTTCTACTTGTATTCTGAGCCCCTTGATGGCTCAGCTGGTAGTTTGAGTTCTTTGATGACTCTACTATGTAACCAGAATGGAGCCAGTTGGAAAAATTATCTCTTGCATTTACTCCAATAGTAAAAAGGCTGAGAACAGGGATGGCTCTGCTTCATATACTTACAGTATCTTTAGTTAAATTTTAAATGTTGTTTATTTGTCCTGCTCAGGTTGTCAAGCATAAATTTTAAATTAGCTGCACTTATACAAGGAAGAAATCCAGCCAAGAGGCTACAGCCCCAGGTGAGATTTAAAACAAGAAAGAAGCAAGTCAGCTAAAACTGGATTGAACAGGCCCTCCTGGCCATTGCCACACCCTGGAAAAAGCCTAAGGCATCTCCTTTTAAAACAAAACAAATTTTTATTTTCCAAGTAAAGAAGACCCACTGTTCCAGTTTAAATAATTCATGAAAAAAAGAGGTTCCTCCCTCTTGTTCTCCAAAATCAGAAGCTTAGCTCATAAGGTCAGTCAGAAAACAACAACAACAACAAAAACAAGAAACAAAAAGATGCCAGTTGACATAAGCCCATGTCTAGCTGCATGATTCCATGCAGGCTCCAAGTTTATTTATTGGTGTCATCCACATCCAGGGTGGGGCACCCTTAATCCTAGCATCACATCAAAACACAAACTGAGAAAGAAAACACCATTTAGAAAAGTGGGGTTAGCAGAGACCAGGTTAATTTCCAAAAAAATGGGTAGCAAACAAATGCATAGACAACAAGTCATACCGCAAGAAAAAAAGAAAGAAAGAAAGAGAGAAAGAGAAAGAACGAAAGAAAGAAAGAAAGAAAGAAAGAAAGGAAGAAAGAAGAAAAAAGTCTATTTCAGCTGGAAGTAAAACAAAAGCTGTCGCAATCCCCTCCCCTATTCCCCATGACCAGAAAAGCAGCAAACAGTTCTGTATACACTATGAGAAGAGTTCCCTGACTTCTTGGCTTAGGGGAGACAGTGAGGAAAGAAAAGAAAAGAAAAGAAAAGAAAAGAAAAGAAAAGAAAAGAAAAGAAAAGAAAAGAAAAGAAAAGAAAGAAGAGAAGAGAAGAGAAGAGAAGAGAAGAGAAGAGAAGAGAAGAGAAGAGAAAAGAAGAGAAAAGAGAAAAGAAAAGCCTTTAGCATTCACAATGTTTTAGGGGGAAAAGAAATGCACCCTTTGGGCCTTATGTGGTCTCCTCATGGCTGGTTATGCCAAATATTGTTACCAGATAGTTTCCTTCTAAATGTCACTTGACAAGTACACATTACCAGGTTTTGTGGTGGTTGCATCTCCTTCTGGAGTTGGATTCCAGGTTCTCCTTGTCTCAAGCAAAGAATTGAATGAAACGAGCAAAAACAGGTGACAGAGTTTATTTGAAAAAGTAGAAGTAAAGAATGAAGGAGAAACTGGCTCTGCAGAGCAAGCTTGGGCCAAGTGAAAGAGGAAAAAATCAAGATAAAAGTACACTTTGGAGGATACAGGGCTGGATATCATGAGGAAAGCAAAGACAGTGAGCTCTTTTTGGCATCTGTGTCCTTCTATGCCATCCAAATTTCAAGGGAACCTGAGAAAACTTCTACATATGGGTCCTGAGAGGCTGTCCTAGGATCCCATGCCTCTCTTCTCAGCCAGTCTAAGCCACATCCTATCTCCTATCTCAGTGGGGCACATTGAATCACTTACTAACTATGCACCAAATGACATGGCAAAAGATATCTCATTACTAAATTCAGAAGTAAAAATGATGAGAAAGGCCATTCTACAAATCAGCATATTCTAATAGCAGCACATAATGGAATCTGTGCCATTATGAAAACAGAATGTCGGGCCAGGGACTTAGCTCAGTGATGCCACCGCCTGCCTCGAAAGCGCAAGGTCCAGAGTTCGATTCCTGGTACCAAAAACAAAAAAAGAGAGAGACTGTTGTGTGTACATTCCGGACAACTCTGCAAATGTGTCTTCTGCGTTATAAGATCTACTTTCACAAATGAGTACAGTGTCATACTCTGCTGTGAGCTTTAATGCCTAGTTAATATCTTGGTTCTCTTAAAAAAAACAGGAGAAAAAAGAGTTCTCTTTTTCCTGGCTGTGATACTGGGCATTGAAATTCTTTTATGTTATGTGATCCATTGTTTTGTGGGCTAATGTCTCATATGTCCTTGCCTTCTTTGTCAGGCTATCAAAAAATGATAGTTCTTCAAAAGACAGGACCCAATATTTCTATGTCTCCTTTAAACCAGTCAGGACAACATCAATGCCATAAAATAGGATCATTAGGCCTTCTTCAAACCCTTACAAATAAGGGACCAAGGTTGGGGTTCAGAAGGAAGTAGGATAGAAGAAATAAAAACTAGGTAAAAAAAGAGACAAGAAAATTAAGATTTTAAAATTGCACTTTAATAAAAACTGGAGCTTCAAGACAGAAAAGTTATTCAAGCCTTTTTCCCTTTCAGGAAACTCACCAAAAACAAAAACAAAAACAAATCCTAAAGGTCCTTTTGCAGTACACTTGTAAATCCAGGCTCCAGAACAGTCCTTTTCACCTGCAAATTGCACTTACTCCATCCTCAGGAAGCAACAGTATTGATGGGCAGCATATCTCAAGATGGCCTAGGGGCCGAGGATTTAGCTCAGTGGCACTGCGCCTGCCTGGCCAGCACAAGATCCTGAGTTCGATCTCTGGTACTGCAAAAAAAAAAAAAAAGATGGCCTTCATTGTAACCTGATAGATAGTAAAAATACACATCCTAGATCCCCTATCTTGAAGACACTCCTTAAATGTACCCAAATGTGGCTCATAATGCTTCTTGTTTTTCTGAGGAACTGCACTCCATTGAGTGCATCCTATATCTCTGTCTAGTAAATTCTTCTCTTGCATCTTACTGATGTGTCCTAAAAATTCTTTTACCATAACAAGGGTCAAAAAACCTGCAAACTTATTCTACAAAAAGGGTGAGTTAAATTCTTTATTTCAGCCTTGGAAATCCTCACACTCAGCCTGGTGAGAAGTCCATGCACTTTTCTCCCTTATGCTGCAGAAGAAGTTCTAATAAAGCCTCTGGGATAGCATATTCTTGCCTATTTGTGATTTCTATCTTGATCAGAGCATATTCAGCTGGTACACTAAGAGTTGGTAACACCACAGGCCACTGGTACTGAAAGCGGCCAGCAGCTGGGGCTGGTAACAGTGAAGGTGAAGAGCAGTCAAAGAATAGCTGAGAGCAATAGAGAATTGCCAGGAGCTACCATATCTGGCTTGTGCTGGGAGAGCAGTGGAGGGCTGCTAACAACAATAGCTGATAGCCACTGGCATTCAAAGCCCAGAGCTATTAACACTAAAAGAACTGCACTTTGCTTATCATAGATTTCTCTATGAATTAAGCAAAAGAACTCTCAGCGATTGATAACACCATGAAAATTAGGAGGTTTACTGCTACAGGGCAGGTGTTGGGGAGAAAAACACATGCTTTAATCAGCTAAAAATAACAAATTTGGTAGGAAACAAATGAGAAGCATACACAACTCTCCTAGCCTGAGGATAAAGTTCCTGTTCGAATGAGTGACAATAAGCAAAAAATTTAACAGGGAGATCCTGAAAAAGAAAAAGCCTTAGAAGGGCTAAGATATGATCTCCACTAATTAGATATCTCAGAAGCTACACATAGGAATAGAGAAAACCACAGGCAAGAATTAACCCAAAATAGATCATAGACTTAAATGTAGGGGTTAATTCTATAAAACTATTTTTTTAATTCTATAAAACTTTTAAGAGAAAATCTTTCTGATCTTAGGCAAAATTTTGGTTGTTTTGTTCTGTTTTGTTTTGTTTGCAGTGTTACCGTGTAATGAATTCAGCCAATAAAATGCAGGCTCTTGTGTACAATGAGTAATGAATTGCAAGGGCACACCCAACAGCAAGTGAAAAACTGCTATATTTATTGAAGATCATGGGAAGTTGTGCTCAGAGAAAGTCTTCTGGCACAAACAGAAAAGTGGTGCCAGGACGACAAAAGAGCAAAAACACTGCACACAGAATGCAGTATACAGTATGCAGCAGCCCCCAGATAAATCAGGCTTTTGGAATTTAAAGGCTATGCACCTCAGTCCAGGTGCCTCCCAAGTCTCTAGGTATGATTGACAGGAATGTTTGACAGGGTGCTGTGTTATCTCTGGGACTCTCAACATGCATGCCTGTCTCAGAATCCATTGTGATCTTAATTACATCCATGAGATGTAGTGCCTATTCATGAACCCTTAATCGGGTTGAAGTAGAGTGAAGATGAATGAAGGTCAGGCTAGAAGATCCAACATGAATGTGACATGTGCTCTCAACTAAAGCATCAAAGATTTACAGAGGTTTTGTTATTCTCTATCTCTCTTAGGACAATGGCCCTAAAGTACTGTTTAAAATTAAATGAGTGGAAGAGAGTGATTTCCTCTGTTCCATTGTTTCTAACTGTACTGGCAATACTAGGGATTATACTCAGGGTCTTCACACTGAGCTTCATCCACAGCCTTTCATTTTTTGAGACAGGGTCTTGCTAAGTCACTATGTTGCCCAGGCTTGGCTTAAACTTGTGGTGCTCCTGCCCCAGCCTCCCAGAATCTTGGGATAATAGGTATGCACCACCTCATCCAGCTGGAAAAGATTTCTTAGCTATGACACCAAAGCTATTCTCCAATAAATTGGATTTCATCAAAACTAAATACTTTTGACCAGGTACAGCAGTGCATGCCTGTAATTCTAGATATTCAGGAGGCTGAGGCAGGAGGATCACAAGTCCAAGGCCAGCCTGGGCAACTTAATGAGACACTTCATTAAAATAAAAAAGAGGTGGGCGGGGGATTCAGCTCAGTGGTGCCACCACCTGCCTCGCAAGTGCAAGGTCCTAAATTCAATCCCTGGTACCAAAAAACAAAACAAAAATAAATTTAAATTTAAAAAATAAAAAAAGAGATGGGGACAGGGGGTGACTGAGGGTGTAGTTTAGTAGGACAGCATCCCTGGGGTTCTATCCCCAGTGCCACCAAAAAATTAATAAATAAAATTTAAAATTTACTTTTCAAGTAAAAATAAAGCCACAAACTTGAAGAAAACTGCTCAGATCACATGTCTAATAAATAGCTTATATCCAGAATACAGAACATACAAAGGACTCTTTAGTCCCAATAATAGCAAACAACCCAGTAAAAACAGTGAAACAATTTTAGCAATCACTTCTCCAAAGATTATACATAGATGTCTGATGAGAACATGAAAAAAATGCTCAATATTATTAGTCATTGGAGGAATACAAATTAAAATGCAAATTAAAACCACAACAAGATGTCACTTCACACTAGAATGGCTATGATCAAAAAGACTGACAATACAGAGTTAGGCAAGGTAGTGCATGCCTTTAATCCAAGCACTCAGGAGGCTGAGGAAGGAGAATTGCAAGTTCAAGACCAGCCTGGGCTACACACCAAGACTTTGTCTATTAAAAAAAAGAAAGATTGACAATACAAAATATTGGCAAGCATATGGAGAAACATACCCTCGTGCATCATTGATGAGAACATAAAATGGTACAACTACTTTGGAAAACAGTCTGATAGATTGTTAAAAAAGTTATACATACAAACCAGCATGGTGGTATATGTCTGTAATCCCAGTACTCTAGGAGACTGAGGCAGTAGAATCACAAGTTCAAGCCTAGCCTGGGCGTCTTAGTGAAACCCTGCCTCAAAATTAAAAAAAAAAATTATAAAAGGACAGGAGATCTAGCTCAGTGCAAAGACCCTGGGTTCAATCTCTAGTGCCAAAAAATATATGACAGCAAATATATAGATACAGAAATAGAGAAACAGATACAGTTATAGATATAGGTATAGAAATAGATTTAGATATATACCAGATAATTCCATTTCTAGGTTTCAACCCATGAGAAGTGAAAACACATATCCACATGAAGACTTGTATATGAATGTTCATATCAGCCTTATTCATTACAGCTTAAAACTGGAAGCGATCTAAATGTTCATCAACTGTTTATTGTGTAAACAAAATATAGTATATCCATACAATGGTTATATAACTGCAATAAGAGAGAATAAACTAAATGTATTATTGATATGTGTAACAACATAAATGAACCTCAAAAACATTATGCTAAGTAATAGAAGTCAGACAAAAAGGTACATATTTTATGATTCTGTTTATATGAAATTTGTAGAGCAGATATAACTATAGGGATGGAAAGAGAGTTTGCTTGGGACTGGACGTTTGTGTAGTGATGAATTGAAAATGATTACTAAGGAAATTTTTAGGATGAAAGAATTATTTTAAGATTGGATTGTAATGATGTATGTGTCTCTTAATTAATTTACTATAAATCAGCAAACTGTACATTTACATTTGGTAAATTTTATGTGTATAAATTATACCTTAATCAACTTGGTAAACAAATATAAAAACTTCAGGACAATAATGGAAAATATGAGCAACAGTCAGTGTCAAATATGCATAGATAAAAAATATGGAATGGGGAAATAAAAAATTTGCCATGAGAACAGTATGAAATGAGCAAGAATTTAGACCATGTTACATATGCACAGGTCAAGGTGTTACAGTTGAATGGGCCAGTAACAGTTCAGGTTTTGTGTATGATGAGGAAAGAATTGACAAGCGTACACCAGTAGTAATTAGTAAGCAGCTACGTTTATTAAAGATCACAGGAAGTTGTGATTAGGGCCAGTCTATGCCAACAAAGGTGTCTGGGTGACAGAAAAGCACTGCATGCTGGTCAAATGTAGCAGCAGCAACAGGAAAAAACGGGGAAAGAGGGCTAATAACTCAGGCTTTTAGAATTTGAAAGGCTGACATCTATGCTTTTGGTGCCTTCCACTGAATCTCCCATGGTGCCAGTGGCCTGGCACCTGTGCTCTCGCACAGGGCATCAGCAACCTCCTAGCCTTTTGTTATTTTATTTTCTATCTCTCTTAGGATAATGGAAGCAGGAGTAACCATTGGGTGCTGTTTAGAGTTAAATGGATGGGGAGTTTAGAATTAATAGGGGAAAGGGGAAGACTTCCACTGAAGGAGATTGACTTAGAATGTATGGGAATCATTTTCAGCCACAATAAGCACATAGAGACACTGCATAAAATATGTAAAATATTTAAAAAATAAATAAGCACTCAAACCGAAAAATAGAAAAAAATTAACCTAAGATGCTAGAAACAAAAAGAGAATTTAAAGTCACAGTGGTACTTATTATGAACTACAGTCACAAACTGTTATATGGCAATTGTAGAGCTTCAGCAGCCAAGCATGGTGGATAGAATATTTCTATACTTCCAGCATTCTGGAGGCTGTGGCAGGAAGATTGCCAAGTTTGAAGGCAGCCTGGACTACATCATGAATTCAAAGCCAGCTTAGACTACACAGCAACACCCTGTTTAATTAAAACAAAAAACTGTAGAGCTTCAACTGGTATTATCCATTAGCTACAGAAACTCCAAATGAAGAAATTATCCTAGGAATTGATGTGGAAACAGTGATATCTATAATTTTCACAGGAGACAATTCTCACTGCAGATGGGCTCATCTTAATAACCACAGATGGCACTGTGGTGCACACCTGAAACTCCAGCTGCTCAGGAGGCTGAGGCAAGGGGATCATGAATTCAAGGTCACCCTAGATAATTTAGTGAGACCATATTTCAAAATAAAAAAATAAAAGGGTTGAGGATGTAGGTCAATGGTAGAGTGCCCCTGGGTTTAATCACCAGTACTGAAGAAAACAAACAAATAGAAACCCAGCAGATTTTGGAGAGATAATACTTCTCCATTACTGTGAGAGACAAATAAGCAAATACAAAAGATGGTGAACTCACCCCTGGTATTAGCATGAAAATAAATAGGTTATAATAGATGGGCGGGTGAAACCCCAAATCAGACCAGCCATATGAAAATTAATACAATATAACTTCCTCATAAATCCTTGGGGAAATTATAACTAGACCATGGGTGCTGTCAGGGCCTTTCAATAAATTTTTACCTTATACCATTAGCAAAAAACAAATTTCAAATGGATGTACCTTACTATGAAAATCAGAACTTTAAAACTTTTTTAAAAAATTAGATTATCTTCATGTTTCTGTATAGGTCATAAAAAGCACAGCCCACAAAGGAAAATATTGATAAACTGGCCTAGATTAAAATTTAAGATGTCAGTGTAAAGAATTCGTTACAAATAACATGAAGTGTTGAACAATCACTTGGGAGAATACATTTGCATATAACTATCATATGACTGGTATCTAGAATACATAAAGGTTCTGTATAATATTGATTCGAAGTAAACAAATGAGAAAAAATGAATAAATGGTATGAACAGGCAATTCATAAATGAGAACACACAAGTAGCCAATAAACGTATAAAAGACACCTGACCTCATAAGTAATCAGCAAAATGCAAATAAAGACAAAATTAGATTCTATTTCACACCTATCAGAGCAGGAAAAATTAAAAGTCAGTAAATATTAAGTGATGAATCTCTGGAAAAGTAGGAATATTCAACACTGCTAATGGAAGAACTGGAATAAGTGGAGTTTAGCACTAATAGTAAAGTTGAAAATATACACACCTAGCAATTTCATGTTCAAGGTGTGTTATGTGCTTCAGGATTATTGTGATAGCAAAAAGTAGTAACAACTTAATGTTCATCAAATTGGGATGTATTCATATGTGAAGTACTATTTAGCTGTTCTAAATGAATCAAGTCTCTTTGAAAAATGTACTTCATTTTATTGAAATAAAGCAAATTGTACAATTATGTGTATAGTATGATGCCATTTATGTAAACAAACATACAAATAGACATAATGCATACAATGAATATATATAATGAAATTATAAGAACACAAAGATATAAAGTTCAAAGGAAAAATGTATATAGTCCTTGAGAAAGAATACAAAGACATTTTTTACTCTATCAGTAATTTCTTTCCTGTATTTAAAAAACCTGATGTAAATGACAAATTTGTTATGCTTTGTTCATATTTGAGTGTTTGCTAATTACTCTCTGTATTTTGCCTGTACTTAAAATTTTTTCCCATAATTAAAAGAAGAAAAACACTCCATGAGGTAGACAAAGGTTTGGAGAACTATGTTTATTCATAGTCATTTAATTAAAGGTCTTTCTCCCTCATAGAAATTTGAAGTGACCCTGCATGAGGAGTGGAGTTGCTGTAGGGATACTGTTTGGGGAAGGATTGTTTTATGAAGATTCTAGAATGTTCTGGCTGTGGTGGCACATGCCTATAATCCCACCACTCTGGGACACTGAGGCAGGAGGATTGCAAATTCAAGTCAAGCCTGGGCAATTTAGTGAATTAGCAAGACCTTTTCTGAAAATTAAAAATGAGAAAAGGTTAGGGATACAGCTCAGTGCAAAAGTGCTGTTTTCAATCCCTAGTACCAAAAAAAAAATCTGCAATATTATTTTAAGAAATAGATATACTCACATGCATATACATGATATAG
Source organism: Heterocephalus glaber (assembly GCF_053883595.1). Lineage (NCBI taxonomy): Eukaryota > Metazoa > Chordata > Mammalia > Rodentia > Bathyergidae > Heterocephalus > Heterocephalus glaber. The sequence goes on from NW_028258340.1 coordinate 2,556,510, forward strand.
GATATTTATGATGTATATGTGATAAATATACCTCTTCATTTTTTAATTGATCTAATAACTGTACTTGTTATGGAGTACAGTCTGACAATTTGACACTATGTGTACTATGCAATCTTCTGAAACATTTATCATTTTTGTGTTGAGAACTTTCTAACTCTTCTAGGTATTTTGAGACAGGCTATGATAAACTAAAATAAATTGTTGTAAAGTAGTCACCCCACTGCATTCTAGATCACTAGAGCTTATTTCTCCTAATTACATTTTGGTACCCATTATCCAATATGTCTTTCTCCCACCTCCCCTTACAAATATGTTTCTTTTTATTGCCAAAGATACTGGCAGAAGCAGAGCATGGTAGCACATGCCTGTAACCCCAGCACCCTGAGAGGCTGAGGCAACAAGACTGCAAGTTTGAGCCCAGCCTCTAAGCAATTTAACAACTTAGTGAGACCTTGTCCAAAAGCAAAGAAGGAAAAAAAAAAGGAAAGAAAAGAAAAAAGAAAAAGATATTGGCAGAAGAAGCTCTTACCTAAAACTGCTGAGCACAAGCTAATAACTGAGGGATCACCCAAAGGAAAAGTCTCTGTGCTAGTATGTGGGGTCCATAGCCAAGACAACAGAGGATGATTAGGAAGCCTCATAGACAGATGGAGAAGATAGGACACCCCACCTAGGCAGAGGGTCCAGCTGCTATGATCTCTAATCCAGCCTTCTGGCTCTACTTGGTAGAGTGGAGGAAAACTCAGAGCAAGCCACCCAGAAGGGTGGCTTTACAAATCTCTTTCCACATCAGAGATCCATGAAGGATGCCCTATGAGTCTTGCTTTCTTGGAGAGGTTCTGTCACACATGGGTAATCTTACTGTTTTCCAACACCAAGCAACCAAATAGAGAGATCTTGGACTTGTCTCCCTTAATTTTCCTCTGGATGGAACTGTGGTTTTATTTAGAATAAAATTGCACATTCTATTACAATATGTTTTTCCTTTCCTGTGTAAAACAGTGCTGCTGACCCATGAGCAGTAAATTTTGCTCCAGTAATGGTGAACCAAATTGATGCTGGGCCATCTGTCCCCTTTTATTACTCCCACTTTCAAATGCTCAACATCTAACATTATCTTAACAGCACCATGCATACTTCTGAGCACCTTCCATTAGCAAAGCACACTGATATACAACAGTATAATAGACATATGATGAGATGTAGTCCCCATTGGTGAGGGGTCCACAATCCATACATCTAAGACAATAGATAAAAACAGAAGCCTATGGTAAATGCCAATGGAAGATTTAGACACTATGCACTGCCGGAGGTCAGGAGTGGTTAAGGTCTTGAAGGAAGGTTTCATCCATTAAATGGGGCTTGATATAGTTCTAAAGGACAACAGTAATATGCATTTGAGTGACTTTTTCCCATAAACAATGTTTTTAGAGCAGTGATGGCAAATGGATTTCACTTTAATGAGCACTCCAGTCCACCATGGAAAAGGGCTTACCCTGCTTCTGGGCTGGGAGGAAAGTGTTGTATTCTTTCCAGATATCTCTCAGAGGAACAGCTTGGGGGTGGAAGCATGTGTGCCTTCTCTACATGTCTAGTTTATTTATTGAGTGAAACCGTGCACATTACTTCCTTGTGGTCCTGCAACACTGAATTTAAGACTCTCCTCCTATGGACCAGAAGATTCTTACAGCTTTATACCTAATTAGTAACTGGTGAAGAAAGTGCTCTACCCAGAAAGTGCTGTCAATAGCTTCCTGGAATGTTATTGAGTTAGATGTCTTTGTTCAAAGCATTGCACTAGGATTTGCTATGTGGGTGAAATCCTGTGGGATGCTGACAGTTTGTAGGAATTTTGTGTGGAAGGAACTGGATTAATAAGGTCACCTTTTCTTCTTTTTTTAGCTTAAGCATTATTCTACAGTGCATATGGAGCAAGTCTTTCTTATTTCCAGAGGCTGCATTCAATATTTTCATAAAAGAAACCATTGTGACAGCATGTATCAGGAAATGAGTCATGCGTGGTTTGAAATTCTAAAGACATGTTCCTTCAGAATCAGAACAGCAACAACAACAATAATAAAGCATTCATTCATACACACAACTTCTCTGAAAGGTGATATGTAAGTTGATACAAAAGCATAGCCTCTGGCTTGTGAGACACACATAAATACTTATAGCATGGCCCCATCAGTCTGCAACTAGGTCATCAGCAAAATAGGATGGCAAGTGTATGGGCTCTGTGATGAAAGACTTTGATGCAAATCCCAACTCCACCATTTTCTAACTATATGACCTTGGGAGACTTCCTCAAACAATAAGTGGGCATAATAATATCTAGCTCATGAGGTTGTTAAAAGGATTAAATGAGATAATGTATGCAAAGCACGTAGCTAAATACTGATGAATGGACAGTTGCAATAAATCTAAGTTCCATCACCTTCTACCCCATAATAGCTGCATATCTGACTCAGTCTCTGTAAATTCTCTCCAGTTTCCTTTTCTGTTTTCAGCTGTGAGCAAAAAAAAAATGCTTCATTTCTGGATGACCCTTCGTGCTTCTACTCCTGATTCCAGAACTTCCTTCTGGGAATATAACCTTATGGCTTCTGTGACCCTCGACGTCTGTCTTCACATTCTGTCACTAGAGCCAGATTTTGGAGCTTTTCCACCTGTGGGATTGCCCCAGGCAAGCTTCTGGCTGATGCTTTTGCTAATAATTACAATCTTCAGAAAACCATGCTTCACAGCTATTGAAAAAAGGAGAGTCTTTACCCTGTACTACCAGAATCGAATTTTTGCTCAGGGACTGGATGTTATGTTTCTTTGTTCCCTACTCATGTAAGTTAAGAAATACTCATAAATATTTAGCCAATATCACTAAATATCTATCTAATTGTTTATTAATTGATAGGGGAGAAAGAAATAGCAGGAACATATTTAAGGAGTCAAAGAAATGAAGGGGGAAGAAAAGAATGCAAGAAAACCTAAAACATAACAAAATGCTAAGGGTGGGTTAGCTGTATCTCAGCAGGCCATAGGCTTTCAAGAAAACAAAAATAAATAAAATACTATAATCCCAGCCCTCTTGGAGGCTGAAATAGAAGGATTGCAAGTTAAACCCCAATCTGGGCCATTTAGAACTCAGCTTGGGAAATTTAACAATTTAGCAAGAGCTTATCTCAAAAATTTTTTAAAATGGACAGGGGATGTAGCTGAGTGCAAAGGCCCTGAGTAGTTCAACCCCTAATACCACTAGGTGATAGATAAATAGATAGATAGATAGATAGATAGATAGATAGATAGATAGATAGATAGATAGACAGGCAGGCAGGCAGGCAGGCAGACAGACAGACAGACAGACAGACAGAAAATAAACTCTGTGCTCCAGTTACCCAAATTAGTAATGGATAGTTTGTGGGCCATGAAATGTTTCATTGTGTATCGCTCTATTTTGCTGGAATGTGCATGGCTTCCCTTATAGCCAGCTAAGCACACACTTAAGGCTTTTTAAGTCCCTCATGAAAACTCTACCTCTGCCAGAAGTAATTTCCAGACTTTATTATGGCTCTATTGGGGAATTCCATATACTTTTCAGCCCAGAAAAGATTTCAAGTTATCACTGAAACCTCAGCTTCAATGATCCAAATAAAGCTGGGAAGGAACAGTGATCTTTCAGAAAACCCTTCAAATGCTGAGGAGCTGATGCAGAATACTACTTTGTAAATAGCCACCTGCTCAGTGAGTAGTGATGATGTGTATTGAACGGATGAAAGTGATGCTACTTTTATCCTCCAAGTACACCAAATTCTCTTGAGAGAAAAGCTGATTACCCCCCCCATTTGTCTTGTCATGAGAAACAATGAAAAACATGTCCCCCACCATACAAAGCACCCAAATAAAATTATGACCCTTCAATCAATTGAGTGACCACATAACCATATCTGAAAGTAATACAGGAATATTTTAGAACCTTTTGTGTAAGCACCCACATACATACACATACATGTACTCAAACACATACACATACTCATGTTCATACACATACTCATACACATACTTACACACATACACATAGAGTCTTGTGGATTTATAAAAATTTATCAGTAGGTGAAGGACAAATTATTTTGTAGGGAGAATAATCTGATGCTTTTTTATATTTGTGATGTCATTTGTATTGTTTTCAGAAGATAGCTTTTAAAAAACAATAGATAATGCTTACTGTTCATCAACTCAAGATTGATATAAATAATATAAATTAATATGCATGTCACGATAATATGTTTTTCAAAGTTATATATGGAGCATTATTAATGTATTTAAAAATCTCTTGGACTCATACAGATATGTTTTTGGATTTCCAAGCATCTTTGGCTCTCAGTTTTAGAAATAATGACTTCACAAGCTAATCTCAATTTATGAAACTAACTAAATTAGAAATTATTACCAGGGAAGGATTTGGTCTTTACAACTAGTATTTAAAAATAAAGATTAGTATTACAATAAAGACAGAATAAAAAATTCTTTGTATTAATTGTGTTTTAAAATTTTTTATATATACTTTGACATATCAAATCCTGGAGAGTCTCTCTCCAATCCTAAAGAGACTGCCCCCAACTCCACCACAGGGCTAGCTAATTCTTAGAGAGCAGTAACCTGTCTTCTAGTGCACTTTTCACGTGCAAACAAACCAATCCAGAGCTCATAAGACCAACCACCAACTTCTCCTTTATCTAGGTTTTATACACCAAGCCAGTATTTCCTCTACCCTAAGTCATTCCAGGATCAACTACCAGACAATAAGGCACTAGCCCTGTATTCCTGAGCCACTGAAATTATCCAAAGTAGCCAAGCCTCCGCTGCTTCCCTTGCCTTGGCTACTCCTCCCTACAAACCCTCAATAAAGGCTTATGCCCATAGTTCCCTCTCACTGTCTGCCTCCTGACTGGTATTTCCCTATGTGGCCCCATACAGCCTACCCTGCCACTTGCTCTTGGGAACTGTGGGTAATGAACTCTTCTCTCACAAACAGTTGTCTCAGTATCTGTTACCTTACTACATCAAGTAAAGACTAAATCTCAGGTATGTTTTAAAACATTCTTAGAGTCTCAGCCAGCCACCCCAGTTGGAGAGACTGCTCAAGAACAGCAGTTTGAGAACTGTGCTCCCTGAGCCAGAACAGCACCTGGCAGCTTCTTTGAGAAATGTAAATTCTTCGGCTGATCCAGACTTACTATGTTAGAAACTCTGGGAAACTGGAGTTTAGCAGTAAATCTTCCTGGACATTTTGATACATGAGCATTAGAGAAACACTGCTCCTTACACTCTCATGGTGACTTCCTTATGAAAGTTTGAATTTTAATAGACCATGCCCTCTTAAAAAATATTTTTTGCAGTGTTGGGGATTAAACCTAGGTCCTCATGCACGCTAGGTAAGTGGTCTGCCACTGAGCTACATTCCCAGCTCTATTACATTTTATTTTACCTTCAATTTTGTAGTACTAGGAATTGAACTTAAGGCCTTCACATTGAGATATACCCCCATTCCTTTCATATTTTTCATTTTGAGACAGGGTCTCCATAATTTGCTAAATTGCCCAGAATGGACTCCATTCTTCTGCCTCAGCCCCACAGAATGCTGGGATTACAGGCATGAGCTACTACTCCTAGCTCCACCACACACATTTTAAAATGTGGCATTTTAATTTTCATTCAATTCCATGTGTTTTATGTATGTACATATTTATTTATGCTTGGGATTGAACCCAGCGCTTTGCACATCATAAGCTTTTGCTCTACTACTAAGCTACATGCTTAGCCCTAATCATGCCCTCTTCTTATTTGAGCTCCTACACTTTATTTTCACTGTCCTGAACCTTTTCTCCCCCTGCACCTTGTTTGGACATCAAAACCTTCCTTCATGGATGTTTCTGTATACAACTGGTATTATTTCCTGGCTTTTAAAACAACCCTTGTAACTTACCAATTTTTTTTGAAAGCAAAATTCTCCATTGTGCTCTGAAAATACAAAAATGCAAGCTCAGCACCCTAGAATGATGCCCCATTACATATTGTGTCCTAGGCACCTTCCTTGCCTCACCCTAGTCCAGAGGTCTTATTGGAGCTAAGAGCATATGTATGAGGAGAAATAGGTTTCAAAACTCTAAGTCAGTGCCAAAATTTCCAATGGCGTTGATGCTTTTATCTGCTCATTTCTATCCCACAAATAAGAGCAATTAGCCCATTCCTGAAACTGAACTTTCCCTCAAACTTGGGAACTGTAAGATGTCTTCATGACATCACTTCATACTACCTGCCAAAAGCAACAAAACACAATATACTTGTCTTAAAAATGTAATCTTGACAATATTCCCATAATCATTTTCAACCAAACAAATACAAGTTATCTCTTTCCCCCAAATGCTGAAAAATTATCCAAGGTGACATGCTGCATTGTAATAGGGAGCCTCACTCAAATTAACACAATGCTACCTGTTTCTCAGAAACAGAATGAGAAGGCATAAATGAAGGTTTAAGTTCATTCATATTATGTTCACCCATGTGTAGTGAGTGACATCACAGGCTCTGGTTTATTTACCGGGTAAACAAATCTGCATGTGAAGGCCTCATGCACAGAGACAAATGTTTCCTAATCGTTGTCACCATCCTGCCTCGTTTATTTGGATTCTACTACAAGAACAATCATTTTAAAAAGCCTCCAATATTTTTGATGAGTGAGTTGAAATTCTAGCAGAAACTCTAGGATGTGTGGAGAGGGAGAAGGAACTATGGCAGGATCTCCAGGAAGGAGATAGAGAGACCATCCTAATTCTTCCAGAAGCCCATTACAGGATTGCATGAAAGTCACTTCACTTCTCAGGCCCACATTTTCTCCTCTTCTCACTTTGGATAATGACTAAAATGGACTGAACCCCTATGGCTCAAAACTTCCATAACATAAAGTTGGATTTCTTCTCCTGGCCCCATTCCAAGCCCATGGTCAACTGTGAGGAGACTGTAGTTTTGGCATCAGACTGGCTGACAATGGCCAGCTTGCTCCAGAGCACAGTGGTCTGGGGTTACCTCCTGCCTTGGAGGGACCTGTCCATTAATCACCCTACAAAGTCCCTCTGAAGCAAACCACTTGTGATTCTGGAAGGTTTTTTTTCCCTAAAACAGACCTTTCTCTCTGACATTCTTTCATAGTAAGGAGTGTGGGTTTATTCTACAATGTGAGGAGATTGAATTCTACTCCTAAAACAGTGAATCTCAATCTTGGCTGCACATTGGCATCAGCAGAGAAACTTTACAAACTGTCTCTGCCTAGGTCCCACCCCTAGAGATTCTGATATTGATCTTTAGGGTATAGTGTAGACACTAGGATTTAAAAGCTCCTCAGATAGTTCCAAATGCCCCCAGATTCCAGAATCACTGGTGACGGGATGTAGTAGAGTGACTCAAAAGCCTAGACATAGAACCCTCCCGAAGATGGCTATTAAAACAAATTCAGAAGCCAGCCATGGTCGAGCAGGCCTGTAATCCCAGTACTTTGGGAAACTGAGGCAGGAAAACCACAAATTCATGTCCAGCCTGGGCAACTTAGTGACTTAGAGAGATTGCTCAATGTGAAGGCCCGGGGTTCAATCTACAGTACCAAAAATATAGACGGATAAAAGGAATTCCCCAGAAAGAGACTAAAGGAGAAATGCACGGCTGAAGGGGAAGAGTGGGCAGATACTAAAAACAATGTCCACTGTTCTCGAGAAGCAGATGTTGTACAGTTACATCCTGGTAGGGCAGTGATTTGGTGCAGGTGGCTGGCTCCCTTTTGGCTTTTCCAGTGCCCAGGGGACATGGACACTAATATGTTCAGAGATGTGCCTGTCTTCCATCTGGCTCTCTGCTATCCCTCCCTAAACACTGCCTGGCGTGAGGACCACTAAGGAGGCACACTTTTCTCTGTGTGCCACCCTGGACCTGGCACATGTCCTCAAGGATGCAGCTGGGCTGCACAAGACAGGAGCCAGGCCTCACTGCAGGCCCCTTGATTTGGCAGCCAGTAGACCCTGGTCTCAAACAAATGATTCCATTTCCTAAGCCCACACTTTAATTGCCTTTCCTTGCAAAATGGGCTCCTAAGCAATTTAAGGAAATCAATCTGGCAAAGGCATTTCTTTGGTTGAGGTATTGCACTAAAAGCAGTTGTTGGACAACAAAAATGGTAGTATTTGAAATTGGCAAGCCTGTAAACTCCAGGACACTCAGGCATCTTATTTTATATATCACTTTAGAGTTTACTAAACACTCCTACATACTCTAGCTCATCTGGGTTTGGTGCAGAGCATCCCCCATGAGGCAGGTAAAATATTAACTATCTCTTTTTGTACATAAGGACACAAAGAGTGAGAGTGGTTTAGTAACTGATCTGAAGTGTCACAGAAATTATGCTGGTCCTGGACCTATTTGCTTTTAGCCTATTCTCTTGTTCTTTTCATGTTCTTCTTTGTATGACAGGAGGGCCTAGCCCTGCAGGCCAATTTTCTCAGAAACTTCCAGGGTCAGCTGGCTGGGAGCAGCCAATGGAAGAAATGGGTAGGAGATGTAGTGGGAGGAAGAAGCTAGGCCAACCTGCCTTGCCTTAGGTGGCTTCTCCCATGGCAGCTCTGAGTGTCTTTCCCCCTTTCTGGACAGACCTGTCCTGATGCTGGTATTCACTGGTTGCCTCCAGTCCTCACTGCCTGTGTCATGGCCTTTCTCCTTTCTCCCTCTATTTTTGTGGTTTCCTGCTGTTGCTACTCTGAGTTGCCAAGTGGCCTCTTTGGCTTCTCAGCAATCTCTTTACCTGAATAACCAGCTCTCTGCATTAAAGTGCAGTCAAGAGGGTTCTGTTTACTGGCTAGACTTTGTATCAGGCAGGATCCTGGCAGGAAACAGATGGTGCACTCAACAGGGTAACCAAAGAGAGCTGAACCGAGAGACTGTTTACATCCAGTGGGAAGGCCAAAAGGTACTGGCAGGGCATAGTGACAATCGCTGGGGCCTCATCTTGCCTAGGCCAACAAGAACATCAGGAGGAAGCAGTATTACCAGAACCAGGGGAAACATACAGGCTTGGAAGAGGGGCCTCCTGGCAGGGCTATAGCTATCCATATAGGAACATAGGAATTGCCACAATCATATCCTGCCTGGGAAAGGAGAGATGAGGGAGGGGAATAAATGCACCTGTCTCTCCTCCCTCCCTCCTGTCTCCTACTGGTGCCTCCTGCTGTCAAAACCCAGCTAAAAGCCAGAGAATAAGGGTGGTGCAGTCCATGCAGGTCCATCCCCTAGGGAGACAGCCAGGGCAAAGGAGAGGGAAAAGCTGTGTGAGTGGCATGTGCACATTCTGGGGGAGGGGAAAGCCAATGGACAGCAGCCAGCTTCACTTTTGATTAATGTAGCCAATGAAGGGCTGAGTCGGGGCTACTGTGCTGATATTCCAATGGCAGATCTCAAGTTTGCTCTACTTCATCAAGTTAGACACAAGAGAAAAAAAGACATAAATCCTTACCTTCATTTATGATGATTTTTATCACACAGAATGTATTCAATATTTGGGTGATTCAAACTGTTAAAAACATTTAATTGATAAGTTATAATTGCAAATATCTATAGAAATACTATGTGATGTCTTGATATATGTATACACTGTGGTATGATTAAATCAAGCTAATTAACATATCCATCATGTCGCATATTTGTCATTTTTTTGTGGGAGAACATTTGAAATTTACTCTTGGCAAATTTGAAATATACAGTATATTACTATTACTATAGTCATTCTGCTGTGCAATAGATTTCAAAAACACATTCCTCCTGTCTAAATGAAACTTCGAACCCTCTCACCAGTATCCCCCCACCCTACCCATTCTACTCTCGATTGTGACTTCAACTTTTTGATATTCTACATAGGAGTGCGATCAGGTAGTATTTGTCTTTCTGTGCCTGGCTTATTTCACTTAGCATAAAGCCTTGCCAGTTCATCCAAGTTGTCCCAAATGACAGTTTCCTTCCTTTGTAAAGCTGAATAGTATTCCACTTTGTATAATCCACCCATTGTCTTTATGTATTCATCCAATGATGGGCACTTCAGTTGCTTTCTTAGCTCGGCTATTGTGACCAAAGCTGCAAGGCACATAGGCAATTCAAACCTTACCTGTTACTTTAAGATACTGAATCCCTCAGTGGACATGGAGCCTTTGAAAGGAAGATTCATCAGGGTAACACTGCTAGATCTTCTAAGAATAATTTCACTCTGATTGAGGCGACTTTAGATAATAATTGACCTCTCAATTTAATGCATGTGTGTGATGCTTTCATTGTTTCCGTGAGCAAAACATTTCATAATTTAAAACATCACTATTTCAATTTCAGGCTTTAGAGAAGGATGATTTTGGCGAGGACTATACCTCCAACCTCATCTCTTGATTATAAACAATATTCCTGAGTTTTTACAAAGAGGCAATTTAACTTCCTTTTTTTTTACCAGCAAGTAAATCTGAGCCCCAGAGGGAATTGGCTTTTGTCCCAAGCCTCCCAGCCAGCTGGAATCAGAGCACATCTCCGGCCTCCCTCTCACTCCAGTGCCTTTTCTGACCCACCTTTTGCACCACTTCCCAGCTCATAGTGAGGTTTGCCTCTGATAAAACAATAGCCACTGCCTTTTCCCCTGTTAGACTAATAGCTCTTCTGGTAGAAGAGACAAAGAGAGGGCAAGGGAGGGGCTGGAGGGTGAGCTGCAGCTGCCTGGAAAAGGAGGGGCAGATAGAAGGTGACAACACAAGGCCGGGAGGGCAGTTGGCGGAGCTCTGAGGGGCACTTGAGCTCAGCGACCAACACACAGGAAAATAAACACAGAAAACACTGACCTTCAATTGCCGTCCCTTTGGCATATGCATCTGATTCTTTTAAAAACTAAAACTAACATCTGTGGAGCCATGTCCCGCTGGGGTTTTGCCAGACTCAAAGTGCTTTATTGCTTTCTGTACACTGTGAGGTCACCCTCCTCATCCCATTCAGCAGCAGGGACCTTTTATAGACAACATGCTTTGTCACAGGAGGAATGTACTGTTGAAGTGGACTGCTTAATGTTCTAGATTAGAGTGAGTCTGGTAATGTTTGAGAAAATGCCAGAAAATGGTTCTTATAATTTAACTCAAGTCCATTTGAGCCCTCAGCATTTGTATGTTTCTGAGAATTCAGTAGCTTATCTGTGTGGCCCCACTGGATTTTCTTCTTAAGCGGCAGAAAGCTCAGGTACAAAGCCCAGAATAACTTAAAAGTAACTGTAGAAAATTAAGTATGAGGGAAAGGTATGGCATTAGGAGAAAGCATCAACAGGCCCCATTGCTTGGTAAGGCTTTGCTCACAGCCCGCACTGCAACTTACTCAACATCTAACCCCTGACACACCACAAAATAGTCTAGTACCTGTGAATTGAAGCAGAGAAAAAAGTTGCTAAGTGGGCAAACATATTTGACAGACTCTTCTTTCCCTTTCTGCTTGTCTTTCTTCCTCCCACCTTCAGCTCCCTTGATTCCCCTAAACCTCTCGTCACAGGTGGCAATCCACCTGGACCCTTCTCTCATGCTTCAAATGACCTTCTCCTCCACCCATCAACAATACTTTCATTCCTGAAGAGCCCCACATTGGCAGAGATGGCTTCTAAAATCCTTTCCTGGCATTTTTTGTTTCAGAATTTCTCATCACTGAGAAAATCAAGGTCATCTTCCAATGTATGCTAATTGTGAATGGCTAAAGAAAGTTAGATGTGTTAGTCCTCCTAAGGATATTTACATTATGAAAGTGGACATCAAGAATGAAGCCAAAAGATGGCTTTCAGATGGTAGAAAAAGATCTGGCCTTGGAATTATAAAATTTAGGTCTTAGATTTGCTACCCTCATGGGTGACTTTAAGCAATTAACTTACACTGCCTTCACCTTGCCAAATTTCCTTGTAGATAAAACTATAGAAAATTATCCCAGTGAAAGGTTGTTGTCAAGATTAAGTGAAACTATGTATGCAAAAGTGTTTTGCAATGTATACACTCTATGCTAAAACAAGATATTCTGCAACTCGAATTTAATTGATCATGGTAGAATTGTAGACACCACGATAGGCCATGGTCTACATACTGTACTATCTATACTGTAACATGTTCTAGACAGAAATCAACCTTACTAAAGTAGTGTGAGGGGCTGTTTTCTGATTTTTTCCAAGTGTGAGCACCAAAATCATGACTTCACTAGTAGATACATATCAGCGCTCGAAATGTAGCCAGTATAACTAAGGAATTAAATTCTTTATTTTTTAATTAACTTAAATTTAGACATTCACATGTACTTAGTGACTCCAATGATAGTGTACATTCTGGAACATATAGTGGCATTATTTATTTACCTCTATCATACCTTTATTTTCTGATTACATCTTGTGTCACCTTTTCTGTGTGTTTCCTTATAATACTCTAATATCATAAAATGATGACACTGCTAATAGGAGACTTGAAACTAGCATTAAAATGTGTCTATTTTGTGTAGAACCACATCACCTGTAAAGACTTTCATTCTAGAGGCCAGGCATGGTGGCACATGCCTGTAATCCCAGTACTCTTGGAAGCTAAGACAGAAGGATCACAAGTTGCAGCCCAACCTAGGCAACTTAGCAACTTGGTGAGATCCTGTGTCAAAATAAAAAAAGGGGGCTAGGGATATGGCTTGAAGCCCCTGGGTTTAATTTTCAGTAAAACACACACACACACACACACACACACACACACACACACACAGAGAGAGAGAGAGAGAGAGAGAGAGAGAGAGAGAGAGATTGATTCATCTTCAACAAAGTGTCAGTGAAAGAGAGTTATTATTTAACTAACCCTAAAATCTAGCACTTACTATGTGCCAGGGCCTATGTGCCAGGGCCTATGTGCTTTATCAACATGAATCCAGTTACTATTCAGAGTAATTCTATTTGGTAGAGATGCTTGTCATCCTTATTTTGCAAATGAGGAAACTGAGATTTAGCAAGGTCATTAACTTGTTTTTCGTGTCATAGTCGGTAACTGGGCAAGTTGAGATTCAAACCCAGAGGTTTGACTTCAGAATCCATCCACTATTGGTTTCCAAACTTCCAACTTTTCTAGATCTACCCAGGTCTCAGCAAACATCTTCCTCTGAATTTCCGCAGCATTTTTTTTCTATACAGGTGGTTTCAGTCTGGCTGGGCAGGAGCTCTCTCTCATACACTGCTGGTGCAAGGAAACAGAATCAGAATGAAGAAGCCACACCCCTTATAGAGAGAAGGTAACCCCAGGAGTGCAGAACGCTGAGCAGTGACAAACAGAGCAAGAGGAAGATGTGAAATGAGAAGTTCACTTCCCCATGCTCAGGAAGAAACTACCTTGAATCAGAGCTGCCTTGCTCAAGCCTCGGAGGTACAGCTTTAGCACTGAACTTCAAGACCATGTTATGATGTAATCTCTAAACTCTGCTCTTCTGTTCTCCATTTTCTTCTATTTTTACACTGTGTTTTGGGAACCTGTTCTAATAACCCATTCGTGTTAAAGTCAAGCCATACAAATCCTAGGCCACCTCAGACATAAGCTGCTTTCAAATGAGACCATAACAATAATCACAAATAAACCTCTGAAATCTGGGGGCATGTCAGGAGCCAACTCCTCCAGGCATAAAAGGAACACAATGGTTTTGATCAGGAAGCTTTATGCTATACTGCAGGCTCTGCATGAAATGATTCTCGGAATTATTACTGGCTTGATTGAAACAACAAATCACAGACACCTTAAAGGGTGCATCTCCATGGAAAGTGCTGAACTTCAGTGCAGAGACATAGAAAAACTGAAGAAGGCAATGATTGGTTGAATTCAAAATGAAAACCATTCTCAATCCTTGATGCTTGATTACCCAGTAACTCAAAGAGAACTGACCATCTCCTTCCCTGTTTCTTCAATCATTATTGTACTATAAGGGCCACTCTCTAATTTACTAGGAGCTGTTCAACTTTGGTTTCATGTTCTCATGGAAAATGGAGAGAAAAGAATTTAAAGAAATGTAGCTTACAAGTAAACAATTAATTGAAATATTCTTCTTAAGGAAAAATTGCCATTTCTGATGCCAACCTGGAAACAAATATTTAGCGTACAAAATATGCATATAGTGTTTAAAAAGCTTGTAATGGAAATAATGTGACCATGTCCTACTACAGCTGAAATTTAAAGGAAAGAAAGGTCTGACTGAACTACAACTTACATTTGATCAAACTGGGATTATCTCTCTTGCTGTGTCAGCTAGATAACACAGTGTTCCTTTCCCTAGTGTTCATTAGGTGCTGTCGCCAGGGTAGGGCAAATAGTAGTGAGTAGAAACCCACTTTTAGCAACTATTCCACTATGAGTCTGTGGGAAATATGAACTCAGGATGACTCAGAAGAAAAGCAAACAGGACTTTAACAGATTGGAAGCATTAGTGACAGGAGAAAGGACAAATGATATCCAGTTATGCCTGGTCCTCCTCATTTTTATTTTCATGAATTGTGACAAATATGTACTGTAGGATTTGGTGGAAAGCAGTTCATTTATTTAGATCAGTAAATAAATATGCAATATTTAATGGGGAATGTTTCTTACAGGATCTGCATAGAAATTAAAATTCACTCAGCACATTTAACAATTGGGAATTTTATTTAGTTCTGGTAATAATATAATAATATCACAAGCAAAATTAGTTACTTTATCATGGCTTTTGGATGGTATATGTAAGCCTTTTAAAAGCTAGAACAGCACAAAGAAAGCTATACTGATGAGGAACTGTGGTATAGTGAACTTCTAGGTTGGTTTTTTTTAAAATCACAAATTGTCTTGGTGCATTAGCAATATATCAATTGCAATTACAGTGGAAATGACACTTTGACTTAAAATGAAGTGCTGTTTCCTTTCCTTAAAAGATTTTTCTTGAGTATGAAGAGCACACTGTTAAGTACTCTAAATTTGTATTCAGGCCTGTGAGCTGCCTGCTTAATGGATGCCCACACAGCACTTTTAGCTGTACTTTTACCTACCAGTTATGAATCATTATATAATTTTATATGTAATATTTGTCTGATAGTCATTTATGCATATAATTTAATATGTTAAAATAATAACTTTTAAATTTTAAAAAGTATTAAAATAAAACTAGAAGATACAAACTAATACTGTAGATTTATATAGAGTATCTGCCTATTGAATATCTCCATTTGAACTATGTAAGCCTTGAACTCAGAGTGCCCAAATGTGAACTCTTTACCCCGAACTTGCTCCTTATTCTCTGTTCTGTAACTCAGTGAAGGCCATCACTAATCACCCACTCATCTAAGCCATAAACTGGTCATGATCTTAGATTCTTCTCCCTTTCCTCACTGTTCATTCCAATTCATCACCAAGCCTGGTCAGTTCTACCTCCTCAGTATCACTCAGCTGTGTCTCCTTCCCTCCATCTCTAATATCACATTCTTTTTTCAAACCAGCACCAGCTTATGCCTAGATTCTTCTCAAAACCTCTTAATGGGTCTCTCTGCCTCTGGGCGTATTCCTCCATTGCCCTCATAATGTTTTCAGCGGGGCCCTCAGACTCATGACCTCACCTCTTCTCTCCATTCCTCTCTGTCACTCCCCTCTCTCTGCCAAACATCCTGGCTCATCCTCCCCACTTCTCACTCCATCTTCCCTCTTCCTCTCTTTAGGGTCCTATTGAAGTGAGCCCTCCTCTTCCTGGAAGGTATCTTTCTCTTCCTCCCTATCCACCCAGGCTGGCTACCCTTTCTTTGCTCACAGATAGCAGTTGTCACACTCTTATAATTGTTGACCTACTTGCCTGACTCACAAACTACAGATGGACTCCGACTTACAATGTTCTGATTTACAATTTTTTAAATTTTATGGTGGTGTAAAAGAGACTTGCATTAAGTAGAAACTGTACTTGAAATTCTGAATTTGGAGTTTTTCCAGGCTAGCAATATGTGGCCTGATCCTGTCTCCTGATGCTGGGAGCTGTAGGGGTCACAGCTCCCAGTCAGCCCCACAACCACAAGGGGAAACAATCGACAATGTGCAGTGTACTGTGTTGCTAAACTAAGACATATAGTAAATTAGGTGTAGTAAAAGCATTTTCCACTTACATTCTTTTCAATTTATAACAAATTTATCAGGATGTAATCCCATTGTAAGTCAAGGAGCACCTGTAGATTGTGAATGCCTGGAGGGGAAACTGGATCTTTTTAAAGTTTGTATTTCTAAGGGGTAGCACATTTTTTATCAACAGAAATATGAGATAAATATTTGCTTGATGAATGAGTGAATACACAATAATCTTCATACAAAATGTTCTTTGTTTGTTTCCTTTGCATAACAGTATTGTACTGATCCCCATAGCAAGGCTGAAGGTTGTAATATTGTGATATAAGAAGTACATATTTGGTCTTTGTCCCCAGTTTCTGGAATCCAACTCCTAAAACTCTTTTAATTTCCTGAGTGATAGTGGTGCCGGGTGCATCTTTTGTTCCAATATTTGGTCTTTGACCCTTTGTGACACAGAGCCCCTAAATCCCTTGGAATTTCCTGGGTTATAGGAGTGTTTTGTTCTAATGAGATGATTCTTGGTGAACTTGTGAGTGGTGGCTGGTAACCAGAAACCAGGAAGTATAAGTGGTTCCCTGAGTACAAGTGAGCTGTAATAGTCATGATTAGAAGATTGAAACTTTCAGACCTACCCACCCCCATCCTATAGGAAGGGGAAAGGGGCTGGAGATTGAGTTAATAATTGATGACACTTACATGATGGCACCTCCATAAAAATCCCTCCAAAGTACAGAGTTCAGAGAGTTTCTGGGTTGGTGAACATACACACATGCCAGGATGGTGGTGCACCCCACCTCCATGAGGATAGAAACTCCTACGCTTAACCTTCTGCATCTTGCTCAAGGTACTTCTTTATCTGGATGTTGATATTTTCTTTTCTTTTTCTTCCTTATTTATTTATTTTGTGTGTGTGTATTGAACACAGGGCCTTTGCACTGACCTACATCCCAGCCATTTTTATTTATTGAGACGGGATCTTGCTAAGTCATTAAGTTGTCCAGCCTGGGCTTGAACTTGAGATTTTTCTGCCTCAGCCTCCCACAGTACTGGGGTTATAGTCCTGCATCACCACACCTGGATCTGGCTGTTCCTTTATATACTATATCATATCCTTGATAGTAAATCAGAAAATGTAAGTGATTCTCTGAGTACTGTGAGCCAAAATAGCAAATTATTGAACCCAGAAGACCTGTCAATGTAGCCAAGTTGGATAGAAGTGTGGCTAACCTGAGGAGGGTACCCACTACTTATGATTGGCATGTGCAGTGGAAACAGACTTGTGGGACAAGCCCCTAACCCATAGGGTCTAACCTGTAGGTTAGAATTTAATTGTTGAACACTCAGTTGGTGTCCAGAGAATTGGATTGGTGTGGGAAAACTCTCCACATATTTGGTGTCAGGAATGAAGTATGAGAGTCAATAAATGGGTTTTTCCTTTTTACTAAGTGAGAATTTGTTCTCAAGTGAAGGCAAGTTTGACAGAACATATGATACTGGGTGCACATTGGAATATAATTCTCTGTGGGGTGTGTGTGTGTGTATGTGTGTGTACATCTTATAAGCAGAAGCATTGCCTATCTTTGTTACAATCTAATTTTTCTAGGCTATTTGTATGGCAAACTACTTTAGAAGATAGAAATAATATCTTCCTTTAGAGAAAAAGGCAGATTTGTTCACTGATCCACTAGAATAAAAGTAATGTTTCCTCAAGAGAAAAGATCAAGTAGCCTTTTGTTGCTTTTGTTACCTTGTGGATGCCATAAACTGTTTCTCCTCTGCAACGCCCTTCCCGCATCTGTTGTTGCTTTTGCAGCTTCCTCTGCCATGAACTGTTGCCCCTCTGCCACCCTGCCTTGGAGCCACCTCATTATGGGCTGAAACTTCTACAAACTGCACCATCACAGCATAAGTGATTTAACTATGCAGCCCCAAGGTATGTCACTTCTCAGTGTTACACAGTGGACAGAAGCCTGAGTTACAAGCGAGAGATGGATCAGATTTCAGCTCCACTTCTAACAAGGTATGAAAATTTAAGCTTCTCAATCTATACCACATTCTTGTTGAATAGTCTGGAGTTTTATTATTAAAAGTTATATAGAGGCGTGCCACGGCTCCCAGTGTGAAGGAGGCTTCCAGGTCAGGGTGCCACAGCTCCAAGCATGGAGGAGGCTTCTGGGTAGGGATGCCACAGCTCCTAGCACAGAGAACGTGAGCTTCACGGGCGCCAGCAGCACCCCACCCCTGTCATAATGAGAAGACACGTAAACAAGCCTCAGAACTAGACTTCCAGATCACCTACAGCAACCCCAAAGGGAAATGAGATGGAACACTCTGATACTCAATGACCTGGACTCCCTGAACTGGCAAAAAAAGAAGATCTGGAAACAAATAAAATCAGAAAAAATTTCTCACATAACAGCAGAGATTGTGCCCATAGTGCAAGACACGATTAATAAATCTAGAGAGGACACAGATTAAAAAAATAGAGGACCTGAGGAACATGATGGAATCCCAACATAGGAAACAAATGGAATCTGTAAAACAGATGCAAATAGATTTCCAGGAGATTAAAAATTCTATTGAAAGTCTATGCAGCAGAATGAGCCAATGTGAAAACAGAATTTCAGATATAGAAGATAAGACTGCAATTAGTGACCAGGAAAAGAAAAATTGCTTCAAAATTATAAGGGAACATGAGAAATCAATCCAGCAGCTGCTAGATGATGCAAAGAAGAATAACATAAGACTGATTGGGCTCAATGAAGAAACAGGAGAGAGTGGAGATGACATAAAAAACCTCTTCACAGACATAATGGCAGAAAACTTCCCAAGCAGGGGAAAAGAGCTTGACATACAGATAAGTGAGGCATATAGGATTCCAACTAGCCTTGATCAAAAAAATTCTACACATAGGCATATAAATATTAAGATTCCAGAAACTGAACAGAAGAACAAAATTCTACAAGCAGATACAGAAAAGAAACGAATCACATACAAAGGAAAACCATCAGAATCATAGCAGACTTCTCAACAAAAACCCTCAAGTCAAGAAGAGCTTAGAGTGATGTATTTCAAGCCCTAAAGGAAAACAACCTCCAACCCAGATTGATGTACCATGCAAAACTCTCTTGCAAAATTGATGGTGAGGGGCCGGGGATTTAGCTCAGTGGTTTCACCGCCTGCTGCACAAGCGCAGGGACCTGGGTTTGATCCCCGGTACCAAAAAAGAAAAGAAAACTGATGGTGAAATGCCGGGGATTTAGCTCAGTGGTTCTGCCACTTGCCTCTCAAGCCCAAGGACCTGAGTTCAATCCCCGGTACCAAAAATTGATGGTGAAATAAGATACTTTCATGACAAAGAGCACCTTAGGAACTTCATGAATACCAGACCAGCACTCCAAAAAATTTTAGACAATATCCTAGGAAAAGACAATGAGGATCACAACCCCAGGAAGCAAAGCAGAATGAATCCATTGAGCACAACAAGGAATTAAAAGCAAAGGGGGAGAATAAAACAAAAAGAGAAAGTCATGACAATGATAACTCAATATTGTATAAGTTATAACCGCCAATGTTAATGGTCTCAATTCACCAATCAAAAGAAATAGACTGGCAGAATAGGTCAAGAAGCAAGATCCAACAACATGCTGCATACAAGAAACATACTTCATTCAAAAAGAAATTCATAGACTGAAAGTTAAAGGGTAGAAAACAATACTCCATGGGATGGGAACCCGAAAAAAAGCTGGAGTAGCTATCCTCTTTGCAGATCAAGTGGATTTCAAACCAACACTGATTAAGAGGGAAAAAGAAGGACACTATATTCTTATAAAGGGAACAATCCAAGAGGAAGAGATGACAATCATAAATATCTATGCACCAAACACTACTGCACCAAACTATACAAAACAAATACTAACGGACATGAAAAACCATATAAGCACTAATACAATAGTAGTGGAGGACCTCAATACCCCATTGTCACAAATAGATAGATCAACTAGACTAAAAATAAGTAATGAAGCACTAGAACTCAATCGAACTCTTGAGCAAATGAACTTAACAGATATTACAGAGTCTTCCACCCCACAAAATCAGAATACACATTCTTTTCACCTGCACATGGGTCATTTTCCAAAATAGACCACATACTCACACATAGAACATATTTAGGTAAGTGCAAAGGAATTGAAGCTATCCCCTGTATATTATCAGACCATAGTGCAATGACATTGGAGATTCATAGCAGAAGAAACCGCAAAAACTTCATCAATTCATGGAAATTGAACAACAGACTTCTGAATAACCAATGGGTCACAGATGAAATTAAAGAAGAAATCAGACAGTTCCTTCAATTAAATGACAATGATACTACAACATATCAGAATCTGTGGGACACAATGAAAGCAGTCTTACGAGGGAAATTCATAGCAGTGAATACTCATATTAGGAAAACAGAGCGAGCCCAATTAAACAACCTGATACTGAACCTCAAGCTTCTAGAAAAAAAGATCAGGACAAACCCAAAGCCCATAGAAAGGAGGAAATTATAAAGACCAGGATAGAAATCAATGCAATGGAGACTAAGAAAACAATACAAGAAATCAATGAAGCCAAGAGTTGGTTCTTTGAAAGAATAAACAAAATTGACAAACCCTTAGCCAACCTTATCAGAAAAAGGGAAGACTCAAATCCATGCAATTAGGAGTGAAAAGTGTAAAATTACAACAGACCCAGCAGAAATCCAGAGGATCATCAATACCTACTTTGAGAACCTATACGCCAATAAGATGGAAAACACAGAAGACATGGACAGATTCCTAAACACGTATGAATTACCAAAGTTGAATGAAGAAGACTTAAAAATTCTAAACAACCCAATATCAATCAATGAAATTGAAATCCTAATTAAAAACTTACCAGCCAAGAAAAGCTCGGGTCCTCATGGCTTCACCGCTGAACTCTACAAGACATTTAGAGAGGAACTACTGCCACTACTGTTTAAACTCTTCAATGAAATTGAAAGGGAAGCAATACTCCCAAATTCATTCCTGGAAGCAAGCATCACCTTGATCCTCAAAGCAGAGAAAGACCCAAATGAAAAAGAGAACTATAGGCCAATCTCACTAATGAACATAGATGCAAAAGTTCTTACTAAGATACTGGCAAATAGAATGCAGAAGATCATCAAGAATATCATACACCCTGACCAAGTAGGATACATCCCAGGGATGCAGGGATGGTTCAACATAAGCAAAACAATCAATGTAATACACTATATCAATAGAGCCAAGGACAAAAACCATATGATTATCTCCATAGATGCAGAAAAAGCATTTGACAAAATCCAACATGCATTTATGGTAAAAACCCTACAAAAAATAGCCATAGATGGTCTCTACCTCAATCTGATAAAAGCTATGTATGGAAAACCAACAGCCAATATCATACTAAATGGTCAAAAACTGAAATCCTTCACACAAAAATCAGGAAGAAGACAAGGATATCCACTATCACCACTCTTGTTCAATATAGTTTTGGAAACATTAGCCACAGCAATTAGAGAAGAGAAAGAAATAAAAAGAATAAAGATAGGAAATGAAAAAGTCAAATTGTCATTATTTGCAGATGACATGATACTCTATACAAAGACCCCAAGAACTCCACCAAAAGTCTTCTAGACATAATAACCAAATTCAGTCAAGTACCTGGATACAAGGTCAACACACAAAAATCAATAGCTTTCCTCTACATGAACAACAGACTCACTGAGAGAGAAATAGGGCAAACAATTCCTTTCACAATAGCATCCAAAAAACTGAAATACCTAGGAATCAACCTAACAAAAGAAATCAAAGACTTCTTCTCTGAAAACTATAGCACTTTGAAAAAAGAGGTTGAAGAGGATATCAGAACATGGAAAGACATCCCTTGTTGCTGGGTAGGAAGAATCAGCATAGTGAAAATGGCCATACTTCCAAAATTGCTGTAGAGATTCAATGCAATCCCAATTGAAATCCCAGAAACATACTTCATAAACCTTGAGAAAACAATCAAAAAATTGATTTGGAACCAGAAGAGACCCAGAATAGCAAAAGCAATTCTAGGAAACAGAGACATGGCAGGGGATATTACAACCCCCAACTTGAAACTATACTACAATGCCACTGTAATAAAAACAGCATGGTACTGGCAAAGAAACAGACCCGAGGACCAGTGGAACAGATTAGAAGATGCAGAAACAACTCCAAACACACTCAGCCACCTCATCTTTGACAAAGGTGCCAAACACCCTCACTAGAGGAAAGATAGCCTCTTTAATAAAGGGTGCTGGAGAAATTGGGTTTCAACTTGCCAAAGACTAAAACTAGATCTATATCTCTCACCATGCACTAAACTAAAATCTAAATGGATTAAAGATCTAAATATTAAAACAGAAATGCTGAATCAGCTGGAACAGAGGTTAGGTGGAACTCTTGAAGACATTGGTGTAGGAAAAGACTTTATGACCAAAACCTCAGTTGCCCGTGAACTAGCACAATCAACAAGTGTGATCTCTTCTTACTGAAAAGCTTCTGCGCAGCAAGAGAAATCACCAGCAATGTGAAGAGAACCCCCAATTTGGGAAAAAATTTTCACCAGCAGTCCCTCAGACAAAGGTCTACTATCTAGAATCTATAAAGAATGAAAAAATCAGACCTCTCAAATTTAACGGCCCAATCCAAAAATGGGCATCTGAAATGAACAGACATTTCTCAGACAAAGAAGTACAAATGGAAAGTAAACATATGAAAAAATGTTCAACATCACTGGTCATTTGAGAGATGCAAATGAAAACTATGCTGAGATTCTACCTCACTCCAAAAAGAATGGCTACTATCATGAAATCAACCAATAACAAATGCTGGCAGGGCTGTGGGGAAAGAGGAGCACTGCTCCACTGCTGGTGGGAGTGTAGACTGGTGCAACCACTGTAGATATCAGTATGGAGATACCTCAAGGAACTAGGACTGGAAGTCCCATTTGACCCAGATATTCCCCTGCTGGGTATCTTCCCCCAAAGTATTAAAAGAATCATACCACAGTGATATTTGTGCACCCATGTTCATAGCAGCACCGTTTGTAATAGCTAAAACTTGGAAACAGCCCAAAGGCCCATCAACTGGAGATTGGACCAAGAAAATGTGGGTTTTTTAATAAGTACTACTCAGCCATCAAAAACAAGAAATTAGAAGCATTTATTGCTAAATGGATGCACATTGAGGCGATACTCTTAAGTGAAATAAACAGAACACACATGTGTAAATACCAAATAGTTTCTCTAGCGTGAGAAACTGAATGTCTAAATAAGGACTAAAAGGTATAATAGATAATGTGAAATAGGAATAAAAGGGGTACAGAGGAAGGGGAAGTTGGAGGGGTAGGGGAAAGGAAAGAAGGGAATGGAATTAATATGAGAAAATGAAAAAATGGAAACAAAGTCTTTGTAAATAGGGAGGGATGGAGGGGTTGAAGGGAGGGCAGAGGAAGGGGGAAAAATAAGAACCAAGAGAGTATGTAAAGGTGCATCTCTCCAATGATGAATGTCATTATATAGTACACCTAAAATGTACCAATAAAAGGATATACAAAAAAAAAGATCGAGTGTACTTACTGATTGTTATAAAAGATTTGAGTTCCTTTGCTGCCAGGTATAGTAACACACACCTGTAATCCCAGAACTCTGGGAGGCTGAGGCAGGAGGATTGAAAATTTGAGTCCACTTGGGCAACTTAGTGAGTTCCTGTATCATGGGAGCACTGAGGTTTAGGAAACCATTGTGAATGCTGACATTCTGGCTACTACTATTGCTGTGAGGAATGAATGGTTCATTGTTTCTAACTCTAGATTCTCATGTTTTCAGTCAGCATCCACGAACCTGTACTCAGCTAATTTGTTAACTTACAAAGTAGAAAAAGATCTCAGGCTTCTCAGAGTTCTTGGAAGTGCTACCTTGGGAGAACCTAATATATAGACATATCTGTAGCTAGGGTTATCAAGTTTCCTAGTGAAGACAGGATCAGCATTGTGTGTCATGGTAGTGGTAGTGATCTTATATTGGGAATATGGGTTTGTCTGATATGAGAAAAATAACTTGCCACCTTAACCCCAAAGACCACCTTCCTGAAAGGCTAAATAAGTAACATACCTCAGTTACCCAAATATTCCAAGCCAAGATGAAACTATTTACACCATCCAACCAAGTGTTACTTCAGTGAAATGAGGACTACTTTAAAGCAAAGCCTGAAATGCAGATTTTTTACATGAAATATCTTGAGTAATAAATGGTGAGAACTAAGTTACCATTTAAATAACATACTTTACCTATAATGAACAAAAACCCACTGCTACTACATATGTACCACCTCTGCATCAGAACAAATGGAAAGTAGACCAGGTTTTGTAAGCTATTTGCCCAAAGGTGCCAAAAGAAAATTAAGGATAAAATACAGACACCAATCAAGGGCAAGGGAGACAACTATCCCCATTCCACTTCTTTGGCTCCATAATAAAAGTATTCATTACCCCCATCCTTTTGTACATATGGTCTCTTATTGCTTGTCTCCTTTTTACTCAACTAATTATAGACTGCATTTATATTTATATCAACCCAATTTCATCCATGTTAATCATGATTTCAGAAAAATCATGATAGAATCACAAATAATAATATTATCTAATATTTGTTGAGCACTTAACTGTGTATGAAGCATATCGCAAAGTGATTTGCATACATTATTATTTTAGTTTGGAGTGCTATAAAAAAAGTGCCATGGACTAGAGTCTTACAGACAACATAAATTCACTTCTCAAAGTATGGAAGGCTGGAAATCTGATATCAGGCTGCCAGTGTGGTCAGGTTCCGGCAAAGGTCCTCTTCCAGATTGCAGACTTCCTTTTTCTCTCACCTGGCAGAAAGAGAGCTAGAGAACTCTCTGGAGTCTCATTAGGGCTCTATCTTCATGATTTAATTACCTTCCAAAGGCCCCACCTCTAATGCCATCACACTGGAGGTTAGGATTTCAATATGAACTTTTTGGGGGGACATAAACATTCAGTCCATAACAATGATCTTATTTAATCTTCATAATAATCGCTTTGGAATATTTTATAGTCAAGAAAAAAATAGCTAGGAGGGTAGTTGCCAAGGCTGGAGAGAGGAAGGAATGAGGAATTATTGTTTGATGGATATAGCACTTCAATTTTGAAAATTGAAAAGCATTGTGGAAATTGTGCAACAATGTAAACATAGTAAATCCTACTGAACTGTACACTTAAAAATGCTTAAGAAGGTAAATTTTACATAATGTGTTTTTTACCACAATTTTTAAAATAAATGAATATTAAAAATAAGAAGACTGGAAATATATAAGCCAAAGTGGAAGCAATTATTGTACAGTATTCAGAGAGTAGTATTGGAACAGTAGTTATATTTAGTGGTACTATTGGGTTGCTATTTTATGGCCACACTGAGGATTGAACACAGGGCCTTCTCAGTGGACTACATTCCCAGCCCTTTCAAATTTTTTTTTATTTTGAGAAAGGGTCTTGCTAAGTCATTGACTTGCCCAGCCTGGGCTCGAACTTGCAATTCTCAGGTCTCAGCTTCTCAGAGCATGGGGATTACAGATGTGCACCACCACACCCTGCTTCCTTTGTCTTCTAATACTTACAGTTCATTAAAATCCCAAGCTATCCAGAATTATCCAAAAATATTTTATTGTAATCCTTGCAATATATTTAGGAGTATGTTTAATTACAGTTGAAGAGTTTGAGGTATATAAAGACAATGAAATGCATCCAAGTCTCCTTTTCATTCAGCAGTGGATTAAAGGATGAAATTTAAGCTTCCTCACTAATATTTAGAACACACTGAATAGAAAAACAGAGCTTCTGGAGATAGCCAGATTTGGTGGCATTAGAAATTGAGACATGAAGTGCTAAGTCTCTTGCTCCAGATAGCTAACATTTTGCTGTCATTTATGAATAACTTTATTCCTCCAAGAGAGTCTGAAATTTAAATATTCTATCTTGCTATCAGAATATGAATACTTAACTTCATACAATTTTTAGTTTGCTAATATATTGTCATAAGACCAATGGACTTGTTAAAACATCTGGATGTATTCCATTGCAATAAATTATGGATAGTCCTTATTTAACTGTACAAAGCAATCTTAATAACCAATGTGAAAAATTATACTTGTTCTGTTACCATTACAAATTGTTGTCAAAGCATTCAAATTCCACTTTCTGTCAGCTATGTGTATAGAAAAATAAAAAGTAGTAAAATTAATATTTATTTGATACATTAATGCTGTAATTGTTGGTCACTGAGAATTAAAGTGTTTCATTTCTTTGCAAACTCACAAAAACAGTTTGAGCAGTGCCTGCTTCTTTCTACTCATCCTATAACCTACCATGTGGTGCAAGCACCTTTTTTGTCCCTTGGCAAATTGTCATACTCCTTTCTAAGATGAAATTGGCATCCACCATTTTGTCCTTTGTACTTGCAGTGTTGTAAAATATCTCAGGGAGTCCCTTTAATGCATTTTGCCAGCATCATTTTCTTGGGGGCCATTTGCATCCTTTTCATCACTGCCACTGTCCTTATTTGTAAGTTTGGTACATTTACCTTCACTAACTCTCTTGAGGATGGGGAAGCCTCAACATTCCCCTCCCTGATCAGCTTTTTCTACTGTAGTAATCTGCCAGCAATTTTGCTATTTATGTTTGATGTAAACATCAAAGTGCTAGGTTTGTCACTGTCTCTTTCTTTGTTGCACTTTCATCTTCCTTGTCCAATTTTCCTTTTTGCTTATGCATTTTTGTGTGTCCCATGGATTTGTTACTGGGAAGGGAGCCGACAACATAAGTATACCTTTGTTGCCCTTGCATGAGGTGAGTAACAGGTGCAGAGTGACAAGTCATCAAAAGGCTTTGAAAGAAGTGATATGATTGGTCATTGCTTTCGATGTGCATCTTTTCTGATTTGTAGACCTAAGAGCTACAGCCCAGTTTTCACTTTATGGGATTACTCAGGGTTAACATATAATGATGGCTAAAATTTGAATCATATCTTGAAGGTACTGGTGTTATTTAACTAAACTGAAGTATCTGAAATTTATGAGTATCAAAATTGTGCAAACCAAGTACTCCTTATAGCAAAACCATGAGGTGTTATAGCCTCTTTTACACAACTCTGAGTAAATTAGTATTTCCCCAGAGTTAGTGTCAGAGTTCAACTTGCACAAATAACCTAGCAATCATGAAATGCCCAAGATGTCCTTAAAACACACAAGTGTCCTTCAAAAAAGGGAAGATGGCTTGAGTTTATGACCCAGATTCTTAAGTTACCTGCAACTAAGCACTCCTAAGGGAGAGAAAAGTGCCAGGCTCAAAGCCTGCTCCTGGAAGGATTGTGGTGGACCTATGAGGACTCACTTGAAACAAGTATCTGGTGGTATTTGTGACTGGCAGAAGACCCCTGAGAAGACAGTGAGGCATCAGCAGGCACTGCCTTGATTTTGAGTTGTTTAGCATCACATTCCCAACCAAGAGGGGTTCCTGAGAGCTGCTCACTGAAGACATTGCTAAGAAAGGCACTTTGTACTGCTCAGCAATAGAAGGACTGGGTCCATTCTGAGTACAGTCGCAGAGAAACACTGTTGAAAGAGCTGGTGAGAAACTCCTCTAAGAAGCTGGGACTGGTGGTGCAGGACTATAATTCCAGCACTCTGGGAGGCTGAGGCAGGAGGATTCCAAGTTCAAGCCCAGCCTGGGTTACTTAGTGATTTAACAAGACCTGTTCCAAATTTAAAACAAAAATCAAAAATACTTAAGATATAGCTTAGTGCAAAGCCACTGAGCTACAACTCTGGGCAAAACAAAAATTTTTTGAGACAGATCTCACTAAGTCAAAAAGTTGCCCAGGCTGGGCTCAAAATTATTATCCTCCTGCCTCCATCTCTCAGAGTGCTGGGATTACAGGTACATATGATCATAGCCAGATTTGAGCTGACTTTTGTATTAAATCCAGGTTGGGTTTCCTAAAGGTCTGGCATGTCTCCCCAAGTTTTAAAGATTTTTGACATTGATATAGAAGATTTACAGGTTTATATCAGTTCCAAAGCACAAATTTTTAAGCTAGCATGGCATGCTCTGGACACCATTGAGCAGATTGCCTAGCACTTCTCCTTGTTTAGGGACTTGCCCTGATCTAATTGCCTCGGCCCACTCTCTGGTTCTAACCCTGCCTTCCCCATTTTCTCTGCTCTGGCCTTGCCTTGCCCCACAGAGTGAACATATACTGTTGACAAGCTAGCTACAAACTTGGTTCTGAACAGCTCTGAGTCTCTGCTCCAGCATCTAGCCTTGTTACCCTGACACTGTGTCCACAAGCATGACTGTCCCCCAACTGACCACAGCCTCACTGGCAGGACCCAGGCAATTTTGTTTAAACATGTACAATTGGAGCACCACATAGCTCTGAATCAATTAAAATGTATGGTCTATGGTCATACCACCTTGAATGCGCCCAATCTCATCTAAAATATGTGGTCCATGAAGATAAAGTCAGTACGTCTCTCACCCTACCCAGTACTCTTGGCATAGTCATTAGAAATTGATCAATAAACACTCTAGCTCCCTTGCTGCTTGGCAGCAGATGTGGGCACAGTTCTGAAATGCTGTTCTACAGTCTTCCTGGGTCCCCAGAGGATCTGAGTCCCAACAGCTCACAGTGATCACACACTGTTTGTTGACTTCCTTCACTTACCTGTCTCACCTCCACACTTCTTTGCCAGTGTTCCCTGCGACTATTTACCAGATTAACTACTTATATTTAAATCCTTGTCCCAGGATTGGCTTCTGGGGAAACATAAACTTGGTCAGCTGCCCATGATTGAGTGCCATCTTCCTGGAAATGTGCTAAGTATTTGATATGCTTCATCTCTATAATGTTCAAGATAACTTTAGGAGGTATTTGCTGTATTTTCCCATGCCTTACAGATTAAGAAATGGAGGCCCTGAGAAGTAACTGGCCCAAGATCACAAAGTAAGTTAATGGTGGAACCATGATTCCAAACAAGACATTCTGGCTCTAACACTTAACTACATCCTTAACCACAACCTGAAGTTCTAGGTTTTAGAGACACAGTTTTTTCAGCAATCAAGTAGCTGCAATAAATTAAACTGATTTCCAGCCGTAGTCATTTGCATTCAGGAATGGTCTCAGACTGATTTGTAGCCAATCTGCTTACTTTTAGGACAATCCTACTGTAGAGCCACTGGATTTAGTAGTACTTGAAGATACAGAGTGGAACATCAATTGTTTGTGCATAAAATGTTTGAGGAGTGTTATTTCCCAAATGGAGAGGACGATACCTAAGCAAACTGTAGCCAAGATTTTGTCCCAAATTTTCACAAAATCCAAATAAAGTCCAAATGATTGAAGTTTGACTGTATTTTGTAATTTATGAAAGTTGTCATATAGAAAAGCTATAATAACAGTATAAATCTTACTACATTTTGAAGATGGGGTCAACGAAAGGTGGTTGGAAAAAGGAAATTTTTTCTCTCTGAAAGGCAGAAAATAAAGAACAAGCAGTGGGAGCTAAAAATCCAAACGACAGCCAAAGAAGTTCTAAATTGTAACTCCCAGGGTTTTAAGTGTTGAGATGAGTTTTCTTCATGTGAAACAAAAGGAAAATCAGTTAATGAGACTGAAGGTGAAGTGTTATGAATCTGCAGAGAAAGCAAGCTGACAGCTTGATTGGCATATTGAAGGAGAGGAGGAGAATGAATGGAAAATCTACAGACAAAGTTTACAGTTGCCTTTTTAACCTCAAAAGTGAACAGGAATGAGGACAGGAAAATAAATGCTTTTAACCTTAAGCCAAATGGTTGAAAATTATGAACCTTGATTGGCAATAAGGAGGGTTTGTCCAACTGATGTAAAATTTCACTGATGTATCTAAAAGCAAGAATGAGACAAATATCATAGAGCTAAAATAGCTATAATGTAGAATTGACAATTAATGTCTAATGCTTCCAAGGCGTCTAGCAAGCCCAGGTACTGTGAGGACCTACCCGGTCCCAACAGAAACATGAAAAAAATGAGTCCAAAGCATCATAGAGGCAAGAGCACAGGACTGGAGGCTATTGTCTTCTCTCCATCTCTCACTTGTCATTTGAAGCATTGATCTAATGACTAGGTTAGTTTTCAACCACATTCTTTGTTCATTTCATGGCTTGTTGCTTTTTCTTTGAAGTGCTTAGCTGAGTGCTTGGCCCCTTAATCATTTCTTTGTCCTCCAAGCAGACACCCTCAGAGTTCAGAATCCATCCTTGGTCCTGAATTTGTTCCTGAGGGTTGCAGTCCAAACATGAAAATGCCATATAGGTGAGGAGACTTTTGGAAGTAGACTGTCTTGGGATCGATCCCTGAGATGGAGTAGTGACTGAAAGTCATGGGACTTGGTTTTTTGACTCAGCCTGCTTTATACTTACAGCTGTGTTGGGGGCCAGTCCAGGCCAACACCCCTAATGATCATCTTCCATCAGGCTATGCTATGAGATATTTTCTTAACAGTCCTATTCTTTCTTATACCTTAAGGCACTGTTGAACCTAGCCAGCCCTAAAGTAGGTCTATTAGTCAGGGTTCCACAGAGAAACAGAACCAATAGGAGACACATACAGATGTAAACACGGATAGTAGATAGACAGGTGATAGATACATACAAACATACATAGAGATCTATGATAAAGAATTAGCTTGCATGATTGTAGAACCTAAGAAGTCCCACAATATGCAGTGGGGCAAGCTGGAGACCAGGATAGTCCATGCTGTAGTTCCATTCAGGGGACAAGAGAAGACCAATGTACCAGCTCAAACAGTCAAGCAGGTGAGATTCCTTCTTAGCCTTTTTGTTCTATTCAGGTCTTCAATTGTTTGGATGAGGCTTGTCCACATTAGGAAAGGAAATCTGCTTTACTCTTTCTACTGCTTTAACTATTTTTTGTTTGTTTGTTTGTTTGTTTGTTTGTTTGGAGTTTTTTGAGACAGAGTCTCACTTATAGTTCAGGCTGGCCTTGAACTCACTAAATAGTCCAGGCTGGCTTCGAACTCACGGTGATCCTCCTTTCTCAGTCTTCTGGATTTTGGTATTACACGTGTACACCACCACGCCCAGCTCTGCTTTAACTTTTAGTCTCATCCAAAACACCTTCAACAGACACACTCAGAATAATGTTTGACCAAATGTCTGGGCACTCCATGGCCCAGTTAAGTTGATACATAAAGCTAATCATCATAGTAGAATTATTCTTAAAAATAAGCAAACAAATGGTGTCCAAACTCTAGGAGACATTTTTGGAAGACTCCTCATCTCCATCTTCCAAATAAAATATCTATCCCACCCTCCTGTCAGTTTAAGAATAAATCTGAATAAATGCATGTATATAGTATTTTTTAACAATCATGAGACAATGGTCCAGAAGACTGGTAAAGACCCCTCATTTCTGCTTTTGTCTTTTTGCCCTCCAGAAAGCCTTGTGAATTCAGGGGAGGTCCTATGGCTTTTTTAGACTCATCAGAAGAGTGAAAGAGGAGAGATTTAGAAAAAAGCAAGAGACATGCACCCAATAAAATACAGCTAACTCATGTGTATTAAGAAATATTATAAGTGCTTAATAAAATGTATCCCTAAAATTGAGAGTGATTTCCTGATACTGGCTGTTGTTGTCTCCCCCCACCCTCCGGCTGTCAACTCTTTTCCTTCCACCTGCAGCTGCTGTTGTTGGAAAGTGGCCACTGTCAGTCATCAAGAAGCTCCTTCCTATTGATTCTTAAATTCCATATTACTCAGGGTCTTCATTTATTCACAGAGAGTATCCAAAAAAGCCTCAACCTTCTTTTATCTCTCTTCTACACACAATGCTGAACTGTAACCACAGAAGTAATGTTATGATCATTGAAATTCCTGAATCTCCTTGAGTTACATTTTGAACCAGACTTCATGGCAGGTGTTTTGTTTCATTTTGTTTGTTTGTTTGTGCTTTGTTGTTGTTTGTTTGTTTTTTGAGACAGGTCTCTCTGTGTACTTCAAACCAGCCTTGAACTCACTATGTAGCCCAGGCTGGGCTTGATCTCACGGCAATCCTCCTGCCTCAGCCTCCCAAATGCTGGGATTACAGGCATGTGCCACCATGCCTGGCTTTCATGGCAGTTTTAATAATCATTCCTGGTTGGTATTTGTGTTTGTTTGTCTGTCTTGCCTTGTTTCACTTCACTACCAAGCAGTGAGAAATTCTATAGCAATAGGGTGATCATATATCTCAACTTGCCAGAGACAGTGTCTATGACTATTGCCCCTGCTTAACTTATTAATGACACCTCTTTTTACTCTCAGAAGTCTCACTGTTTGCATGATAAATCACATATCCACCCTATAAATAGGGGCATTCTGAGCATTTTTAAAGAAATACTGTCTAATCCACAAATGTTAAACAGTTCCTCTTCCTTTTCTGAGACCAGTCAGAGATTCAGCCTAGGTGTTTGTGAGTGCCAAGGTAAATATCCAAAAAGGATGCCCCCCATGGGTTAGTCTCTACTACAGCACATCAACCACTACTGGAAATTTCTGTGTACTTGATTTTAAATAATTGAATCTCTTGGTCTCTTAAATCTTGCTTGAAAAGTTTATTCCTGGGATCCAGTGTTTTTTAGCGATATATTTTTGTGTGTAGTACTGGGTATTGAACCCAGAGAGTGCTGAATTACATCCGGGCACTTTTAAAATTTTTATTTTATTATTATTTTTTTGGTACTGGGGATTAAACCAAGGACTTGTGCATGCTATGAAAAAGTTCTACCAACTGAGCTACATCTCCAGCTCCTTAAATATTATTTTGATACAAGATTTTGCTAAGTTGCCCAGGTTGGCCTCAAATTCCCAATCCTTCTACCTCAGCCTCCTGAGTACCTGGAACTCTAGGCATGTGCCATGATGCCCAGAAGTTATTTTAAG
The DNA here is from genome assembly GCF_053883595.1 of Heterocephalus glaber. Classification (NCBI taxonomy): domain Eukaryota; kingdom Metazoa; phylum Chordata; class Mammalia; order Rodentia; family Bathyergidae; genus Heterocephalus; species Heterocephalus glaber. Next base: position 2,589,749 of record NW_028258340.1, read on the forward strand.
CATTATTTTAAAGTAAACTCAGGACATGGATTATCTTTTCTTTCCAACTTCATTTATTTATTGTTTGGTACTGAGGATCGAACTCAGGACCTTCCACTTGTGAGGCAGGTGCCAGCACCACTGAGTTAAATCCCCAGCCCTCCAACTTTATTTTTAAAATAAGCATTCATTTTTTTTCTTGAAGACATGAGTCTTTACCCTGATAAGAACATGCACTTATTTTGGGGGTTTTCTCTCTAGACAGCATGTTTCTTTCCTCACAAAGTCTGTGCCAGTAGGATTGTCCAGGGTTCATTGCAGCCTAAGTTGCTGTGCGGCCCTGTGCACTTAGCTTAGCCTATTTGATTACATCCAACTGTGATGCAGAACAATGCTCATCCACCTGATGTTTCCTTGAAATCACCATTCAATTCATCATTCTGGGACTTTTGCCCAAGTGAAAACTCATATTTGAGCCAACAGTCATAGAGGGGAGTAGGAAAAAATAAGGGCTATGTGCCATGGCCAGACAGAAGCTGGGCCTGCTGGAGAACACTTGACTGCAGGAAGGGGAAGTTTCCTAGAGCTCTGGGGAAGGCTGTGGGATGAGCCTTCTTGTCTTTTTATTTCTCTTCTTCTTCCCTTTCCTTTCCCTGACTCATCTCTATTTTTCTTTGTTCCCAACTTCTTTCTCTCTCTTCCCCTTCCCCTTCCCTTGTTTCTTCTGCCTTGTACCTTTCCTTTTCCCCATGTTCCTCTTGTCCTACTCACTTTGCCTCCTCACAATCTGTCCTTTTTCATCACTCCACCTCTGGCTTTGTCACTGGCTTCATCTTTCAGTGGATCTGAAAAACTATCATTTTTCTAATTTCTTAGAGTGACAAAAGCGAGAACCCCCTCTCCAGAATATAGCACAAATGTGTAAATCTTCCTGGGGTTGGAGGTGCCAAAACTTTTCAGGTTAAGAACTTCTGAGATAAAGCCCGGGCTGGTGGTGCACAGCTGTAATCCTGGCACTTGGGAGGCTGAAGCAGGAGGATCATGAGTTCCAGGCCAGCCTGAGCTACATTAGGAGTTCAAGTTAAGCTTAGACTACATAGTAAGATCCTGTTTTTTAAAAAAGGACAGAGCATGGTGGCATATGCCTGTAATTCTAGCACTTGGGAGGCTGAGGCAGGAGGATTATAGTGAGTTGGAGGCCAGCCTGGGCTACATAGTGAAACCCTGTCTCAACAAAACCAAAAAGAAAAACCAAAAAAAGGAAGAAGAAGAAAAAGAAGAAGAAGAAGAAGAAGAAGAAGAAGAAGAAGAAGAAGAAGAAGAAGAAGAAGAAGAAGAAGAAGAAGAGGAGGAAGAAGAAAAGGAAGGAAGGAAGGAAGGAAGGAAGGAAGGAAGGATTTCTGGGATAAGTGTGTTTATGGTCTGCTCCTTTTCATGAATCAAGTGATAAAGTGATTCCAAGGAACTGCCTTACAGAGACAAAAATAAGTTCAAGGAAACTTGAGAAGGAGATAATTGGCATGAAGATTAAACCCTAGATCATCTAGCAGGCAGGAAGCATACTATGGCTCAGAGCAATTTTAGATGTCCACATACTAAATATGTTACCCCATGATGAAAATAGGCAAATATCATCACCTCCGTGATGATATCTACAGCCATGTGTACAACTAGCACTGGTGGTAGCTGTGGCTGATACTTTCTGGATACTATAAAGCCCCAAAGCATTATATACTTGTAAGGAGTGGCATTAAAGTAAACTTAGTAAATGTAATGGCTCTGAGTGATTCCTTTTTTAAGTGAATATTCTGGACATTGAAGAATAGTATTATTCTGGTTCTTAGGAGTTATTTTTAAACATAATACACACACACACACACACACACACACACACACACTTCTTTTAGAACATCTTGTTTCCAAAATACATTTCTAAACTCTGTTCCACAAGGTACCTTCCTATCAATGGGAAGAAACTCTCCTTTGCATATGTATTATATTTTCCCAAATCTCTGATTTGGATTTTTTCCCATTTCCTACATACCACTCAGTACAACTAGATGATAATTTTATATTCAAATGTATTTGCATGATATAAATGTACTGTTAAATAAGCATAACAGAAATGTATTGCTCTACTGTAAGTTACTAATATAATCTTATTTCCATCTCTGAATTGTTTAAAGCATGGTTAAATTTTTAGTAATGGTAAGTTAATGATATATTAAAAATGAAACAGGAACTATTCATCCGAAGTATCAACAATATTATGATATATTTTAAAAGGTCATCATTTATTTAAAACATAATTATAGAAAGACACTAAACCACACAGAGGCTTACTTTTTAAAGTATACATTACATTTTTCCCACTGACATTTAACTGTATTTAAACAGTGGTGGTAGATTTTTGAAGGCAGGAAGCACTATATCGTTATTGTGTGTTTGTCCTTTGAACAAATTTGGCCTGTAGGGCACTGACCTTCTAAAATCAAAACCAACAGAGCCTACATCAATGAATCGATAGTGTTAGATCTAATCTCTCCTCTTTTGCCCTAGATTCAGGTTCTAGGGGTTATGTGAACTTAAGATAAAAAGGAATATGATGAAAATAACTTGGCTAGCTGAAAAAGAACCCACCTGGGAAATGAGAGAGAGTCAAGTGTATCAGTTAAATGATAATTTTCCTTCTGGTAAAGATCTCTCTAAGTTATCAGGAGAAATTCAACATGGTGTGTATTAGTAGTTAACTCCTGGTTATCTAAGGAAATGAATGACCCAAAACAAAATTCTTTTAAGGAACAAATGCGTTTCACTTACCATTCATCTTGTTGTTGTGTTTTTCTTCAACTACTGTTAAAAATATTTTACTTTAGGGGTCTGGGTATTTAGCTCAGTGGTTCTGCGGCCTGCCTGACAAGTGCAAGGTCCCAAGTTCGACCCTCGGTACTAAAAAAAAAAATTACTTTACCCTAGAGGCACACCTCAGTCTGGTGGTGAGAGATACAGGATCCTTGGAGTGTGCTGTGAGATGAAAGATTCATATCAAGTGAAATATTTACCACAGAAATATTTTCCTGTAAGAAGTATGAAAAGTAGAGGTTGTAGTAAGAAGTCGCATTTATATAATACTATACCACATATATCATGTATTCCTCAGTTCTGGGATATAGTAAATGTATATTGATTATCCATAGTTTATGAATGGATAGATAGAAAGAAGAAAGAGAGGCTGAGTATTCCTAATCCAAAACACTGAAATCTAAAATGCTCCAAAATCCAAAACTTTTAAGGGCCAACATGATATCACAAGTGAAAAATCTCACTCCATGAAACTTTATTCATCCACAAAATTATTTAAAATACTGCATAAAATTTTCTTCAGCCCATGTATACAAAGTGCAGAGGAAACATAAATGAAATTCATGTTTAGATTTAGGTCCCGTCCCCAAAATATCTTATTATGTGTATTCAAATATTCCAAAATACATCAATACCAAAACACTTCTTACATCAATCATCTCACAGAAGATATTATGAACAAGTAATAGGATTTTTATTTGTAATTGTCTAGATTGACATTTACATTTCAGTGTAATACAAATCTCACTTGCATCCTTTCTAATTGTCACAGACAAGTTTTCTCAGTTTTACTGACATAGGTGTTGCACATTATTCCCTTGCATTTTCTATATTGTCATCAGGTTTCACCTCTACTGGGTGTGGCATCCAAACCAGTGACTTGGCACGTCCACATAAACCCCAGTAATTGTCAATCTCATGGAATTCAGACCATTTGCAAGTTATTATCTCTTTTGGGACAAATGTTTTGATCATGGGAACACTTTAAAAGGAGGCTTCTGGTCATTGAAATACTAGTATGGACTTATCTGTACTAATTCATCCAATGCTCCATTCATAAAATATGTATTAAGGGTATCACTAGTGTACTAAGAATTACCTGGGCCATAGGGAGTTAAGAGTGAATTAGAAATGGACATGGACTGTAAGAAGCTAAACAAAATTCCCAAACCATAAGACCAGTTAGAAAGTATGTGTGGGCAGTTTGAATGATAAGAATTTAGTTCTCAAGACAAGGTGTTTTTTATCATTGTTGTTGGTAGTGGTGGTGGGGGGATTGGTTTATGATTTTTAATCCTTCTCAACTGGTACTGAGCAAAACAATTTTTTTATTTTAAAGACTTTAATTTTGTAATTTCAAACTTTAGCACACTAAAAAATCACTTGGGGAACTTGATTAAAATGAAATGCTTGGGCTCTACCTTAAAATACTCCGATCTAATTTCTCAAGTAAGGTCAATGGATTTGACTTTTCAACAACGTTCCATCCCCCTAACTCCAGGAAATCAAATAAATTAGTTTGAGAGACTCAAATAGCTCTCAATATGTTTTTCAGCAAAGTAGCCTTTCCTTATGGTCCTTGCACATCTAGTCATTACCTTTTTTTTCCTTTTGTTTGGAACCTGATTTATAGATAAACTTAAGAATTAGTCCAAATGTTTCTAGTACTCATAATTTGGGTGATCTGTGAATCCTTCTCTCTTCATAATAAATCTTCCTTTCTTTCTTTCTTTCCTTCTTCCTTCCTTCCTTCCTTTCTTTCTTTTTTCTTTCTTTCTTTCCTTCCTTCCTTCTTTCTTTCTTTCTTTCTTTCTTTCTTTCTTTCTTTCTATCTTTTGGGATTGAACCCAGGGCCTTGCTTGTGCTAGACAAGAACTCCCCAGCCGTCCATCTGTTTTTGTTTTCATTGTTTTTTGCTTGCTTATTTTCTCTATTAGAGATTGAACAACGATAGCACTGAGCTACATCCTCAGCCTTTTTTCATTTTTTTAAATTTTGAGACAGGGTCTCTTCAGTTGCTCAGGCTGACCTCGAAACTGCGATCCTCCTTCCTCAACCCCCTAAGTACCTGGGAAAACAGGTGTGAGCCACTGCACCTACTTTCCATCTGTTTTCTCAAAGTATGAGATATTACTTAATTATAGAGATGAAAACATTCTGCCCTGTAGACTGGGTCTGTCTGTCTCTCTTGCACTTAATCATAAGTTCTGGATGACAAAGACTTCACAGACCACTATCTGTCCCCTCCTCAGGGAACAGATGTTTGTAACAAGTGCCCATTTTATTGAACTAAATGAAGAAGATTTTTTAAAACCAGAGATGTGTGTGCTTTCCTATTCTAAGAACTGCTTTGAATTGCCTTAAGATGATTTTCCTCTACTGGACAAAAATAAGCAGAAAGCCCTAGGAAGGATTCTTTCTACCCTCCAAATAGACAAAACCAAAATGTTACTTTGAAGGGCTACTCCTTATATTCCAGGCCTCCCTTGAGCTTTTCCCCACCAAAAACTCTTGGTTTGTAAATGTCTTTGTACTAAATTCATAAAGAACAAATAATTTACTTAACCCATACTTTCCCAAACTATTTTCTCTTCGCTCTAAATATGTTCTCTTGGACCTAAATAGAAAATTTTCAGTAAAATGATGAGCCCACTGTAGAGTTTTTTTAGTGAGGTTTCAGTGCAGGTGTTTGATGAGGTATGAGCATTGAACACACACATGCACATTAGCTACAACATCTGCAAAAATGTTCAAGTGTATAATTCTATTGCTCTACTCAAAATGTAGAGGAAAATTAGTTAAACAAAAACACAACAGTGAATGTATCTGCTGGCAGCACTTCCTTGTGTTTTACATTATCACAGTTAAACATTAAGTCAGCCCCTTAACTTGATTTTAATGTATTTAAGCAATAACCATCAAGGCACAGGGCTCTTTCAGAGAATTAATGAGCAGCAAAAAGAGTTGACGGCCTAAAGTCAAACCAAGGACCGTTAACCCCAGCTGGCTATTAATTCCCCAGGAAATGGCCAGCGCTGAGGTTGGTATTACTATTTATAAGTCCCTTATATATGAAGAAAAGAATTACATATATCCCCCCTGCTGTGCCTTCATTTTGGGGAGTGCTGTGGGAAGGCAGGGAACTGAATCACACTGTTGTTGCCACATCAAGCATTTTCTACTAAATTAAAAGTAATTACCAGAATGAAAGCTTTGGTCTACAACCAGGCATATGTAAGAGCCCTTCCTCAATCTCACTGCTGGCAAATTAAAGGAAAGTTGTAATGGCAGCACTTTCCTGGGACATTTTTAATGAGATCCAGCACACATGCAGTAAAGCTAGTGAATCTACAGCATGTTATAATTTTTGATACGCACACTTATATTATGACCCATATCAAAGTTTAGAACATTTCCAGTACCCCCCAAAGCCTTCCTCTGTTTCCTCTTCTGGGAAGTACCTCAACAAAGGAAATCACAATTCTACCCTCACTCCCATTGAGTTTTAACTTTTCCTGAATGTCATATGAATGAAATCACGCAGTATGTACTCTTATGTGTTGGGTTTTTTTTCACTTAACATTATGTCTGTGAGTTTCACACATTGCTGCTTCTGCACAACTTTTAAATGTGCTAAAGTTTAAGAAGAAAAAGAGCAAAATCAGAAAGCTTTTTCTGACCTACAGGAAGCTTTTATGTCTCAACACCCGAATATCTAGATTTTGTTTGCTGTAAGAAGATAAGCATATATTAATGAGTCTTGGCACACTAAAGGACACCAATATTGTGTTTTAGGACATAATAAATTCTACCTGTGAGACTGAGGGCATAGCTCAATGTTGGAGCCCATGTTTAGCAAGCAGGAGGTCCTGGGTTCCATCAGAAGAAGGAGAAAAAAGGGGAGGAGGAAGAGGAGGAGGAAGGGGGGACAGGCTAATTGAAATTGTTTGTACATAAACATTTATAAAAATGTAGTTGAGGCATCTCCCTTAACCCTCCCTCCACCGCCTCATCATGATAGGAATTATTATCAAGTGCCTGTTATACTAGATTCTTTATCTCTTTTTACCCTCATAACACTCCCTAAATGTAGGTATTGTTTTCTTGGAAACTAGAAAGGTAGGCAATTTACTCAAGATGGGCAGAGTTAAAACTCATCATCCATGATTCCAGAACTCAGGCACCCACTGCCAGATGAGAAGGGGGAGCCCGAAGTACTCAGTGACTGGGGAGAAATAAAAGAATGAAGTGGTATTTTCACTCTGATTACAGCACAAAGCCCTTTGCTCAGAGGTACACCTGAGCATTTAGTCCTTGTATCATTTAAGTGATTTCAGTGAAACTTTGCTTTAGTCTGCATTTGCTTGTGTGGGATATGTCTAACCTCTTGATCACCCTCTCAAATACTCTTTTAATATTGACATCTAATATTTCCTGAAACCTTACTATGGTACCAAGCACCATTCCAGTGCTTTGTATGTGTTATTCATTTAATCCCCATAAATATTTTATGAGAAGGTACTATTGATATGCTTCCATTTTACAGATGAGGAAATTGAGGCATAAAGGGTCAAGTAGCTTGTTTGAAGTCATACAACTGAAAGGAGGTCTGAATCTGAATTTGAATGTAAAGATCCATGACCTGTTCTTGTAAATACAGTGCATATATATATATATATATATATATACACACATATATATAACCTAGAGTTAGGCTACTGAGTCTTTCAGTAAGCAAGTTTGTCCTTTTCTTTTGGTACATCCATCCAATTCAGATACAAATTCTTAAAGAACAGAATGTATCTTTTATTTCATATCACTGCTTTTAGATTTAACCTGGGCAATATATTTAGTGAATGCTGAGTAAATTATCAGCTGACTAGATTATCAACATACTCTTTGAATCCTTTGATGTTTTCATTTGGGGGGATAGGACAGGATGGATTAATAGACACTCTCTGAGCAAAGAGCTAGTTGTTAAATTTTTGAATATGGAAAGTCTTACAAAAGTACAGTGATTGGGCTGGGGATTTAGCTCAGTGGTTCCACCGCCTGACCCGCAAACGCAAGGACCCAAGTTCGATCCCTGGTACCAAAAAAACCAAAACCAAAACAAAACAACAACAACAAAAAAGGTGTAGTGATAAAATCATATATGTTGGTTATTATTTTGGTTATCTATTGCTGCATAAAGAATTAGCCAAATTTAGTATCAAAAAGCAACAACCAATTTTATTATGCTCTTGGAGTCTGTGGGTCAGTAATTCAGGCAGGGGACAGGAGGTGTGGCTTACCTCTATTCTACAATGTCTGAGGCCTCAGCTATGAATCCTCTAATGGTGGGAAGTGGGTTGATAGGCTGAGGACTGGAATCCTAGTCAGTAGGCTTCTTCGCTCACACGTCTGGCATTCTGTCTGAGATCTTCTGGGACCAATCCGTGGAATGTCTATACATGGCCCCTCCATGTGACCTGGGCATCCTCAGAGTATGATATCTCAAAATAATCTGGCATCTCATGTGGTGGCTTACGGCTCCAAGAGACTGTTCCGGAAGACAAAGTAGAACCTGTATCACCTTTTTGGTCTAGCCTTGGAATTCAAACAGCATCACTCCTGCTAGATTCTACTGGTTAAGTTAGTCATGGGCTTACTGAGAATGAAAAGGAAGGGACATAGATACCTATCAATGGGAGTGTCAACAAATTTGTAAACCTGTTTTAAAACTGCCACAATTATGCTTTCACTAATGACTTTCATTGATTTACATAAAATCTGTCCCAGAAAGCTAGGACCTTGTGGGCTTTAGTAGAACAAGGATGGAACTTGAAACTTGACTTGGGCCTGTTAACTGCAATACTCTTGGGCCCAGCTGATTTTATTCTGTATTCATTGGACATTGTAGATCTCCAGGGAATTTCCTGAATCAAGCACTTCCATTATTGTAAGTGAGTTGCCTTTCCTTTATTTCCCATTAAAAGGAGAGCACCTTTCAGCTACAAGCTTCCCCTAGCCTGCTTCCTTACTTCTTCTTGGGCAGAGCCATAACTTGAGATTGCTATCCACTTCTTCCCTGTCAAAGCTGAAGAGGAAACTGGGCATGGTGGTATATACTTGTAATCCCAGCGCTCTGGGAGGCTGAGGCAAGATGATCAAAAGTTCAAGCTCAGCTTGGGCAATTTAATGGTACCCTTTCTCAAAATAAAAAGGGCTGAAGATATAATTCAGTGAGAAGGCCCTGGGTTAAATTTCTAGTACCAGAAAAAAAAAACTGGGAAAAAATTTATTATTTCCTGTGTGAGAAATTAGTAAGCCTTACCCCCATGAATTTCTTACTGGCTAGGAAGCTCTGTTTCAGATGAGCAGACAAATATGGAAACATTTCTTGGGTTAGAGTAGTAATCAATATGTAACATCACAACCTAGGTTGATAACCTTATGGTGAATGTGACTCTGGTTATTGAGTAAACAGTTGCATAGAGTATTTGTCTTTGTTACCATGTACATTTGCCATTTTTTAATCATCAGTCTTTCCGTGTGCTTAGCTATTCTAACTTAGAATCATTGGTGTCCAGAATATGAGAGCCCATGGAGTTCATACATTGGTGGAATCCATGCATTGTATAGATGAGGACACTGAAACCAGGAAGGAAGGTCACCAGAGAGCCTTCCCCAAGGCCAAATGGTTGGATAGAAATGGAGTATAGAACAAAAGCTAGGTCTCCTTACTGTCTATCCAGGCTGTCTGTACTGCACTACAATACAGTATCCTCACTGCTCATTGGCATACCCGTACAGTACCCCTCATACCTCTGTAAAAGAGGCACCTATGGGCAGAAGGGTTGAGGAACCTTCACTTTTTTCTTTTCTCATTTTTTTTCCTTCACTAGATTGAGGGTAGGACTTTTGGTAGGGAGATTAAGTGGCTCGTGGGACCTGGAAGTGCTTTTGGCTTTGTATGGTATTGTTCTAGAGTTTTAACACAGCACATAGTTCTAAATATGTATAAAGGCATATTTAGAAGTAAGGTTTATCTTCTGCTTAGGAAGTGTCTTTAGTTTGAAAGAGCTGAGGGTACCAGGATGAGATTCAAGGTGGGTGGGCAAGAAGAGAGCTCACAACTTTGGGTTTACTTCAGACACAAAGGTAAGAGGTGAATTCCTTCTAGGAATAGAAGGAATTCTCTGCAACCTGATAGACCATCTATGCAAAATCTATGTTTAAGATCATACTCGGTGGTGAAATACTGAATATTTTTCCCTTAAGATTAAGAATAAGGGAATGATACTCACTCTTACAACTTTAATTCAACATTAAAAATTTCTTGCCAGTGGTGCATGTCTGTCATCCCAATTACTCAGGAAGCAGAAACAGGAGTATTTCAAATTAGAGGCCAGCCTGGAGAGTTTAGCAACATTCTGATTCAAAATTTAAAAATGATAAGTGCTGGGGATGTATGTAGTTCAGTAGCAGTATGCTCCTAGGTTCAATCCCCAGGACCACAAAAAAGAAAAAAAATTCTAACCAATAATAAGGCAAGAAAAAGAATTAAAAGAATAAAAAATAGGAAAGCAAAAATAAAACTGTATAGATGACATGACTGTTTACATAGAAACCACTAAAAAATTTAACAAAAAATCTAATGGAATAAATTTATTTAGCAACATTATATGATACAATATCAGTATACAAAACTCAATTGTACTTCTCTATAATAACAATAGATAGGTGGGGATTTAGCTCAGTGGTTCTACCACCTACCTGGCAAGCACAAGGTCCCGAGTTCAATCCCCAGTACCAACAAAGCAAAACAAAACAAAACAAAACAAAAAACGAATAGATAGTTGGAAAGTGAAATAAAAAAACATTTTCAGTACAATATACTATAATATATACTGAGTATACTAGGTATATTAAGTATACTAGGTATACTATTATATACCTAGGAATAAATCTAAATGTGGATTCTTACGGTACCTCCCAATTTAGTATATCCTGCTTTAAACAGCATCATTCATATACTAGCTGCTCCAACCCAGTGATTCCTATCTACTCCATGCTCCCAAGTGTACTTTTGCAACCTCGTGGCTCTAAACGAAGCTACCCAGGAAGCTGAAGCACAAGGATTGCAAGTTTAAGGCCAGTTTGAGCAACTCAGAAAGACCCTATTTCAAAATAAAATTTAGTACTAGGGGTGTAGTTCAGTGAATGAACACTTCTTGAGTTCAATTCCTAGTATGGAAAAATATTAAAATAAAATATAAAAAGCAGTTTGCTGAGGATGCAGTTCAGTGGGAGAGCACTTGCCTAGCATATATGAGACCCTGGGTTCAATCCTCAGTGCTGCAAAAACAAGTAAACAAAACATACACACAAAACCTCGGAATTTTGTGAAAATTCATTTATTAGAAGTCCATCTAAATCATTGACAATTATATTGCAGTTAGGTTAGAAAGCGTCCTTATTTTGAAAACATGCTGAAATATTTATGGGTAAAGGGATACAATGTCATAAACTTACTATAAAATGGTTCAGAAAAACAGCAGCAACAACAAATACACACACAAACATATATATATATATAAAAATTTTCCTTTTTAAAATTTTATTTTTATTCACACATGCTTGGAGTACACAATGATTATATTCATTGTGGGGAATTGGTACATGTACAAACATATTTCAACTTTTCCCCTTCCCCTCCACCTCATTAAAAAAATTTTTACCAGCATTAGATTCATTTATTTATTTTATAGGTCTTTATTAAGTTAATTATCATAAATAGAGGCTAACAGCCAGACTAACAGGCAAAAAAAACATAAAACACATAAAACAATCATACTAGATCAAGTTACACATTTAGATACACTGTCCACGCAAGATTACAATAACATTGTTTTCTCTTTTTTCCTGTTGTCTTTTATTTTTCACTTTATTTATATATTTGGTTTCTCATTTAAGAGAAACTATGTGATATCCAAGTCTGTGTGTCTGATTTACTTCACTTAAAATATGGTCTCAAGGTGCATTCATTTTCCTACAAATGACTCAAGTTTATCTTCTTTATGGCAGATTAGTACTCCGTTGCCATACATACGTACAGACAGAGAGAGGATGATAAAGCAAATGGGGCAAAGTGTAAACTATTAGTGAATATGAGTAAAAGGTGTAAGAGAAATGTTTAAGTTTGAAATTCTATCAAAATTTAAAACTTTCAAAAAATTGTCTAAATCATAAATATTTCATACTCACTGTGGTATGCTACCTGTGGGAATCACATTTTAGAGGGTTCTGCACCTGAAATATGGCTCTACAGAGGAGATTTCAGGTGATCTGTGCTATATAGAGCTACCTATTAAGTCTTCACAAAGAACCTGTTATTCCTACTGAAGCTCCAAGCAAAGTTCATCTCTTCAATTAAGAAATGTTGAGCAAACATTTTATCAGAAAGAGTTTTGGAGTTACTCCTCAATATGGCCAAATGACCCCAGGAAAAATGATTGCTTCTGTAAGCTGGAAAGGAGTAAAGAGTGTGGATGGAGAAGAAAATTCTTTTGTAAATGAGTGTTGTTAGAAGGTGAACCCTCAATTTTATAAATATTTGGAGAATGTTAAGGCAGAAGGTGGAACTCTAAGGAGAGATCATAGTAAAGGCTAGACTATGAGAACATATGGAAATAATTTTTAAAAATCATCATTGGTAAAGCTAGCCCTGAATCTTAAATTCCAGACTGGAGACTGGAAATTGACCCCTCCTTTGGCATAGGCAATGAAGGAAATGGCACTCAAAATAATTCTCAAAACAAAAATGGGCAAATGCAGGGTGAAAGGAAGGAATATGCCTTAGCCTGTTGAGAAAATGAGTCCAAAGACTAGTACAATGGCTTTTTAAAAAAAAGCTGATGAAAATTGCCCATAATTTGTTTGAATTGAAATCTTAAACTCAGTGCATCTTAATTTCTTTATCTTTGATGAAAAGTGTTTGTTCTTGCTGGTACTTTCTTTAAAGTTTATCAAATTATAACTCTATGGAGTGAAAAAGAACAGAACTGTCATGTTTTTCACTAGAAACTGGGTAACTTTCTGTAACCTGGCTTCAAACATCCGATATGAGCATTTTCCCATTGTATGGGTTACAGCAGTCCAGAGGGAACATAGACTCAGAGATAGGGGAAACAGACTCTACCTCTCATAAGGAGGTCTGGGCCGGGGATTTAGCTCAGTGGTTTCGCCACCTGCTGTGCAAGCGCAAGGACCCGAGTTCGATCCCCGGTACCAAAAAAAAAAAAAAAAAAAAAAAAAGCACACAAATGATTTAATTCTTTTAGGCTGAATTCTTTCTGATAAAAGACCTCTCAAAGCCAAGAGTCTGTATAATGTGTGCACATGGCCTATGTCAAAGTCACCATCTTATGTTGGTCATCAGTGGCTGTAAACTTTGAACATAAGATTTCCAACTTGTTAGGCAACTAACTGGCCATGTTCTGGGGTTTCTACAAGGCTGAAGCAGGAGTAGGAAGTTGCTCCCTGGAAACTTCAGGAGATGCAAAAATAAGTCATTACTAGAAAGTTAAGAACTTATCAGAAAGCTAATGACCAAGAAACCAAGAAAAATACAAAGGATGCCATGAATGTCAGAGCTAGAAGCAGAAATAAGTTCCACACTCAGGAGTCTAAGAAACAGAGAGATAGGAAGGAATAGAAATAGTAAATATAGAGTTTGCTGGAGCAAAACTTAGAACAGGAGCTATCACCTATAGTTTGCTTTTATGCGTTTTTGAGTGCCACGCATAGTGTGGGGTTTGGAGCATTGATCGGTGTTCAGAATACTCTTCATTTACCATTCCAGATTATTCTCCAGACTTCTGCAACCTGATTTAGATTGCATCACCCAGGTTCCCTTGCTATTTGGCTTCCAGCTGAGCTTGGTCAATGGGAAGTTACCAGAAAGAGATCTGAGAACAGGAGAGATTGAAGTATTTATTTGTCCTGAGGTCTACCCTGCCTATTGCAGACTGGCAGTGATTGTATTCTGCTAGAATTCTTGTCTCCTGTCTAGTGGCTCTTTGCAATAGCTACTAGTGTCACTGGGTTCCTATAATTTTTCCCTCCCAGTTGCCCCTTTAGGCCTAAGGATAATAGCAGCTTCCCATACTTACTAGTCCCAAGGTGCTTCACCATCCATTGTTGGTTCTCATATCCTTGCCTTTGCCTTTGTAAATATTCCCTTATTAAATTTTGATCAGAGTTCCCTTTGGGTGTGTCTTCTGTTTCCTGTGGCTGGAACTCCTTACTGATAGTCAATGAAATGGGTACTTCTTAGAGTTGTCAAAAGTTCTAAACATTCCTGGATAGTGTTGCAATCTTTAGGTAAGCAAGTATTCTGTTATTCTGTGCTAGAAGTCACCCTATTCTATAAGACTTGTGATTCAGGAAGAAAATGCTTTGTTCCTGCCTTTTAGTGGCTTATAATTTGCCACAATGACAAGACTGAGGACACAGGATACTATAACACTGTGAAGGAGTTGCCAGAGTGAGTGTGAATGCAATGGAAGCATAGAAGGATCACCCAGGTTTACTTGGGGTTTTCAGAAATACTCTCTATTGAATAAAGGAACCACTGCTGGGTTGATCTGTTGTCATCCCTTGACTATGCAAAGTCAGACATCTCTTTTCCTCCCTGGCAGACATCTAAGCAATGATCTATCCTTACATTAGTGTTTGTTGTATCTTTATCACATAAGCTCTTCCTGAATCGAGCCTGTCATGGATCGGGTTCCCCAGAACACAGACTGGATTGACGATTTAGGGATTGTATAAGCTATGTACAAAGGAAGTGCTCTCAAGTGAAACCAGGAAAGGAGTGGGGGAAGCAGGACAGGGAAAGGGAAAACACCAAGGATGTGAGTTCAGGTGATGTCTGCGTTTCCATCTGAGCTGATCCCACCCTTAGCTTTGAAATATAAATTGCACCTCAAAGTTCTTTCCCTTTTGACAAGGGAGCAGGAACTTGCATACTTCTGCACCAGCTTGTTTCCGCTTATGAACTTCCCAGGATAGGAGATAGAGGGAAAGGGACATAAACACAGCAGGGTCTCAGCAGGTCCAATGAAGTGGATCCAGTACCCCAGTGGCAGTTCACTTTAGAAAGCTACAGGTGTGAAATGTTAGGAGCAAAGCATGCAGAGCTGGGGGATGGGACCATAGAACCCATAAAGGAGAGTTGGGGAGATCTGGCCAGAGCACCAGCTGCACAGTTAAACAAAATCTCGTGGAAAAACAAACAAACAAAACTGAAGTGACTGTGACACTCTGTGTCTAAGGAAGCCAATGATATCCCAGGTTTTCAGTGCTAAAACCGTGATGGTCCTAGATGACCCAGGAAGGCTGATCGCCACTCTTCCTGTATCTGAAGTGCCAAGGTTGTCTCATGGAAGATCTAAGTAAGCCAAACCATTTGTGAGTGTGTAAAGTTCACAAACCTTCCCTGATCTAGCACCTGAGGGGTTCTGAAGCTGCAATGAGAGCACAAGTCCTCTCTGGGAAGAACTCAAGTGGCCACAAAGGATGTGGGGACTATAGAAGAGGATGGCAGAGGGCTTCAGCTTTAGTGTCTCCCAGGCACAGTCCTGGTCTTCATAATCCAGGGCCTCATGGAGTATACTTTTCAAGATGTGCTTCTAAAGAAGATCTTCGATCCAAGGGATACGAGAAGATACGAAGATTCAATTCTCTAGAGAGACTCTGCTAGTGGGACTGGCTCAGGGTCAGCCACACTTCATGGACCTTTTTCTGGGACCTTTTATTAAGATGAAATTTTCCGAGTAGTGCATACTTACTTCTTATTCTCCAGCTAAAAAAGGAGGGGAAAGCTGTTTGACAGTAGTTTGAATTATTTTGAAGTGCCATTGTGATTTTCATTGACGTGATAATAAATTTCCATTTAGCAATATTCTTGTTTAGCTTTATTTCAAGTTTTATGTGAATGCTGATGAGTAATACTTCAAATTATATCAATTTTCTATATAAGAAAATATGCCATTTTCATGACACTTGTTTTTTAAAATGGGAATCAAAAGGTGATTCATGACTACAGCTTATAACTTATGTATGGGTTGAAACATTTTCTAAAGAATGTTGTCATGATGATTTCACCCTGGGTAAGTTGAAAATGTTTCACAGTGAGGGTTTTGAGTTATTGCATTAGAAATAAGTTTATATGTAGGTGTCAATTGTAATTGTAAGAATCTTTTGTATTTTATTTTTCCCTGAGCTAGAATCAGGGTTTTTAATCTTAACTGCATATGAAAAGTATTTAATGAGCTTTAAAATAACTGCAATGCCTGGACCTCACTCAAGGCCAATAAAATCTGAATTTCTAGGGACAGGCAGGAGCAGCTTCATGGGCAGGCAGCCTGTGCAGTTGTGTATGGGGCGCACTTAGTGAAGGAGTCCTGAGTTTGGTTTAAGGCTCTGGTGTCTTGAAATTCTTAGTAACTTTTGAACAAGTGCATCTTCATTTTTCACAGGGTCCTGCAAATTACGTAGCAAACCCTGGGTCTGGGCATTAATATTTTTTAAGCTTCCCAGGTGATTTTAGTGTCAGGAGCATTGAATCAAGTGCACTAATGAGGAAGCCTTGGGTTAGCCTGCCAGGAAACTGTGAACCCTGTGTGCAGATGAGAGAACTTGGAGCCTCTAAAAAGAGTAGATGTTGCTCCACCCCAGGGCTGCTGGGCCCTGCCTTCCCAGATGATCTTGTGCCCCACTCACTAGCTCTGATTCAATGGAGACTTGCCAGGAGTGCCTCCACAGTGGGTGCCTTGCTAAGGGAAGTGTCAACTGCCACATCTGCAACATCCAGCCTGGGACCCACGGCCAGAGAAACAGAGATGGATCCTGCCCTTTTCCTGGTCCAGTGCTCTTTATGTAAACAGGCTGAAGGGGTAGTTCACTTTGTACCTTCTGCATAGGTGAGGAAGGGGGAAGCACTGTTAGGTTTTCCTTTGATCTGGGCACCCAGAGCAATGGTTGAGTATTTGTTATCCCCCTCTCTGCCTTCTCCAGGACATCAACTGCATATTGCTTTCTTTGAGTCAAAGACTCCCTTTCCCATCTCTATCACTGAACATAAGTTACCACACAGAAACCAGGAAAAAAGCCCAAAGTACACAAAAGAAAGTCTTATGTGGACAAATCTTATTATTAAGAACTGCCTAGGTGGATTCATGTTTATCACAAATACAAATTAAGATGATGAACAGAAAGAGAGTACAAAGTGCTCATCATGAATGTTTTTATGTTGTGTTCTATCCTTTGTTATTATCCATTGTTTACTTCAATATGATAAAATTAGTCAAAAATGAATTGGCTTTCCTATCATTAAGTAGGTGAACAGTTTGAACATTGTATAGTTCTATTCAGTATTATCTATGATGTTATAATGTTTGAATCAATCATTCCTTCAACAAATAATTACCAAGCCCCTACAATGTACCAGATACCATTTTAAGTACCAGGGCCACAGCAGTAAACAAAATACACAAAACCTCCCGCTCTCAGGGAATGTATATTCTAGTGGGGAGGGGTGAACAATAAATATAATAAAATATAAAGTGTTTAGTGAGAATAGGTGCTGCAAAAATATAAGCAATAAACAGAGCTGTTGGAGTTTGGAGATCGGTGGGTTTAGGGGCTGTAGTTCAAGGAATATCAAAATAATCACTTAGGAGAAGTCTTGACTTCTCTCTTGGCTGGGATTGGCTACTTCCACCCTAGGGGGCCAAGTAAGGTTTGGTCCTTTGGGTCTTAATTGGTGGGCAGCATCTCCAGAAATGGAATCAGCTGCCCTATTTATACCATCAGTAGGCTTAATGGTTGGTAGAGTTCACATATGCATTACAAAGAAGAACCTTTTACTGAAGATATCACAACAAAAATACCATGAGCAGATCATTAAATTGTGAACTGTTAATGTTTCTTTATGGGCTTGATTTTTAAAAACAATCTAATATAAAATTTGTTTTCATTCTACTGCAACACTTTAATTCAATTTGCAGGCTATAGCTGGACTACTTTGGCACATTTTCATGAGAGAATAGTTTCAGTGAATCTCAAAGTAACTCCTGACTGTTTTAAACGTTTTCAAAAGTTTTTAGAGTCTAGGTAGCAAGATCCAACAATAGACATACAGAAAATTATTTCCAGCTTTGCTTTTTTCAGAGAATTGACACTTTCTATTTCTCCTGGCATTTTTTGACTACGGAGCTACTCTATTCATCTTCAAGTGGTGCAGACATTTCTCAAAAGCATTTGGTTTTCTTTTATGGATAATACACAAAAGGGATGGATTTCTGATGTTGCTTGTGAGTTTATATTGGGGTCTGTCCCAGGCACATATTTCAAAATGCTTTCTTCACTAGCAATGGCAGATTCTACATTTCTATTAAGGCAGGGCATTAGGGGCATGCTGGTTGGGGCTTTCTGACAGTTGCATTTGTATATCAAACACTAGTCTATTCTTCTTAAATATTTTAGGAGGATGGCTGGAGAGGGGGTGGGAGTTGGTAGTTATCAAAGAGGGCAAAAGGCCCTATCCCTGGCCCCTGCACTACTCCTTAGAGCCACAAATGCTAAGTGGATTAAGAGAAATAAAGAGAATAAGGTTCCTGGGACCTTTTGGTCCTGTGTTACAGTCCCATGTTATCATCGGAATCAGGTAGGACTTCTCTGTTATGTAGACTTCTCCCACATAAAGTTCCAAGACTGTTTGTCTTGGGCTCTCCTTTTCTTCCACTTTGTCTCTCCTCTACCCACCTGCTATGGCTTGAATGTTTGTGACCCCTCCAAAATTCATGTTGAAACTCAATCCCTTATGCAGTAGTATGAAGAGATGAGGCTTAGGAGGTGAGTGAACCAGGAGATCTCTGCCTTCATGGGTGGAATTAGTGCCTTATAAAGGGCTGGAGGGAACTAGTCAAGTCCTTCTGCCTTGTGAAGCCACAGGAAAAAGGCCCTGTATGAGGAACAGACCCTTACCAGATATTGAATTTTCCAATGCCTTGATCTTGGACTTCCTAGCTTTTTAAACTGAGCTGGGTGTGGTGGTGCACACCTGTAATCCCAGCACTCAAGAGCCTGAGGCAGGAGGACTGCCACAAATTTGGGGCCAGCCTGAACTGCATAGTGAGGCACTATCTCAAAAAACAAACAAAACAACAACAACAAAAACAAAACCCAAAAATCTAGCTTCCTAAACTATGAAAATTAAGTTTCTGTGTTTATAATTTACTCAGTCTCTGGTATTTTGTTATAGCAGTGTAAACAGACTAAGTTACTACCTTTATCAATCCTTTGTCTAGCTCTTACTAATCTCAGCTTTTCAGCTAACTTTGTAGATACTTAGGATTCCACTAGCAATGAGGGGATATAACAATGAACTGGGAAACATTTAAATTGAGAACTGACCTGAGTTCAGGTTGGGAAATTTTCCAGACTCGTTTATACTTACATAATGTTTTATATTATTTACATTTAATTTTGGACTACTGGAAGACCAAAAGCTTCAATATGTAAAGGGAGGAAGCTATTACAACCCAACACTTAGAGGTGGAATTGAATCAGTGGGGTACATTTGAGTGTTAGGAATTACAGTATGTACACAGGACCCCATCATGCATTTTAAAAAATCATACCATCTAGGTACATCATAATTTCAAAAGAGAAAAATCTCCAAGATCCTTTGAATTCACTGAGATTTTGTGACTCTGTGTTTCTGAACTGTTAACAGAGTTCCATTTTGGAGGAGCTATTAGATTAGGTAAATTCTCAAGATTCCTTCTGATTCCTGGGTAATTCTATCTTGCTTTTGTTCTTTATGCACAAAAATGACTCTGCCTATCATTCTTTTTTAAAAATTAATTCCATTGGTACATTTTAGGTATACAATATAATGACATTCATCATTGGAAATTTGCACCTTGGTTCTTATTTTTTCTGCCTATCATTCTTATATACCCTATACTTGAAGACTTACTCTGTGCTGGGTACAGAAGACAATAGGCTGGCATCACAAGGAGTTTGTGACGATTCTCTGGTGTATTGGTTTCCTAGGACTGCAAAGTACCACAAATCAAGGTGGTGGCAGAGATAGGCACCTTCTGAAACTTCTAGAAGAGAATCCTTTCTTGTCTCTCTGACTTCTAGTAGCCCCAGGTATTCCTTGGCTTCTGGCACATAACTCCAATCTCCCTCTGCCTTCACATGGCCAACTTCCCTCTATGTCTCTGTCTTCTCTCCTTGTAAAGATACCATTTATATTGGATTAAGAGACAGTTCTACTCCACTGTAACTTCATCTTAATTTACATCTTAATTACATCTGCAAAGACTCTCTTCTTTTAAAATTTTATTTTATTGGTACATTTTAGGTATACAATATAATGACATTCATCACTGGAAATTTGCCCCTTTACATAATCTCTCTTGGTTCTATTTTTTCCTCTTTCCCCTGCCATCCCTTCAACCCCTCCATCCTTCCCTATTTACAAAGACTTTGTTTCCATTTTGCAAAGACCCTCTTTTGAAATAAGGTCATATTTATATGTAGCACAGAGTAGGATTTCAACTATTTTAAGAGACACAATTCCAGCTATGACACCTAATGACTAACTATACATTTATCTATGTCTAGGAATAGGACTTTGATTGTCAGCCATGAAAGAGCACAATCAAAATCACCCACAGTGGGAGGAAATCACAATTTTATTAAGCTGACATGCTTATCAGTTGTGCTAACCAGTCATATATTTAATCATCATATCATATTGTCACTTTACTTGTTCCTACTTGCTTCTTTTCTTCTCCTTCTCCTTTTTCTTTTTAATTGTAGAATGATATGGTTAAACAATCAGTGCTGGGATCCGAATAAGGTACTTTCCTATGAGTAAGGTATTCCTATGAGTGGGGTATTCTTCAGTTTATCACATATCCAAAAACCATGAAAGAGCTTATCAAAAGTTTCAGTTTATATTTAGCTTTGAATTATACATATACACACCCACCTACACACACACATATTTTTAAGCATCAACAATTCAATCTGAACATTAGATGGGTGTTCTCTATTCTCATTGTCTTATGAGATAACTACTGACATTTTTCTAACACAAGAAGAAACCAATTAAACTAAATGATATTCTGCAAATTTTAATCAATGATGTTGCTCACTAATCCTAATAAACCAAAGTGAAGAAACGTAGTTCATGGTTTTCTTACAGCTAGAGGAGGAAAATGGCAAAATAACTGTCCTATTATTTCCCTCTAAGCCCATTCTCAGTCATTATAGGAAAGAAAGAAGACTGTATTATGCTCAGACTCACAGCCCAAAGTGTTAAGTGGACAAAAAAACTATTAAAATAACTATCAGGAGAGAATTTCTCAAGAGGAAAAAGCTAGCATGTAATGAAACTTTTTGCTGGGTTGAGAATCAGAAAGGGGATGTTGATAGGATTAAACTGTTAAAAACAAAAATTCATGTTTTATTTTAATTCTCCTATTTTGTCATTAGCACTACCCTTCTAAGGATTTATATAGGATGTTCAGTTCTGTCCACATCAATGTCACAGACAAGTCAAGAGAATGTCTGAAACCAAATGGAGGGTGACACAGAATTCCTTGGGGACAGTGGGAGTGTCCAGTGCTCTTTTTTATTTAAAGATCAGTGGAAAATTCTCAATAGCACAGGAACTAAAAGGGAAATGTGAAATGTAATGGTGTTTGGTCAGTGGAGCAAGGGATTTGTAGTGGTGAAAGAAACTACAGATAGAATTATTTGAATTGTACTTTTTATGCATCTTGTAGCATAATTTAGGCTTAGAAAGAATTTCAATTGAGTTTTGCTGTGTTAGTTTTGATCTCAGCAAAATGGATTTGTTGTTTTTGTTTCTTCTTTTTATTCAGATGGGCCACACCCTTCTGGTTTTGAGAAATCTGATTGTTATCTCTTAGTTAGAACCATGCCTGATGAAGTACTCTTTCCAATTTTGGAAGCTTAATCATGCCGGATTCTTACCAAAAAACCTCAAGGGACATTCAACTTGCAGGACCAAGATGATTGTCAAGTGAGCTGTGGATTAGGGTCTAATTCTTAGAAATTCAATGAAAATAGTTTAGGCAAAGATAGATTCAATAGGGCAGACAGAAAGAAATGGGGAATAACAGGACAAAGCAAACACATAGGAGCTCATTAAAGCAGCAGTCAATGAGTAATTCATAAACAATATCTGATATATAATTTAAGACCCAAAGGTCACTTAATATTAACTCTATTGCAACACATATAAACCCAAAGAATCTGGCCTGCAATTGTTGTTGAGCTTGCCTTAGCTGTTTTTATTTCTTGCAAGTGTTTCTCTGGAGGCATAAAAAAAATAAGAGTAAAACTGAATTTATTGGAGGCATTTACTTGGATTAATTAGCTAATAAAAGCATTTCCAAATTGCTAATTTACTAAGCAATGTCACCAAAATGCTGAATTACTTTACTTTTATTATGATGATCAAAAGAGATAAATGCAGGCCTAGCCGCAAAACCGAAGCAAAGAGAAAAGAGGCAGCAGTCATTCTTTGCATAATTACTGGCATTTGTCATCCTTTCCTTGAAAAGGAGAGCCTCGGTTTTTCTAAAGACTGTTTTCTTTGCCTCAGAATCTCTTCTTCAGAACTGTTTATCATCCACATTGTCCTCATTTACCCAGGAGCACGTACAGTACTAATATACTTTTCATTAGTCAATTTAATGAATTTAATTTCAGTTCAAGATGTTAATTAAAAAGTGTACATTTTATTCTTACAAGGAGAAAACTTTAAAACAAACTCTTGGTTCTCAAATGTTAGGTGGAATTACTAAAAGAAGTTGAAAAACAGGATTAATCAATGTGAAATTTAGTATTATGGGCCTGGGGTGGATTTTGATGATGAATTATAATTAATTTTCCTATCCCCTTTAAGAAAACAAAGGCTCAAAATCATGGCACCTGTAACTTTACTTATATTTAGGGAGACAATTTTGAAGAAAATTTTAAGAATCAGAAAGGAAGTTTGCCTTAAAGAGAAAAGCACTAAACAAAAAGCTACTAGACCAGATAGTCCATTACCAGAAAATGAATGAGAATTTTATTATTTCTTGGCTCAAAAAAAAATTTTGTCCTTTGCCAGATCTAAAAATGCTGCCAACCTGGAAAAAAAGGATCCATTTTTCTAAATAACTACATTTAGTAATTTCCATGAAATTGACATTTTAAAACTGTGTCAAAGAACCAAATTAAAACTTAGGGGTTCCTAATCCCTAAATTCGGAGCCTATTTTGGGAAATACCTAAAATATATTTTAAAACTAACCAATTAATATAATTATAGTGAGTTTAAATAACATATATACACTAGATCTGCTTCTGTAAAGCACGGCTGATCTGTTATTTATATTTTGCTATTTTTAAAAATCAGAGATGTGGGTTTATATACATATGAAATACGTATCTGCAAAGCAACTTTTAAAAAAGTAAATCTGTCTTTTTTCATCATTAAATTACAAAAATCCCAACAACACTACACCAATTAGCTTGAAAATCTTATATTCATCATGCCTGTGAATATTATCGCGGTTGTAACAAGGACAGCAGCACATCCAGGTAGTTAACGTAACAGAAAAAAGGCACAGGCAGTAACTTGCATCCCCTGGCAGTTGACATGGTAATTTCCTCGCCTCCACTCTTTGGCTCTCTCCACCCCGCTTCAGACCCCCTCCCCCAAGACACGAGGCACCCTGGGTGCCAGGGAAGGTGCCTCGCGGGGACTGAAGAGAGCAGGAAGAATTGGGGCAGAGCGCTCGGTGCCCACACTCTTGGCTTCAGGGTAAGTGCGGATGTTCTCCCCTGGAGTGGGGAGTGGGTTAGGGTCCAGGGGGTCCGGGCGGATCCGGATGCCGCTCCCTGCCCTCCCCCCAAGCCCAGTGCCTGCGGCACTAGGCGCTGGCCCCCCAAGCCCCCAGCTGGGCCCCTGCAGGGATGGGTGGGCGGAGCGCAGCGCGGCGCGGGGAGGCGGGAAAGGGGTGGGGTGGACAGCTTGAGTTCTGGAGGATCGCGGATCGGTGGCAGAACCTGCAGGCTAGGTGGGCGACTCTTCTCCCTGGATCAACGGACTTGAGGACCTCAGCTCCATCGGAGTGAGGAGGACCTTGGAGTCCCGCACTCTGGCCTTCGCCACCTTCAACAGCGCAAGACGGTGGACCCGCGGGCGCACAGGCGACCCCACGAGCAGGTGGGCACCCCTGAGCCCGGTTGCTGCGGACTGGATGTCCCCCCTTCCAGGCCTCTGGGTAAGGGCCGGGCATGTCCGGGGGCAGGAGAAAGGTGGCTGGCCCGGGGGTGTGCACGGGTGCCTTACTAGGTGGGGAAGAGGTGGGGAAAGCTCCTCCTGTAGGATTCACTCCCTGGAGTCTCAGTGTCCCCACCCCCACCCAGTCCCCTGCTAAGGAGGTGAGCACTCCTGCGGCTTCTCTGCTCGCAAAGCGCAGGTCGCCCCCTCTTCCCGGCCCACACCCAGCGACCGTGAGGACTCCCCTTGCTCCGGGTCTGCGGGGCTGTGGGGGTCGTGGGGGGAGAGGCTGGTGGCAGGACCGGCCGGGCGTGTGTGGGAAGGCTGGAGTTGCTCGAGTTATTGTGTGCTGGCGCCGGGGCGTGCGCCCGGGGGCTCCCTCATGCTTTCTGCGCCGGAGTGGAGGTTCGTGGGTGGGCTGAACTTCTTCTCTCCAAGGGCCGGCCGAACACAGACCCTACAGCCGCTCCTGCGCGTGTGGACGAACGTTTAATGGACGCGTGTGGAAGTAGTCGTGGTCACTCCCGGGTCCCGAGAGAGTCTCTTGGGATGGCCCAGGGCGCGTTCGGGTTTTGTTAGGCAAGGGAGAGTTGTGTGTAAACGTCCGTCAGCAGGAGAGTTTCTAAAGGAGACTTGATTTTCTTGGATTTGCTGCAATTCCATAAACGAAAACTGGCTTTCGGGGCGTTAAAAGTAAATTACGGGTAAGGCGGATCTGTAGTCGGGCTTTTTAAAAAAGCTTCGGGGTTTGCGGGGTAGTGGGGGTCGGGCTGGTGCGCTCGCTAGGCTTCTGGCGCTGCCTCAACTAGGTGGTGGGGCGAGGGGTGGTGCTTGAGTCTTCAGTTAAAAGGTGTTGGGGCTGGAGCACTTGTGCTGGGTACATTGTGGGATTCCAAGAGGTAAAAAGCTGCGCAGCGCGGTCTGCTCTTCTCCATTGAACTCCAGAATTTCGGTGTTTGTCGGTTTTTCTCTCCGACGCATTCACTCCTTTCATCTCCTGGCTGTTGGACTCGCTGATAGTTGGTCGTGTATTTTTACTCTTCTGTTCCTTTCCTGATTTAGTTTTTTTTTCTCCTCTTTTTTCTTTTCTTTCTAACTTTTATTTTTTTTTAAGGGGAAAAGATCTAAAATGCATGGGATGAAATAGATCTTTCAGCACTTACCGCATACAAATCAGGCAGGCATAGGATGAAAATACCCCCATCAAACTGTTTAGATTGGACAAAGCTCTATTTCAGGTTAGAATTACCGTTTTAAATAGATGTCTTAGACCTTGTGATAAAGTAACCTTAGTTTGGATGTCTCCTTTCTCTTATAATTGCGGTATTTTACTGAATTCTTAATGCCCTAATTAACAAAGTGGGCAGATTTGTCTTCTAATTTTAAATGACAGGTCTTGAAATGGCTGTTAAATTGGTTCTGTGACTCCATCTCTTCAAGAAACTGATCAGAGAGTAATACAGTTGATGACCTGGGACGTAGGTATATTTCAAATTCTAATTAAAGAATTTCTCGAATCATTGGGAGAGAGGAATGCCTTAGGAATTTTGCACAAGAGGAGAAAGAATACAAGGTTTTGGTGTTTTGGAGCAAGTATTTTGCCACTTTTTCCTCAGTTCCTGTTAGATGCCTAGAAAAGATGCATTGTTGATGAATAATTCATGGTTTATTTCCCTTTTATGTCTACAGGTGGCAGTGTAGAAGCCAAATCGGGAGCTTCTAGCAGTGGTTTCTAAAAAATAAGTTGAATGTACATGAGTAAGCAAGCACAGGAATCTGAAAAACCACAGGTATGTAGGACAATTAATCCACCTATCCTGCTTTATAATTAATGCATTCCAGTAATACTAACCCATTTGCTCTTATGTTCAATATTTTGACATTTGTATGGACTTATGAAGTGAAATGTATTTTGGGATAGTCATGGAGGAAAAAACAAGTCTAATCTATTTCAGACAATTTATTTAAATAAAAATACTGCATGTTATTATGGTATCTGACTCTACTATTCTAAAGGAGAAGCGTTTTCTCTTTGTGACTATACAGCTTTGCATTTAACCAGTTGTTATTTGGTACTTGCTTTTAAAAACATTTTTCCTGAAACTGTAGAAAACTGCTAATTGCTCTGAACAATTTTATTTGAGGTACTGTTAAAGAGTCACACTGTGCAGCAATGTAACTGTATCTGCCTTTAATAAAACTTGTGTCTCGTTGTTGACTTACATCGCATTGATCGGAATACAGGTGGCTTTGGGAGGCTTCTTTTAACCCAATCTGTTTTTAACCTGCCTGTCATTTTTCTCTTACCTGGCTGCTTTTCTAGCCCACTAATTTCCCCACTTAAATGAAATAAGGATGGGCTATATGTAGATCAGAAACAATCAAGTTTGTAAAGTTATTCATGATGACATCAAAAGGTTTGCCTGTGATTATCATTACAATGTAAGGTTTTGCATATTAAGGTTCTTAATGTGCACATTATTCTCAATGGTAGAAGAAGCCTGAGGGAGTATAGAGTTCATCTTTTTGTGGATTTTCATTTTCTTTGCTGAGAATGGCAGGCCATAACACAGCTACTGGCACTTTCATGGGGAAGCTACAGTTATGTGTTGGCTGTGTAAGGGGGCTCTATAAGGGTCGGGCATCAAGATGGCTGTTAAAGGGAAGGAAGGTTTCTGTTCTCTAGGGAAAGTACGCGTTCTCAAAGCCTGAAGGTGATGATACCTTACCTTGTGATTTTTGACATTCTGCCTTTATAGCCAGGGAGGGATTTGTTTTAGCTCATGGTAATGAGGGTGTAAAACAAAGGGATTCTGTTCTTAAAGATTAAAAAAAAATCAAATTAGTCATTTAACCAGTAGAAAGCAAATTGGAAGCTCAGACTCAAAGATTAGACTAACCTTAAAGACTGGTATCACTATTAGGACCTCATGGATGGGAAGTAGCTTCAGTAAAGCAGGGACATTTAAAAATGTGTTAAGTTTGCTCTGTGTGAGACTTAGATTCATTATCTGACTGAGAAACAGGAGTAACTCCACCAATAGGTCTGAGAGGAGGAATAAGGTCTAATCTTCTAAGTCAAAAAAGGAAAAGAGCAAGGTTAAGATTATATATATATTTTTTTAGAATCAGCATACACATTGTAGAGATATACTAGGTGTTTTAGAGGTATTTTACTTGGAAGTGAATCATATGATAAAGTGTGTAAAATGTATTGATCTAAACTGTATTGCTCAGTTAATTTTACTTGCATATACACCCTGTGACAGGTCAAGCTGTAGAACATGTCTGGTGTGCCAGAAGATTTCCTCCTGCCCCCCCTTCTCATCATTTGTCTACCTCCAATATGAAGGTAACCACATTATGATTTAAAAAAAAAAGACTACATCTACTAATTTTATCCACTTTTAAGCTCCGATAGATGATATGGTAGGAGCTCTTTGTGCATGTCATTTTTTATTTAACCAAATATCTGTACAATTTATGTGATCATATGGATCAGAAGTTCTTTCTGATCTGTTGTAGAGTAGTAATTATGTGGATATGCTACAATTTATTTATCTCTTTCCCAATTATATCTTTGGGTCATTTCCAGTTTTTGGGTGTGAATAAAACAGCTGTGAACATTTTTGCTTATGTCTTTTGGTGTACATTCCCACTTATTTCTTTGGGCATAAACCTAGAAAAGGGATTGTAGGGTCATAGTATTTAGATTTATTACCTAATGCCAAACAGTTTTCCAAAATGGTTATACAGTACTAATTTAAATTCCACCAGAGCCAGGCTGGTGGTGCATGCCTATAATGCCAGCACTCTGGATAGCTGAGGCAGAAGGATCACATGTTCAAGCCCAGCCAGGGCAATTTAGCAATGTGGCAAGACCTTGTCTCACAATAAGAAAGGGCTGGGGCTTTAGCACAGTGCCAAGGCTCTGGATTCAATCCTGATTACTATAAGCAAACAAACAAACAAAACATCAGTAGTGCACAAGATTCCCTCTACATTTTTACTGACAATTGGTTTTGATTTTTTTTTTTGAGATAGGATCTTGCTATATTACCCAGGCTAGTCTAGAATTCCTCGGCTCCAGTCATCCTCTTACTGCCTGAGTAGGTAGGACTATGGGCACATACCATTGTGCCCAGCTTTTCAGTCTTCCGGATTTCTGCTATTTTGGTGAGGATAGTGGTATCTAGGGACTTTAAAAAAATTTTTTTCAGGGGTAGTGGTATAGCTCAGTGGTAGAACACTTGCCTAGCATACACAAGACCCATGGATTTCATCCTCAGCACTGCCAAAAAAAATAAAAGAAGGAATTAAAAAATTATGTTAAAATACACATTATACAAAATTTACCATTTTTAGGCATTTTTAAGTATACAGATAGTGGCTTTAAGTACATTTCCATTGTTGTGCAACCATCACTGTCCATCTTCAGAACACTTTTCATATTACAAAATCTAACACTAATTTACCTATTAAAAACAATAATGCCCCATTGCCCTTTCCCCCATTTCTCAGTCTCCAGCAACCACCATTCTACTTTCTGTCCTCAAGGTTTATCCATGTTATAGATTGTATCAGAATCCCAGGCTAATTAATATTCTGTGTATATGCCTTTTGTTTATCCATTCATCTGTCCATGAACACTTGAGTTGTTTCCATCTTTTGTCTATTTGTGAATAATACTATTTATTATGAAGATGGGTGTACAAATACCTCTTGAGACCCTGCTTTCAATTTTTTTGGTATATATCTAAAGCAGAATTTCTAGAATAATTCTATTTATAATTTTTTAGGAATTGCCATATTCCATAGCATATACCGTTTTATATTCCTAATAGCTGGTGTACAATGGTTCTAATTTCTCCACATCCTCACCAACATTTATTAATTTCTATTTTTTGATAGTAGCCATTCTGGTGGGTGAGGTAGTCCATGTAGTTTTAATATACATTTCCTGGTGAGTATTGATGTTGCATGCCATTTTATATACTTACTGGCACTTCAATATGCTTTTGTTAGGTGCCTGTTCAAATCTTTTGCCCTCTTGATTTGGTTTCTCCCTATAGTTTATTTGTAAGAAATTTTTTATATAATGAATATTTTCTCCCAGTCTGTCGTTTGCCCTTTCATGATGCTTTTCTTTTCCAATACGGAGAGTGCTAAGCTCATATCCCTAGCCCTTTTAAAATTTTATTTTGAAATGGGGTCTCTAAATTGTCTAGGCTGTCCTCAGACTTACCAATCCCCTGGCCTCAGTCTCCTGATTAGCTGGGATTACAGGCATGTAATAACATGCCCCAGCATGTTTGATGGTTTTAAAGAAACCAGCTATCAATTTTTCTCTTATAGCTATTGCTTTTTTGTTCCATTTAGGAAATGTTTGCTTTTTGGGGGGTTCTGTGTAAGCTTGCAGCATGCCACACAGAGGTGAGTCTTGAGGTTGTGCTGCATGGATAATGTGGGATGGAGCTTGTCCTCGGGCAGCAGGCAGTTAGTTCTCCAAGAGGATGAGCGTGCCCTAGCACAGGCTGTCTCCATTATTGCCTCTTGCCGCCCAGAAGCTGCATTCCCTTATCCTGAGGCACCACCCATTGCTGGGAAGGGGGTGGGTAGGTGCCAGCTCTAGAGCCCCCAATATTTGTGTGTATGTGTGTATGTGTGTATGTATGTGGTACTAAGGATTGAGCCCAAGGCCTCATATATACTAGGCAAGCACTCTACCACTAAGGTACATCCCCACCCCTTTTTAAAAATTTTCTTTTGAGATGGAGTCTCTTGAAATTGATCAGGGTGTCCTCAGAGTTGTAATCCTCCTGCTTCAGCCTTCCGAATAGCTGGGATACAGGCATGCCATGTGCCACTGTGCCCAGCTGCCAGGGTTATTATTATTTTTTTTTAATTTACTTTTTAGTTACTGAAAACATACGGAGACAGTTTGTTTGGAAGATGTAGTAGATTAGCTACAGGTTTATTCTCCCTAATCTGAAATGCTTGGGACCAGAAGTGTTTTGGATTTCAGACATTTTAGGTTTTGACATATTTGCATACGTATAATATAACATACCTTTGGGATGGGATCCATGTATAGACACAGAATTCATTTATATTTCATATATATTTTATACATACAGCCTGAAAGTATTTTAGTTGACTTTTTTTTTTTTTTTTGTACCGGGGATCGAACTTGGGTCCTTGTGCTTTCGAGGCAGGCGCCAGAACCTGAGCTAAATCCCCGGCCCAACTTGAAAGTATTTTAAACAATATTTTTGGTCTGACTCTGTTTTGATTTTGACCCATCACATGAAGTCAGATGTGGAATTTTTCAGATTTTGGATTTTTCCATAGCAAGTAACATAAAAGGGGTTTGAAAAAAATGAATCTTCAATATCTATGATGACAGATGTTATGATTCATGTGATTCCCATTGTTCCTATCCTTGTCACTAATTAGTACCCAGGACCCCTCTAGAGTGGGAGGAACCATAGGGAAGTATGTGGTGATAAGTTAGCATTAGGAGAGGGGCAAAATGATGGGTTGGGTAGCCACACCTCTATTTGTAATGCATGCTTGCTGAATGATTCCTTCCTGCCCCTCTTGTACCTCTCAGGACTATTGTTGTTGTTTGGAGCCACATCTTTCCTTTAGCCCCTAAAATTTTAGTCCCTCAGGGTTCTGGCATTTATTAGCTTTCTTCCTGTCCATTCTATAGCTTTTCCCTGAATGCCTTGTCATTAACATGAAATTTCACTTTAATTCTGCTCCTTGGTTTTAGACAATCCCCCAGGTCTTTATCTCCTGCTTCTATTACCTGTTCATTATTTCAGGGTCTTGATCTATATCCTTAATTGCCCTGACATCTGGATGTCCTGCAAGTACCTTTATAGGAAGCATGAGTAGTTCTTCTCCAGTCTGCTCTGCTGCTTTCCTACCTCAGTCTATTTACCATGAATTTAGGATTCTGAAGTGGAAGTCTTGGCACTGTCCCCAGTCTTCCCACACAACTTTCATCACCCTCACAGCCCATATTTAGTTGTCAAGGCTGTTGAGCCTTTCTCCTATCTCTGAAACCACTTTCAAAGACGTCTTCTCCCTTATTCACTGTCTCGTGGTTCAAGTTCTTTAATCCCCCTTTAGGATGTAGTAATAGCCTCCTAACCGGTCTCCCTGATTTGTACTCTAGCCTCTAATCCATCTTCCACTTGTCATCAGCTTTAATCATGCCATTTCCTCTTTAAAGACAATTTGTAGCTCTCCACTGCCTACACAAGGCATTCAAATCCCATAGCATGATTTACAATATGAGACCCTTCGTTATTTGCCTCCATCTGTTTTTTCCGCTCCATCATCTGCCATCTCCACCCTACACTCCATCTGTCCTGAGCTATTTTCCATTCCTAGAACATTCCTTGAGTTCTTCCCCACATCCTTTTGTACATGCTGTTTCTTCCACTTCTGATGTCCAGGCTTATCTGGTAAGTTACTGTTTTACCTTTTAAAAATAGCTCAAATTTGGCTTCTTTGAGCCTGCCTATCTGCTAGGTAGACCTTGTTACTGATTTTTTAGTGTGCTTAGAGGAAGTAACTATAATTGCAGGCATCACTATATGTTAATCTTTGTATCCTCAGTAACTTGAGGCAGTAATTGAAATACAGAAGTTATTTAATAAATATTCATAGAATCAGTTAGGTTTTTTTGCTTAACAATTCACCACACTACTAGGTTCAGTTAGTTATTTTAAGCCAACATTTATTTAGCTCTTGATTTTGTGGGTTGGCAGTTTGGGCACCCAGCTGGGTGGTTCTTTGGATCTGGGCAGGTCTCTAGACTGAAATCAAGTTCATTCATGTGGGTGAGTTGGGAGCTGGCGTTTCCAGGATGGCCTCAGCTTCTCTCTGCTCCATGTGGTGTCTCTAGTCTATAAGGAACAGGGAAAGGGGGCGCTACTAGAACCTCTGCAGTAAGTCCTAGTCTCCTGCGAGCCATGGCGGCACAAGGCGAATTACAGAAAAGGTAGAAAAATGAGACTGAGAAGAAGCTGAGCTTTGGGTCTGATCAGTGCTGCTCTGGGCGGCAAAGACCGAAGTCCCCAGCTTACTGCCCCTTTTATTCAGTACTTTGGGAGAAACAAATGTAACAAATGACTTGCAGAGAGTTCAGTACATCCTGTGTAAACAAGATGTAACAATCCAAGAACAATGAGGAACTGAGTTGATGTTCGTTCCTCCCAGGAGTTTTCAGCTTCCAGGATGTTTCTTGTCCTGGAGAATCAGAGACAGCATCACCGGATCGTTGAGGTCTCAGTTGTGACCGGAGGCCAAAATGGAATTATGTCTCGGAATTCCACAGCTGGGCTATAGGCAGGAGAACTAGGTTAACCAAATGATTTTTCCCTAAAATTATGTAGCATTGCTCCCGACACTAGTCTGGAACCTGAGTAAGCCAGGCTTGTTAACAATTTGGCTGGCAGGGTTCAAAGAGAATGCAGAGGTATAAAAGGCCTCTTGTACGTGAGGCCTAGGTTTTCAACTGGTATATACTTCCTATGAATGAATTCTGTTAATCAAAGCAAGTCACAAAGCCAGCCCTGATTCAGGAGATGAGGAAACAGATCGCATCCCTTAATGGGAGGAACTGCAGTCATGTTGCAAGAAACACGGGAGGACAGAAGAGAAGAATAATAGCTGCCATTTTGCAGGCAGCCCAGGAGAAGGAACAGATGAAACCAGCTAGGTCCAGAAGGTTGATTCCACTATCACATCAACAGGTTGGGCAGTTCTCACCTGACTTGTGGATCTGATTGAACCTAAGATAAGCCCAAGATTCCCTCACGGTCCCTGGCATCCTCTGTTGGGCCTCCTGTCAGATCTTTGACCTTTTTCCTTTTATTTCAAACCCATTATGTGGGATGAGGAAGGAGCTCAGCACTACTGGGAAAGGAGAAGCATCTCTCTCGAATATGGGGTTTTCTCATTGTGTGGCACTCTCAAGTGTTTGCCACTGATTTGTCTTACAAATTCATTTAAAGAACATTTTCCGGGTGTGTGTAAAATGATCTGATTGATTGGGGCTGTTCATCTGCCTTCTCCCCCACCATATGCAAAAGTTTAAAATGCCCACCTGCTGAGAAATAGTAGGTTTACTCAGTCTTCAGTGTATATACTTTTCTAGTGGTTATAAACTGTTTAAGGTGGTAACATGAATTTAAATGTTTTTGATTTGCCTCTCATTCAAGGATCCTTTTTATTTTGTGATACTGGAGATAAAATCAGGGCATTTGCACTGAGCTACATCCCTAGCCTTTTTAAAAAAATTTTATCTTGACATACAGGGTCTCACTAAATTGCCCAGATTGAGTTTGAACTTGAGGTCCTCCTACCTCACCCTACTAGAGTGATGGGATTAAAGATGGTTGCACCCTCTTCCAGCTACGAATCCTTTTGAAAATTAGAGAACTTTAGGAAGAAGTTTAGGTATATGTAACTTACACATATAGGAACTTAATCAGAATATGCTAAAACATACATGAAGGGACTCCAAGTTTCCAGAGATAGTATACATTCCTGGATAGTCTGAGCTAGGATTTGGCTTTAATATACATCTGCATATTTCAGTACATTTGTTAGAAATAGTAAAAAGAAAGCAGATACAGGGATGAGGGGTGTGGTTTTTTGGCAGAGCAATTGCCTAGCATGTGCAAGGGCCTGGATTCCATCCCTAGCACCGGAAAAAAATGATTGCCTCATTCATGCCCATTTCCACTAACCCTAGAGATGTAGATGAACTATGAAGTAACTGAAAGGCATAAAGGAATGGTAAGCTTTTAAAGGCCCTAAGATTCCATATGACCACAAGGAACTTCTCACTGCCTCATACCACTCTTAAATTGGATCCTGGCACTGCTAGAGGCAGGAAAAAATTCACACCCTGATGAACCCTCTGCCAGTGTAATGAGCTGTGCTATTTGTGGATAAAAGTAGAATTTTTTTTTTCTTTTGGTACCGGCGATCGAACTCGGGTCCCTGCGCTTGCGCAGCAGGCAGCGAAACCACTGAGCTAAATCCCAGACCCAGGTAGAATTTTAATTTGTTAAAAAAAAAAATCTTAAAATTTTTTCTTAAGGAATGTTTTTCTTTTTTATTTTTCAGAGAATGAGAGATTTGGCTCTTATCTCACTATATATACCTTTGTAGACCAGTTTCTAATTGGATCTCTATATAACCTTCATTTTTCACTTAAAATGACATTAACTCAGATGGCCATAGCTCAGTATTTTTAGAGACCACAACAATTTGAGTTAGCAATCAATATTTTTATCTTAATTATCAAATGAAGTATTTTAACAGACTAAATGCTATTGAGATAGCATTTATGGGCATTCATGCTTTGTTTTTCTTAAAAGAGCTGTTTTCACTGGGCTTAATGGCGCATGCCTATAATCCCAGCAGAGGCAGGAGGATCGCTGTGAGTTGGAGGTGAGACTGGGCCACATAGTGAGTTCAAGGCCAGCATGAACTACATAGTGAGACCCTGTCTCAACGCGCCGCCCCACCAAAGAGCTATTCTCAACATGTATTATAGGAATTTGTTGTAAGCTATATTTATTGATGTGTAAATACAAAGTATTATGTGTGCATAGACACACCCTCATTTGTGTGTGCACATATATGGTACATGTCATATGCACACATCTATTTAGTTATAGGCAGCCCAAACATCCTCCTCTATAAGGTTGACATATTAGCAAAAGCTATATGAAAATCATGAATAAATGTAGAGCTGGTGTTTGTTGAAACACCAGGGTAGGACAACGACAGGGTTTTATTGGGGATTTCTTGTTAATTATACTTATACTGAGGGAAGAGCATGATAGAGAAAAGACTACTGAATTCAAGGTAGTAGTTTCAGAAGGAGTCTGAGGTGCCACAGTGAATAGCGTTAATGGCCATACTGTTTGTTGGCATTTACAGTCTTGAAGACATACACAAGTAAGGTGGACTAGATGGTGATCAGTCATTCTTCTGAATATTAATCCCTACGTTGGAAAATACGATTCACATGTTTTGTAAATAATCTGTTTTTGTCTCTGATTAATGATTTTAGCAAGTTTTTATTGTCATAGCACTGTCAGTAAGTTCAGTTTTGGGATGTAAGTGTGGGCAGAGAGGTCTACATCCATGGCTGCAAAAGCTGCTTTGCTTATCCAGTAGCTCAGCTGTATGTGCAAGAGAATCTTGGGCTGTTTTGACAATGAAAATGAAACCAAAACCTGGCAGGTATATCACAAGGAAAAAACAGTAGAGGAAAACAATGGACTCCTAGTGACTTTTCCTCAAAATGAAGGTATGTGGTGGTTTCAGTATATTCAAGTGCCTCAGATTTATGC
The DNA here is from genome assembly GCF_053883595.1 of Heterocephalus glaber. Taxonomy (NCBI): domain Eukaryota; kingdom Metazoa; phylum Chordata; class Mammalia; order Rodentia; family Bathyergidae; genus Heterocephalus; species Heterocephalus glaber. The sequence continues at coordinate 2,625,349 of NW_028258340.1, forward strand.
AGGACTGAAAGAACAGATGATATTTCCCCTTGGAACAGCTGTGCAGTCATGCCAAATGTGCTGAGGGAATACCTTGTGCCCTGGTGACAAAGAATCCACGCAGAGGATCAGCTGTTGTTCTTTCCTTAGTCCAGGTATGGGCAGTGTGGGAATCATCTCTTCTGGTCTCCATTGTGTGTGTTGATATTAACAGATACTCATATTTAGGTTATGGAGAAAGATCCCACAACTCAAAGAAATAATATGATTGTTGGGGCTTAAATGACAGTTGTTGTCTATACCTTTCCCAACCCCATTTGTCTATTTGTCTGTCTATCTATCTATCTATCTATCTTTGTTTTTTTTTGAGACAGGGTATCACTGTAGCCCACACTGGCCTTGAACTTAACTATGTAGTTCAGACTGGCTTTGAACTTAAGATCCTCCTGCCTCAGCCTTCCATGTACTATGATTACAGGTATATGCCACTTCTCCTGCCTCTTTCCCTACCTTTTTGATGCATGTGCTTTCTCTGCATGTGAATATAAGGTGTAGTCATTGTGTGTGTGTGCGCTTGTGTGTGTGTGTGTGTGTAGGGGCTCTTCTCAGTAATAGATTTACATAACTGCGTACTCAAAGTGAAGAAGTACCTAGTGTACTATGTTTGCATCACTATCAGTAAAAAATTATATATTCATAAGAATAGAGATGTTTCATCAAAAGCTTTAACCTTGGGATGGATATGACTTTGAACTGGATTGGTGTTGGGCTAAGAAGGCAGACCAGAAGTCAACAGACTTGTTCTGGCCCCCATTCAATTTCTAAGTAGCTGTGATGGTTGGGCACATCATTTTTATTGCTGTGCCTTCAGTATTATCATCCCTAACATGAAGATTTGGACACTGATGTCTGAAATCCCATCGTATTCTGACCACGCCAGTCTTCAATACTGTGGTTTTGGTTTCACCCCCTTGTCAGTAAATGTTACCATAAAATTGTTATTGGGCTAAAAATATTTGATTGTATAAAATGTGGAGATGAACTGTTATGTTAATAAAATGATACCAATGACCTTGTGGAAACTAGGGGGCAAATTTTCTATTACAGAATATTCAAATGTCTTATTATGGGGTTTTCCTGTACTTGATCAAGAGCAGAGTAACTACAACTCTATTACCAACTACAGTAATGTTAACTTGTTGAGTTATGATGTGTGTTCCCCACCTCTCCCACTGTCCTCTTTACAGTTTGGGCCCAGTAGGGGCTTACTATATGACTTACTCTGCTTCTGCTCATCATGTTTTTGTATTGAGCATTTGACATTCACAACTCTTGGTGTGGCTTGCCTTGTCTATTTATCCCACTTTTGGCAACTGGGTTCCTTGAATTTGAAGGTTGATGTCGTTCATCAGAATTGGAGAATTCTCAGCTTTTGTCTTTTGCAGTTTTCTAAAATACATTTTATTAGTACCTATTAAATGCATTAATACATTTTTATTAGTACCTAATTTTATAATGGTTTTCAATGTGGTATTTTATACATGCATACAGTATATCTTATAGCCCTACCTTATACCTCTTTTCCTCTTTATTCCCTTCTTCTTGTTTAGTAATAGTCTCCCTTCTACATTTATGTCATTTTTTTTTTTAGATTCTACATACTATTAGGGAAAACATGTGATACTTGTCTTCCCGAGTTTGGCTTATTTCACTTAATATGATCTCAAATTTCATCCATTTTCTTCCAAATGACTTGATTTTGTTCTTTATAGCTGAATAATAACTCCAATTTGTGTGTTCCACACTTTTAGAATTCATTTTTCTTTTTTTATTCATTAAGTTTATTGGTACAATTTAGGTATACAATATGATGACATTCATCATTGGGAATTTGTACCTTTACGTGATATATCTTGGTTCTTATTTTTTCCCCATTCCCCTGCCCTCCCTTCAACCCCTCCACCCCTCCCTATTTACAAAGACTTTATTTCCATTTTTTCCTTTTCTCATATTTTTTCCTTTCCTCTACCCCTCCCAGTTCCCCTTCCCCTTTAGACCTTTTCTTCCTGTTTCACATTGAATAAAGAAGATGTGTTTTTTTAATGTAAAATGGAGTACTACTCAGCCATAAAGAATGAGAAACTAGAGACATTTATTATCAGGTGGATGCACATTAAGGCCATACTCTTAAGTGAAATAAATAGGACACACGGGTAAATACCGAATAGTTTCTCTGGTGTGAGAAACTGAAAATATAAATAGAATTCATTTTTCTGTCATCAGCTATTGTCTCTTAAAGTATTGCTTCTCCCCTGTTAGCTCCTTCTGGCTTTCCAGAGAAGAAACTCTTTGATGGTTTTTGTTTTTGTTTTTGTTTTGTGGTACTAGGGATTGAACTCAGGACCTTGGCACTTGTGAGGCAAGCTCGGTGCCACTGAGCTAGTCCCCGGCCTAAAAGGCACCCCCCACACACCAGGGATCGAACTCAGGACCTTGTGCTTGTCAGGCAAGTGCTGGCACAACAACTAAATCCCTAGCCCCTTCATGTTTTTTATGATTAGCTTTTTAACCTCCTTTTTTTGTTTGGGTTTTAATATATGTATTTTTCTTTAACCTCTGTCTTCATGTACTACTGCAGTGGAGGGGGGAGGCAAACCCTGGCTTTGGCACTAAGCTACATCCCTAGTCCCCTTCCCTCCATTTTTGAGACAGGGTGCCACTGAGTTTCCCAGGCTGAGCTTGAACTTGTGATCTTCCTGCCTCAGCCTCCCAAAGTACTTGGGATTACAGGTGTGCACTACCAACCCTGGCTTTAATTTCATCTTTTGCTATGTCTAGTCTGTTATTAAACCCATTCAATGAGTTAATTTCAGGTCTGTTTGTTTTTTTCTATAGTGCTGGGGATAGAACCCGTGGCCTCACACATACGTGCTAGGCAAGCTCTCTGCCACTGAGCTGTACCTCCAACCCTTGTATTTTCCTTAATTTCAGATATTTTATTTTTCTAAGATGTCTGTTTGATTGTTTTTAAAATAGGTACTAGTTTTCTGCTGAAATTACTATTGCTTTATCTATTTCCCCTTTTTTTTCCTGTTACATTCTTTAACCAGTTGATCATGGTTATTTTAAAGATCTTGCTTACCAAATCCAGTATTTAAATCCTGTGGGTCTGCTTCTAAATTGTTTTTCTCTTAAATATTGGTTACATTTTCTTGTTTTTCTTCTAACAGCATATATCAATATTTTGGTTCTTTTTTTTTTTTTTTTTTTTCCGAGACAGGGTCTTGTTTTGTAGAGCAGGCTGGCCTTGATCTCACTATGTAGCCCAGGCTGGAGATCCTCCTGCCTCAGCCTCTCGAGTGCTGGGACTAAAGGTGTGTTGCCGCCGTGCCTGGTTCTAATAGTATATTTTATACTGGTCATTGTATCCAAAAAAATCTTACTTGTTCTAGATTATTTCTTCCTCCAGAGAAGATTTCCTTCCTTTCTTCTGTTAGGTAGATATAATGAGGGGCTGATCATATTAACTCCATTTAGAATTGAGCAAAGTCAAGGCCAGGTTACAGTTTTAGGAAGACTCAGTTTAGCCTTGATTGTCTGCATTCTTCAGGCATGGTATTCTTCTTTTGATTGAAAGTCTAGAGGATCTTTCTTTGTCTTCTTAGCCCTGAAACACTGTAGGAGATTCAGTGCTGCTCTGTGGAGATTTGTGCTTAGCCTCTTGCCCTCTTATTTTGAAATTCTTGCAACCAGCCATGTAAGTATTGTGTACTGGAGAACTCTTGGTGTCCAGTAAAGCCCTGAAGAACCATAGGAGACCTCACTCTGCTTTCTAGAAACCCTCAGCCTAATATCTGATTCTTTTTCCCAGCCCCAGAAATGAGCAAATGGGAGCATTTCCCATCTGTCACCTTAGCCTTTGAGTGTTCACCATAAACTTTGCTGAATCTCTGTTCCTCGCTGGAAGTCCTTCCTCTTGACAAGACTCAGCAGTGTGAGCCCAGAGTTCCCAGGTGCCCTAAGGAAAGTTTACTGAGGGCGCCCTTCCTCTGACATTCTTGTCTTTGTCCCTTCTAGTCTAATGAGAGCCTCACATTATTTTTCTCCATAAATCAGGTCAGATGGCATTTTCAGTTTCCTAATACGCATCATCTGCATGTTCTCATCTATTCCACTTGAAGTCTTCTGTTGAAATATTAAACATTTTTCAGCTTTGTAGTAAAAAAATAATTTTGGTGGTAAGCACCTGCTGACTCATTTCAGTATTTCCAGGGAGGAAAATGGGAACACAGTACTTAGACAATATGGCTTTCTTCAAAATATTTTCATTGCGCTTTTTTAGTTTTTTGATTTTAATTTGTTTAGAAAACACTTTGTAGGTAGAAGACAGTAAGGGAGGCAGTTTCAGTTGGTTTATAGCTCCCTCGGATGGATTCCTTATTAGTCACATTTACTTTGCTTTTGTAGTGAAAGGATGTATGAGTGTCATTACAAGCCCTCTTATTTGGGAGGAGATTTGCTCCAGAGAATTCTAGTACCACTAGCAGTCAGTATCCATATGGTTTGCACATGTAAAAACAAGACTGTGTAGACCCCTGTCACTTAAAGTTGAACCATTTCACTGTTAAGGAGCGATCCTGTTAAATTTCACTTGAAGCTGTGTAAGACCTGGCCCTATTAAGAGCCTCAGGGCTGGAGGAGAGCCTGAGTTCTAGTGTTGACTCTACTTCCCACAAGCCATTTGTCTTGGGAGGGGCCTCTGTTTCCTCATTCTGAGCATGAGTACATTGACAAAATTATGTGTCACTTAACAAAGTAGGTTAAGTTCTGTGAAAAATATCATTAGGCTGGAGATGCTGTGGTGCAAACATCATAGTGTATTTACACAAGCCTAGGTGACATAGCCAAGTATTATGTACTGCACGTAATGGTGCATGCTATAGTTTTGTGTACACTGGCATCAACACAAAGGTGACAAATTCCCTGTGCTCTAGTTAAGACTGATAGGGATGTTTCGGCTCACATTATTGCCTGAAACATTCTTAACCCTGTGTGTGACTGTAGTTGAATCCTCATCCTTTCCCTCTCTTGCCTTTTGGATTGCAGTGAATCATTCATCATTTGGAAATTAAAGGTTGTATTTGGATTTCAATAAAATTACATTGCTAAGATCAATTTTAAGAATAAAAGTATGCAGATTTCTTTGTATTCATTTAAATTTTGTGTTTGTGACAACTAATGGAAAAACAAGGTGCTGTGTGCCCATGTGTAAGAAAAAGCATGAAACAAAAAATAGTAATTTTAAATCCTCAGTTAACCTGGATTCAAGTCCCAGTCTTGTCAATTATATGCTTTAGGGTGTTGGGGCCCAACTTCTATAAGTCTTAGTTTTACCAACTAGAAAATGGATAGAACAGTGCAGTATCATTATCTGTCTCATATGCTGTTGTAGGAATCAAATTAAACTGCTTCATGTGTGAAGAGTCTTTCTGAGCAATAAAGAGCTGTAAAAACATCCATTATTAGAACTAATGACGCAGCCCCTGTCAGTAGCCATCTGTTTGTTGTGGATGTCACTATCAAAAGCAAGACGTGAAAATGGCTCAAGGGTATTGAAATTATGTACACCTTGATTTTTGTTCTCCCACTTCAGTTTGTTTTTGTGGGTTTTTTTGTTTTGTTTTTTAGTAGGAAAGCTGACAGTCTATTCAAGGTATGAGCTGTCTCCTTGAAGCCATTGAAATGTACAGCCAGAAGGGACTGTTCATCTTATCAAATCTCCCTCTTTTAAAGATGTAGTGTAGGAAATTTAACTGACCTAGCCTAAGGTAACAGATGTATTTCAAGGGAAAAACCATAACTAAGGCCAGTTACTCTTTTTTGGTTTAAACTCCAATTTGCAATTACTTCTTTAGTTTTGATAAAAGACCAAGTGAAATAAAGGAGACTTTTCTTTTGCTTTTAAACATGGGGACCCTACCTCCTTTCTCCCTAACCACATTAACATCCTTCACAGCTCCATTCCCACTCCAGTGGTGATACTTCTTCCCTTCAGAGAAGAGTGTCTTCAGACACCCACATAAAGCTGACTGCCTTGCAGCTTTTTAAGCTTCCATTCATTCCTTCCATGGTGATGTACAATCACAGACTGCTTCTTGGTGGTAGCTCAAAGAAGTTCCCTCCTTCCAACCTTCTCCTGCCTTTTTCATTCCCCACCTTCTTGTTCTCCACCTCCTTCTTGATCTCTTCTTGTCCCTTCCTTGTTCCTTGCCTCTTGTCCCCTGTTCCGTTCCCCACTATGTGCTGCCATTTTGTATTCTGGCCCTTTTAAGAAACATAATTCAAAAAGATCTTGTCCACCGTGACCAAATTGTGAACTTTGATGACCAGTCCTCAGTGATATTGGTCGTCTTTGACTTGCTGCTCAGTTTCTGGCCACTTTTTTTTCTTTAGCCTCTATAATCCCAGTCTCAAGATTGGCTCCCTTCTTGAACCCTTGTAGTTTTTAAATGACACTGTTCTCCATTGGAATTCAACAGCAATCTGCAGTTACCTCTCCACTGTGCTCCCTTCAGTGTTGACCAGCATGGCAGGGTGCTTGCTCACAACTTTGAACCATGCTGAGTTTTGTGCTTTCAGTCCACTTGTCTTCCTTTCCATAAACACTGGGGCCAAACACCCTCTTCATGGAAACCTTCACCAGCAACCTTGGCTGCAGTGCCCCAGAACTTTGCAGGTTCCTCTAGTAGCCCTGATTCTACATTATCTTGTCTACTGTGTTGAATAAATGAGGGAAAATACTCATTTCCATAAGTACAGTATACTTTCTGTAGATAAGAATCTTCTCTTTTTTTTTCTTTTTGTTGCTGTACTGAAGATTGAACCCAGGGCCTTCATACTGTGCTACATTCTTTGCCTTTTATTATTATTATTTTTGAGACAATCTTGCTGAATTTCTGAGTTGTCCAGGGTGGCTTGGAACTTAAAATCCTCTTGTCTCTGTTTCCCCAAGTACTGGGATTACAGGCCTGTGCCAGCCACCATGCCCACTAAAGAACCTTAAGACTGAATGTTGGTTGATCAGCCATGGGCTGGATCTAAGTATAAGATCAGAAGAGAGGAAATCTGGATTACTAGCCAGTTTATTAAGTATTGTTTTATATGAAATACCACAATGTGGTACATATGTAATAATGACCCTCCAAAGATGTCTATTGCCTGATCCCTGGAACCTGTGAGCATGTTACATTGCAAAGGGAAATTGAGGTTTACAGATGGAATTAAAGTCTTTACACAGCTGATTTTAAAATAGGGAGATCACTATGAATTATCCGGGTGGGCCCTGAATAATCACAAAGTTCCTTAAAAGTGGTCTGTGCTGCAAGAGCTCCTAGGTGAATCTGCAGACTGCCGAAGGTCTTAAATTGCCTTGAATATTATCTCTAGTTAATGCCTCATTGATATAGTCCTTTCTGTAAGAGATATAATTGCATTAGTTTTCTGTGATATTAGCTGTAATGAAAGAAAAGTACTTTTATCAAATGCTTATGAGTCAGGTGCTTTATATATGTATATTACCTTATTTAGTGTGCTAAATAGCCCAAGAAATAGATATTAAATCCTTTTATGGATGAGGAAATATGCATGGTGGTTAACTTACACAAGGTCATCCCACTAGTAACTGATGACCCTGAGGTTTTATTGTCCAATAAAGAGCTAAATTGTGAGATGTGGTATTTTCACATTTTGCAGATGTTCATAGTTTAACTGTCTGAGGCTATATATATATTTTTTTGGTACTGGGGATCAAACTTGGGACCTTGCTCTTGCGAGGCAGGTGGTGGAACCACTGAGCTAAATCCCCAGCCCCCCTGAGGCTATATTTTTAAAAGTCTTGTTTTTGATTTTAAAAGTTGAAGATGAATGTATATATTACTTGTATTTTTGTGTGTGTGTGTGGCACTGGGAATGAAATCCAGGGAGCACTGAGCTATATTCACAACCTTTTTATTGTTTTGAGATAGTCTTCCTAAGTTGCCCAGTTTGGCTTGAACTTTAGATCTTCCTGCCTCAGCTTCCCAATTAGCTGAGATGACAGATGAGTGCCACTGTGCCTGGCTCAGGCTGGTTGGTTTTTGAATTCATATTCTATTTTTGGGCCGGGTCTCTGTCTAAAAGGGGCCCATGGCTGCCTCTGTGAAATGCAAGGTATAAGAGAAACAATGTATGGAAAGCATGATATGCATTGCCTGGCATGTCACAAACAGGCTGCTAGCAAATGCTAATTCCCTTTAAAGATGTAATTTTGCCATGGTACCAAATGTGCTTGTTTGGTGCTACGCTGTGTGTATGGAACTCATCTTTGGATTTTTGAACAAAATGTTCACAATGTTGTGGATATTCTAGCCACTAAAGAAAAGATGGACAAGTCCATAGATTGTAGTCTTTAAATCCTTTAATTTATTTAGTCTTTTTTGTGGCTCTTGGGATAAGCCCTGGACCATTCAGTGTCCTATACTTCCAGCTCAAGTCCTTTTTAAAAATGCATAGTAATTACCAAGGAGCTAATTTAAAATTCCTGGCTTTATATCCAAAGGGCTGATATAAGAAAATACTTAAACTAGATATTTATAAATAATAGAAATATGTTGCTCACAGTTCTGGAGAAGAACTGTGAAGTCCAAGATCAAGGCACCAGCAGATGAGTTGTGTCATCAGGGCTTGTTCTCTGTTCTATCTATAGATGTTTTATTGTTTTACCTTCACCTGGGAGAAGGCAGAAAGGGCCAGACAGGCTCCCTCAAGCCCTTTTCCAAGGACGCTAATCCCATTCATAGGGTTCTAGATTAATCCCATGTTGAATCTAGATTACAGACTGTTGGTCCATGACATTTTGTTTGGGTTATTTTAATACATTCATTTTACATTTTACAAGATCAAACTCAAACAGTATTTGTTAAAAGTATCCTAACAGATAACATTTAGAGTCTTTACAACAAAATGAGAAGTCTTGAGCTGAAGAAGCTTTTTTCTCTCTTGCTCTTGTCTCTGTTCTTTGATAGTAATCTTGATCTTGAATTTTGTTTTCTGTGTACGTATGTCTGAGGATCTAATTCACTGTAAGGACTGTGTGGATATGGAATGGTTGTTTGAAAATCCTTAACACTTCTCACTTGCCCAATCAACATAAGGTGTTTGTGTGGTTTGTGGGGCCAAATCTGTGCCCATTTTTGTCAATAAGTTTATGGCTGCTTTCATGATGCATTGGTAGAGCACTCTTAGTATCAACAATAAAAAGTATATAGCTTTATCTGCGTGTGTGTATGTGTATGTGTGTGTGTAATTGAGAAAGATGACTGATAAATTTTGAGGGTTTTTTCATTAAAAAGAAAAAAAGAATCCAAGTAATATTTAATGATTTTTTATTTTTCCTTTGGCAAATTATATACCTTAATACCTTGGCCATAGGTTAAGTGATCTTTGTCACGTTGTGGGATTTTTTTGTATTGTGGTACTGGGACTGAAACCAGGAACATTGAGCAACATCTCCAGCCTGTGCGTGTGTGTGTGTGTGTGTGTGTGTGTGTGTGTGTGTGTGTCTGTACATTTGTTTATACATGTATGTGCACACAACATTTGCAGTTACTGGGGACTGAATTTATGACCTTCTCACTGACCTGTATCCTTTTTAAAATGTTTTATTTTTTAAAATTTGTAATATTAAGACACAGTCTCACTGAGTCACTGAGTTTCCCAGGCTGGACTGGAATTTATAATCCTCCTGCCTCAGTGTCCCAGAGTGCTGGGATGACAGGTGTGCCCTACCAACTTCTGCTCCTTTCGGGGACAAGGTCTGGTTAGGTTGCCTAGGCTGGCCTTGAATTTGAGATCCTCTTGCCTCAGCCTCCTGAGTACCTGGGATTACACGTTTGTGCCTCCATGCCAGGCTATGTACCTATTTTTAAGTCATTTAGTCAATCCTTTTCCATGTTCTGAAGATAATGTTGACTTTACTATACAAATGAAGTATTTCATCAATGAATTGCTTGTATTTTTTCTTTTTGGTAATGAAGAGTGGCTTTGTATGTGTTCAGCACACTCTCTTCCACTGAGCTACACTCTATCCCCTGTATTTATTTTTATATATCTCATGGCTGCATGCTTTCTTCAGATAGCCACGAGTATGTTCCCTGGGAACTCTGCAACCTTAAGCTCTTCCTACTCTGGGGTGCCTCCTGGTGGTGGCTAGAGCCCTTCGTGTAGGATCACACAGTTTTGTCATTGAGGAAAGTGAATCTTGGTCACTCATAGCCAGTGCCACTCACAGTAAGAAACCTCATCGTGTACCTAAGAAATCATGAATCATTAGACTGGGTCAACTTGTTGGTGGGTAGAACTTGGACAAAATTCCGTATTCTGCTGATTTTCAAAGTCCCCTCTCTCTCTAGTGTAAAAGTAAACATTAAAGCAAGAATATTGTGAGAAATCGGATGTACCTTGAGACCATAATGTTAAGTGAAGTAAATCAGATGCACAAACTTATCACATGGTTTCTCTTATACTGAGTAACTCAGTATATAAAGTGCAAAATAAAAGACAATAGGAAAAAAAGAAAAAAGTTATGTATCTAAAAGTATGCCTTGATTTAGTATAATTGTCTTACATATTTTCTATGTTTTTTGGCCTGTTAGTCTGGCAGATAAATGAATCTGCTGCTGGCAAAAATAATAAAATAAAAACATAAGTACAAAAAAAACAAGAATAAAAAAATAACTCTGGAAGGCTTTAGAGGATTTAGTCTTAATTTCCATTTTAGTTAATTTACTGTTCATATTGAGGGCTGGGGATGTAGCTCAGTGGTGGAGTGCTTTCCTAGCATGTACAACCAACCCTGTGTTCCGTCCCCAGCACCAAAAAACAAAGGACAAAAACTCATACATTAGTTTGCTTTATATTGTTGTTTTAAAATAATACATCCATGTTCATATGTGTATATGTATCCATGTGTTTTGTGTGCATGCACATGTATGTGTGTAACTGATTCTCATTTCTGGTGAGCCTTATTACTGAAGGAGTATAAGAGAAGGAACTGTGTGTGATTGTACCTTTACACAGGCCCTTTCTGTGTCTGAATCTCCCACCTATGACCAGTTTTCTTTGGATAGATATTAAGCCATCACTTACAAGTAAGTTAACAGGCGGTTTATGCAAAGAGCTACATCCAATGTCTTATTTTCCACCTAAGTTATTTCTAGAAGAAATATTTGATAAAGCCCGTCCATTACCCTACCAATATTCTAGGCATTCAAGTAGATATGACAATAATAGCTAAGTTCCTATCTAAAAATTGTAACATTTCACAATCTGAAAGTTTATACCATTTATTTGCGACTACTGTCAGAAGTATTAAAATGTGCAGAAGTACTAAATAATCAGTTTAGCTATATATGCAGGGAATTAATGCCTTTAGCTTCAAAATACAGTAATAATGAGCAAACTTATGACCCACCTTATTCTGCTATAACTTTCACTAGTCTGAGTGAGGATAAAGATAGATGTATTACTCACAAGAATTGACAGATCTGGGATACATACAGCACAAATAGCACTTTAGAGACATTTGAAAGTATGGTTTTCAGCTAAATGTTCCCATAGTTTTAAGATGTATTCCTCCCTGGATATTGTGCCAAGGATAGTATTGCTGTGAGCAGCTTGTAGCAGATTTGTGTGGTTGCTATGTGCAAAAACCCCTAGAATAAATGAGTGGGAGATAAAATCAGGATGAGAAAATATTGCTATAGTAGCAATACATTTGCTATAGGAAAAATTTGGAAAATAGAGGAAGAAGTCCTAGAACTTGGATAGAAATAATTTTTGCAGAAAATGGACAGAAAACCAAGTCATGCTTCTGATAACTGCTTTTTATTAAGGATATTTTATAACAATTGTAATGGGGTACATCAATATCTCACAGACACTAATCTACTAAGAAATATCAAACCTGTGAACAAATGGATTTAGTAGATGTCTACAGAGTGTTCCACCAACAGCAGAATACATGTTCTTCTCAGTTGCACATGGGATGTTTTCCAAAATAGACCACATACTAGCTCATAGAACATGCATAAGTAAATGCAAAGGAATTAAAATTATTCTATGCATATTATCAGACTATAGTGCAATGAAATTGGAAATCAGTGGCAAAAGAAACCACAAAAATTACATAAACACGTGGAAATTAAATAACATCCTCCTGAAAAACCAGTGGGTCACAGGTGAAATTAAAGAAGAAATTAAGAGAGTTTCTGTAATTAAATGATAATGCCAGTACAACATACCAGAATTTGTGGGACACAGTGAAAGCAATCCAATGAGGGAAATTTATAGTGGTGAATTCCCACATCAGGAAAACAGAGAGAGCTCAAATAACCTAATGTTGAACCTTGATCTTCTAGAAAAAGATATGGAGTAATTTTTAATGTTACATTTTGAGTGTTTTTCTAATGAACTGCCTAGTTTGTATAAAGTTGCAAGAAAATTGCAAAGCCCTAAGAGAAGGCAGTTCATTCCATTTTTTTTCCTAGCATATGCTCTTCAGATGAAATACAGTGTTCTAGAGAAGTTAATTGTATGTATTTCTTAATTACATTTTATCAAATATTCTTGATCATGAAATTCTTTAAATAACAACTTGAATCTCTTGGGTTGCCCTTTACCTGAGTTTTCTTTCTCCTTTTAAAAAGGCCACATATATGTTCAACATATATATTCAATAATGTCTTGCACCTATGCTTTTAGTCTTGATTTTTCAAAATGTTCTATTTTTCAAAATTTTATGACTAACAATTGCTAATTGTGTTAGTTACTTTTCTCTTGTTGCTGAGACAAAATACCTGACACCCAAAGTTAGAGGGGAAGGGGGTTTATTTGGCTTATAGTTCGTAGAGGTTTCAGTCCAAAATCAGCTGGCTCCAAGGCAGGGTGACACAGGCATCGCAGAGGAGAAACAGCATGGCTCCCTCACAGTAGCAAAGGTAACAGGAGAGCCTTACCAGTGTCTTCCTGCACCTTTTATCTTATTCAGACTACTTGGGGCAGCTAGCACTCATGCCCTTAATCCCAATGCTTTAAGGCCTACCCCTACCATGAGTCAATCACACACTCTAGATTTAACCACCTCTGGAAAAGCATGAGGATTTGAGGGAACATCTAAACACAAGCCATGACACTAATGTATGTAAAAATATTTTAATTTTGTGCTTTGATATTCTTTTCAACCATCTTGTTCTAAACCCTTTAAAATTATAATGATTTTTGTGATTTTTCTACTAACATAATCTCATTTACAAGTATTTTTTCTTTCCTTTTAAATCCTGTTTTTTTCTTGCCTTGCTGCAATGATCAAGATCTCCAGTAACAGGTAGGCACCCTATGTCATTCTTTTTTCTAAAAGAGTGTTTTTAATATTTTGTTGTTAAGTATGGTGTTTATCAGAGGTTTTTGGTATGCAACTTTTTCAGAGTATGATGTTTCCTTTTCATTGTTTTCATTTTTTAAAAAAAAATCACCAGTGGATGTGTTACTTCTTATCTATTGTGATGAGAATATGATTTTCTTCATTTAGTTTATTAGTACGGCAAGTTAAATTGATTGGCTTAAAAATTTAAAGTATGTATGGAATCCTGGTTTGTCTAGTTTGATCAGGGTCTATTATTATTATTATTATTATTATTATTATTATTATTATTTTTGGTATCAGGAGTCGAACTCAGGGTCTCTCACTTGCCAGGCAGGCGCTATGCTGTAGAACTACATCCCCGGCCCAGGGTCTATTATTGTTTTTAAATAATGAGAATTTGATGTGCTAATATTTTCTTTAAGATTTCTGCATCAGTGATCACAAATGAAATTCACCAATAGCTTTCAATTCTTACACAGTTCTAGTTTTTTCTTTTCTGTACTGGGTATTGAACCCAGGGATACTTTACCACTGAACATTTTTAATTACTGATTCAGTTTCTTACAGAAATGTTCTGTCTTTGTTTCTTAAGACTGTTTTGGTAAGTTATACTTTCTTGAAAATTTTTCTAATTTGTAAAAAGTTTTAACTTACTGATGAAAGTGAAACCTGGTCTTTAATTATCTTTACATATAAACTTGATTCACCACTTTGTCTCAAAGATTTGGCATGTTGTAATTTTCTTAAATGTCTAACTATGCCTATGCCCTTATTCAGTGGTGGCAAATTGATGGCACTCATGCTGCACTGGACTGTTTCTATCATTCAGGTTCTAAAGGTTCGCCATCATTGCTAGTTGGTCATCTCTGTTTTATGCTTGTTTTCTCTTTCTTTTCTACTTATTAGTACTTCCTTCTGTTGTACTTTCTTTGGGTTTATATTTCTCTTCATTTCCTGAGTTATGTTTTTAGCTTTTTAAAAAGGTTTTAGCTGTTCTCATTTTATAACACATGTATGTGTTACCTAAGTAGCTTTGGCTCCATCCCACAAGTTCAGTATGCAGTAAATTTACTATTTAGTTTGAAATATTTTGAAATTTCATTGACTTCTCCTTTGACCCATTGGTTACTTAGGTTTGTTAATTAAATTTTGAATACATTTCAGAATTCTTGATTCTGCTTGACAAGCATGGTTTACCATTTCCTTTAGTGTGGTTCTTCTGCTTGCGATAATTTCAGTTTTTGTTAGTTGAGAAGTGCCTTTCTCATCTTCATTTTTTTTTATAGATTTGTTAACTGGTTATAAAATTTCAGATTGCCAGCTAGTTTCTTTTAGCATTCTGAAGATACCACTGCCTTCTGACTGGAGTAATTTCATTTTTAGAAAGTTAACTGTCAGTATAATTGTTTCTCCTTTGAATGTAATTTGCCTTTTTTCTCTGACTACTTTAAAAATTTCATCTGGATCTTTAGTTTTTTTTGAACTTTTACTATTATGAACTTAAGATGGTTTCTTTTCATTTTCCCTTTTTGGAAATTATTAGGATTTATCCAATGTTGAAAGTGTGTCTAAAGTGTGTCTAAGTTTTGTATACCTAAAATGTACCAAAAAATAAAGTTTAAAAAAAAAGTGTGTATAATGAATTTTGAACACTTTGTAGCTATTTTCTATTTTCTTTCCACATTATATGTATCCTGTTTTCTTATTCTTCTATGTCGGTGGTTCCAATCTAATACATGTTAAACATTGTTAGTGCATCCTTTATGTCTTCTCCTGTTGTAATTACTGCATATGAGTCACTCCAAAACTTAGTAGTTTAAGACAAGAAGCATTTTGTTATTTTCATGCTTCTGTAGATAGACTACGACTCAGTTGGATGCTTCTTCAGCTGGTCTTGCAGAGCGTCTGTCATGAAGTTCCAGTCAGAAGGCATCTGAAGCTTAAACATGGAAGATACTTGCACTTATATATCTGGTCTCAATGGTGGTAACAAGACATCTTGAGTCTTAGGGACACCTCTTTTCTATATGGCTTGTTATTGGAGTTTCCCCATGTTATCTCTCCAGCAAGGTTCGGAAAAAGGCTTCCAGAAGTGTAGAAGCTGTCAGCTTTTGTTAAGTCATAGACCCAGAATTGGCACAGTGTTTCTTTTGCTCCTTTCTTTAAATGCTGCCAAAGATTTTAGTTATATTTAACATGGGCAAGGGATCTGCCCAACTACATGAATGCAGAGAAGCATGTACAGTATTACGGTCTGTGTTTGAAGAGTGGTTCCTTTTAATTCTTTTCTGTGTGCTTTTGCCCACCCTTATGCCCCTCTATAATCCACTCTGAATACTTTTTTGTCCTAGTTTAATCTTACAGTTCATTTTTTCTTCACCCATTGAATTTCTGATTCTTTGGAAATTTTATTTTCAGGTCTGGGCTTGATATTTTTTCTTTTTTCAAATCTATGTCATGACAAATTCTACTTCTAGTTTTCCGCTGAAAAAGTTATATTTGGCTTTTGAACATTCTAAAACCATAGATATTTTACATTCTAGTTCTGATAGTTCTAATATTTTGTTATCATTTTTCTTTTATCCTGTTGTGTCTTATTTCTGCCTTTTCTTGCTTAGTAGATTTCTTCTTGCATACATGGTTATCTCTGATTGTGTCTGGATATTGTATTTGAGAAGTTAGTTGTCTTAGGTCTTTAGAGAATGTTTCTGTTTTCTGCTTTCAAATGGCTGAAGGTGCTAGCTTTCTGGAACCATCTTAATCTAGGTATCTAAACTACCCAGATGACTTGAGGGCTGTATTTTCTTTTTACTTTTTTTAAGTCCCCAAATTAGATAATTTACTTTTAGTAGGCCTCAGATTGTTTTTTCTCCCTCAGAGATCATCCATCAAAAATATCCTTCATCTTATCAGCTTCTTAGGGTATCAGCAAACATTGCCCTAGCAAAAAAACAGCCCATATGTAGTCTCTTGCCCACTTTCAGACTTGGTACTTGGTTGTTCTCACCATCTTAATTGTTCTTTGGTAGTTTTAAGATGTTCTCTTCTACTTTGGTCAGCCTCTTCAGTTATCTTCAGTGGGACTGGTGGTTCTATTTATCTGCTACATCATTACTGAAATTAAAAGTTGGTATAATTTAGTACTGATATGCCTTTCAGTTTGCATACAGTCCTGTGAGTCCATGTGCTCCAAATCTGCAAGTTCAAACAACAGTAGTTTGAAAGCATTTGAAAAAAATGAGTGTCTATACTGAATATATACTTTTCTTATCATTACTCCCTAAACAATATAGTAAAACAATTATTTACAGAACATTTATATTGTATTAGTGTCTTAGTTAATTTTTTTGTTGTTGAGACAAAATACCTGACACTTACAAGTTAAAGGAATAAAGGTTTATTTGGATCACAGTTTGTAGAAGTTTCAGTCCATAGTCAGCTGGCTCCAAGGCAGGGTGGCATGGCAGAGGGGCATCCCAGAAGAGCAACATTTAATGGCAAAGCAGGCAGGAAGCAGCAAAGCAGCAACCCTTCTTTTCCCTCTTATACCGTCCAGGCTACAAGCCTTTTGGGTGGTACCAACAACATCCAGGGTGGGACTTCTCATTACCCACTTCCACGACTATGATAAACCAATTAGTGTACTAATCCAGTACTATACACCCTTAATCCTAGAGTCATAACTTTAATCCACATTCAGACATCCTAGATACAACCACCTCAGAAAAGCACCACCTGTCACCACATGAGGCTTCACAGGAGAATCTAGATATAAGCCATAATAACAGTTAGGTATCATAAATAACCTAGAGGTGATTTCAAATACGTATATTTGAAGATGTGCTTAGGTTTCCTGCAAATAGTGTACTATTTTACATAAGGGATTTGAGCATACATGGACTTTGATGTCTACACAGGTCTTTGACAAATCCCTTACAGACACTGAGGAAACAGTTGTATTCAATCCTTAGGTTGTATATGCATTGTTTATATGTAGAGCTAAGATGCAATAATCCTGCTCTTGGAAGACCAACAACTTCCTGTATAGCTCTAGTATAGTATATCTATCCTTATGTGAGTTGGGTTCTTGTGTCTTATCTCATCTAAACTGTTTTATATTCATAGACCATTAGAAAGTCTTAAGGACTATATAAGCCAGTGCACATCATGATTCTTGTATATAAGAATTATGCCAGAAAGGAAGGAAAAGTAAAAAACAATAGAAGAAAAAATGGAAGCAAAGCTTTTGTAAATAAGGAGGGGAAGAAGGGTTGAAGGGAGGGGAGGGGGTTGGGAGAAAAAGAAGAATAAAGATAAATTTTGTACAGGGGTACACATTCTCTATGATGAATGTGATCATTATGTATATCTAAAATGTAACAATAATATCAATTTAAACCTGAAAGAATTATGTTGGGGAAGTTGTGAAAATGATCTTATGCAATTATCTCATTTTTTTGTGTAGGAAAACACAGGGCAAGAGTGGTTAAAGATTGTATTTAAAGTTGTGACTACATTTGTTGATAGGGTTATACAATTGAATGTATAAATACCTATGCACAAATCTATGCTACAGCATTGTAACTTGTTTGGAAATGGTGGTTCGTACCTTAAAATGATCTGAGTTATGTCTAACACCATCCTGGGCGAGTGGTGGAGAACCTATGACATGTGTGCAGCAGTAGGTTTATTGTTATCATTGAAAGCTCTAAAAGGTCCACCATCACTACCCTAGATGATGTTTGCTTAGGCATATTAACTGAGCTTTACTTTTCTTCATCAGCCTTCAAGTTCTTAGTGAGTTATCACTTTGGAATTGAAAGAGATGTGTTGCTTGCTGTGAAACTTGACCTTGTTTTGAGGCTGGGAAATAAAGAACATGAAATAATTTGGGCTTAGTGGTGTATGCCTATAATCCCAGCTACTTGTGAAGTTGAAGTAGGAATACTGCAAGGTTAAGGCCATGCCTCAAAATAAAAAATAAAAAGAGCTGAGGTGTAGCTTACAGGTAGAGAATTCTGGGTTTAATCCCCAGTACCCAAAAAAACGAAACAAAACCAAAAACCACAAAAGACCCCTTTGTCAAGACACACACACAGAGGAAAGGTCCAACTCCAATCCATGCAATTAGGAATGAAAAGGGTGAAATTACAACAGAATACCTACTTTGAGAACCTATACAACAATAAGATGGAAAACACAGAAGAAATGTACAGATTCCTAGATAGGTATGAATTACCAAAGTTAAATGAAGAAGATCTAAAAATTCTAAACAACCCAATATCAATCAATGAAATTGAAAACATAATTAAAAACTTAACGAACAAAGAAAAGCCTGGGTCCTGATGGCTTCACTGCTGAATTCTACAAGACATTTAGAGAAGAACTACTGCCACTCCTGTTAAAACTCTTCAATGAAATTGAAAAGGAAGTAATACTCCCAAATTCGAGAGTCCCGCCATTCCATCTGTGAGTGCATGGACATCCCAGGAACAGGTGTGTGGCCCAGACCAGTGCACCTGCAGGCAGATCCCAGTCAGGGTCGGTGCTGATGCCAGAGGCTCCGGTGTACCCATGCAGGCCAGGGGTCCACCCAGAGAGGAGCTCCACGGGCATGCTGGCTTCAGCCAAAGGCCCCCCCATAGCATTGGCCACAACAAGGGACATGCCTGAAGAAGAGCTATACAGGCACACAAGCAATACCCAGAGGCTCACCCCAATACCATTGATAAGTGCGTGGAGACCATGGGCAAAGACTGTGTAGACAACAGGAACTGGAGTACTCAGCCCCCAACCAGAGGCCCTCCCAGACAACAGCTACATAGGGCCCCCAGTGAGAGGCACACCTAGATATCATCCAGAGTGTGGACAGGCCCCAGCCAGAAGCCTGCCCAGACAACAGGTCAGCTCAGGGATCCAGAAGCCAACCACTCTGAACCCAGGAATTGGTGTACTGGTGAGCAGCAGAGTAAAGTCTGTTCGGTGGTTTGCTGAGAATTCAAGACCAATGGGTGAGCAAAAAGTCGCCTCAACAAAGATATAGCAGGCTGCATCTGTTGAAATGAGAAGACACCTAAATGAGTCTCAAAACCAGACTTCCAGATCACCTAAGGCAACACCAAAGGGCAATGAGATGGAACAGTCTTACTCAACCACCTGGACTCCCTGAATTGGTAACGAAACAGGATCTGGAAAAACTGAAATCAGAAATAATTTCTCACATAACAGCAGAGATTGTGCCCATAGTATAAGACATGATTAATAAATCTAGAGAGGACACAGATAAAAAAATAGAGGAGCTGAGGAACATGATGGAATCCCAACGTAGGAAACAAATGGAATCCATAAAACAGATGCAAACAGATTTCCAGGAGATTAAAGACTATTGAAAGTGTATGCAACAGAATGAGCCAATGTGAGGATAGAATTTCAGATATAGAAGATATGATTGCAAATAGTGACCAGGAAAAGAAAAATTTCTTTAAAATAGTAACTGACCATGAGAAATCAATCCAGCAGCTGCTAGACAATGCAAAGAAGAATAACATAAGACTGATTGGAGTCAATGAAGAAACAGGAGAGAGCACAGATGACATAAAGAAAACTGTTCACAGAAGTGATGGCAGAAAACTTCCCAAGTAGGGGAAAAGAATTTGACATAGAGATAAGTGAGGCATATAGGACTCCAACTAGCCTTGATCAAAAAAAAAATCTACACATAGGCATATAATAGTTAAGATTCCAGAAACCCAACAGAGGAATAAAGTTCTACAAGCAGGTAGAGAAAAGGAACATATCACATACAAAGGAAAGCCCATCAGAATCATAGCAGACTTCTCAACGCAAACCCTCAAGGCAAGAAGAGCATGGAGTGACATATTTCAAGCCCTAAAGGAACACAGCCTCCAACCCAGATTGATGTAACCTGCAAAACCATCTTTCAAAATTGGTGGAGAAATAAGATACTTTCATGACAAAGAGCACCTGAGAAACTTCATGAATAACAAACCAGCACTCAAAAAATTTTTAGACAATATCTTAGGAAAAGACAATAAGGATCACAACCCCAGGAAGCCCTGCAGAATGAATCCATCAGGCACAACAAAAAATTAAAAGCAAAGGGGGAGAATCCAACAAAAAGTCATGACAAGGATAAGTCAATGCATATCAGTTCTAACCATCAATGTTAATGGTCTCAATTCACCAATCAAAAGAAATAGAGTGGCAGAATGGGTCAAGAAGCAAGATCCAACAAATATGCTGCATCCAAGAAACATACTTAATTCAAAAAGAAACTCATAGACTGAAAGGTAAAGGGAGGAAAACAATACTCCATGTGTCAGGAACCCGAAAAAAAGCTGGAGTAGCTATCCTCTTTGCAGATCAAGTGGATTTCAAACCAATACTGATTAAGAGAGACAAAGAATGGGCCAGAGATTTAGGTCAGTCATTCCGACGCCTGCCTCTCAAGCCCAAGTTTCTGAATTCGATTCGCAGTACCAAAAAAAAAACCAATAACACAAAAACAAACCAAGAGACAAAGAAGGACACTGCATTCTTGTAAAGGGAACAATCCAAGACCAGGAGATGACAATAATATATATGCACCAAACACTAGTGCACCCAACTATGTAAAACAAATACTAATGGACATAAAAAATCAAATAAGCACTAATACAGTAGTAGTGGAGGACCTCAATACCCCACTGTCACAGATCAAATAGACAAAACATAAACAACAAAATACTAGAACTCAATCAAAAGCTTGAACAAATGAACTTAACAGATGTTGACAGAGTGTTTCACCACACAAAATCAGAATGCACATTCTTTTCAGCTGCACATGGGTCATTCTCCAAAATAGACCACATACTTGCTCATAGAACATGTTTAAATAAGTGCAAAAGAATTAAAGTTATCCCCTGTATATCATCAGACCACAGTGTGATGAAATTGGAAATCAGTAGCAAAAGAAAGCACAAGAATTTCATAAACACATGGAAACTGAACAACACACTTCTGAATAACCAATGGTCATAGAGGAAATTAAAGAAGAATTCAGACAGTTCCCACAATTAAATGACAATGCCAGTACAACATACCAGAATCTATGGGACACAATGAAAGCAGCCTTATGAGGGAAATTCATAGCAGTGAATACTCACATTAGGAAAAGAGAGCCCAATTAAACAACCTGAGGCTGAATCTCAAGCCTCCAGAAAAAGAAGAGCAGGACAACCCCAAAGCTCATACAAGGGAGGAAATTATAAAGATCAGAGTAGGAATCAATGCAGCGGAGACTAAGAGAATGATACATAAAATCAGTGAAGCAAAGAGTTGCTTCTTCGAAAGAATAAACAAAATTAACAGACCCTTAGCCAACCTTATCAGAAAAAGGAAATAAAAGGCCCATATCCATGCAATTAGAAATGAAAAGGGTGAAATTAAAATCAATCTATCAGAAATCCAGAGGATCATCAATAACTACTTCAAGAAAATATAGGCCAATAAAATGGAAAATACAGAAGAAATGGACAGATTCCCAGATACATGTGAATTACCAAAGTTGAACGAAGATGACCTAAAAATTCTAAATGACCCAATATCAATCAATGAAATTGAAAATATAATTAAAAAGTTACCAACTAAGAAAAGCACGGGTCCTGATGGCATCACTGCTGAATTCCACAAGACATTTAGAGAGGAACTACTACCAATACTGTTTAAACTCTGCAACAAAATTGAAAGAGAAGGAATACTCCCAAATTCATTCCAGGAAGCAAGCATCACCTTGATCCCCAAAGCAGAGAAAGACCCAGCCAAAAAAGAGAACTATAGGCCAATCTCACTAATGAACATAGGTGCAAAAATCCTTAATTAGGTACTGGCAAATAGAATGCAGAGGATCCTCAAGAAGATCATACATCCTGACCAAGTGGGATTCATCCCAGGGATGCAGGGATGGTTCAACATAGTCCAATCAATAGATGTAATACACTATATCAATAGAGCCAAGGACAAAAGCCATATGATGATCTCAGTAGATGCAGAAAAAGCATTTGACAAAATCCAACATGCATTTATGATAAAAACCCTACAAAAAATTGCAACAGATGGTCTCTACCTCAATCTGATAAATGCCATCTATTAAAAACCAAACGCAGTTATCATACTAAATGGTCAAAAACTGAAATCTTTCACACTAAAATCAGGAACAAGACAAGGATGTTTACTATCACCACTCCTGTTCAATATAGTTTTGGAAATGTTGGCTAGAGCAGTTAGAGAAGAGAAAGAAAGAAAAGGAATAAAGATAGGAAAGAAGAAGTCAAATTGTCATTATTTGCAGATGACATGATAATCTATATAGAAGACCCCAAGAACTCAAACAAAAGTCCTCTAGACTTAATAGCCAAATTCAATAAAATAGCTGGATACCTGGTCAACACACAAAAATCAACAGCTTTTTCTGTACACAAAATACAGACTCACTGAGAGAGAAATGGCGCAATCCATTCCTTTCACAGTAGCATCCAAAAAATTGAAATACCTAACAATTGAATCAACCTAACAAAAGAAATCAGAGATCTCTACTCTCAATACTATAGCACTCTGAAAAAAGAGATTGAAGATGGTGTCAGAAAATGGAAAGACATCCCTTGCTCATGAGTAGGAAGAACCAAAATAGTGAAAATGGCCGTACTTCTGAAACTGCTATATAGATACAATGCAATCCCAGTTGAAATCCCAGCAGCATACTTCACAGACCTGGAGAAGACAATCCAAAAATTCATTTGGAACAAGAAGAGACCTATAATATCAAAAGCAATAATAGCAATAAAGACAAGGTAGGAATATTGCAGTTCCTCACTTGAAACTATACTATAAAGCTACTGTGATAAAAAACAGCATGGTACTGGCAGAGAAACAGACCTGACATCCAGTGGAACAGATTAGAAGATGCAGAAACAACTCCAGACACACTCAGCCACCTCATCTTCATCAAAGGAGCCAAGCACTTTCACTAGAGGAAAGATAGCCTCTTTAATAAATGGTGCTGAAAAAATTGGGTTTCAACTTGCCAAAGAATAAAACTAGAGCTATATCTCTCACCATGCACTAAACTAAAATCAAAATGGATTAAAAATCTAAATATTAAAACAGAAACTCTGAACCGGCTGGAAGAGAGGTTAGGTAGAACTCTTGAAGACATTGGTGGAGCAAAAGATTTTATGAACAAAACCTCAGTGGCTAATGAACTACCACAATCAACAAGTGGGACCTCTTACTAAAAAGCTTCTGCACAGCAAGAGGAACCACCAACAGTGTGAAGAATCAACTCACAATGTGGGAAAAAAATTTCAGCTGTCTCTCAGACAAAGGTCTACTATCTAGAATATATAAAGAACTGAAAAAATCAAACCTCCCAAATTCAAAGACCCAATCCAAAAATGGGCATTTGAAATGAGCAGACATTTCTCAGGCGAAGAAGTAGAAATAGCAAATACACACATGAAAAAATATTCAGCATCACTGATCATTTGAGAGTTGCAAATGAAAATAACTCTTGAGATTTTACCTCAACCCAGAAAGAATGGCTGCTATGATGAAATCAACCAATAACCAATGCTGGCAGAGCTGTGGGGAAAGAGGAACCCTATTCCACTGCTGGTGGGAGTGTAGACTGGTGCAACCACTGTGGAAAACAGTATGGAAATAACTCAAAGAACTAGGACTGGAAGTCTTATTTGACCCAACTATTCCCCTGTTGGGTATCTTTCCCAAAGAATTAAAAGAATCATACCACAGTGATATATGTGCACCCATGTTCATAGCACCACAATTCATTATAGCTAAAACTTGGAAACAACCCAATTGCACATCAGTTGGAGGCTGGGTAAAGAAAATGTGTTTTTTTATAAATATAAAATGGAGTATTACTCAGCCATAAAGAATGAGAAACTAGAGACATTTATAGCTACGTGGATGCACATTGAGGGGGTACTCTCAAGTGAAATAAATAGGACACACATGTGCAAATACCGAATAATATTGAAAGTGTAAATAAGGCCTAAAAGATATAATAGATAATGTGAAATAGGAAGAAAAGGTGCAAAGGTGAAGGGGAAGTGGGAGGGGTAGGTCAAAGGAAAGAAGGGAATGGAATTAATGTGAGAAAAAGAAAATATGGAAACAAAGTCTTTGTAGATAGGGAGGCATGGAGGGGTTGAAGGAAGGGCAGGGGAATGGGGAAAAAATAAGAACCGAGATACATTATGTAAAGGTACAAATTTCCAATGATGAATGTCATTATATTGTATACCTTAAATGTACCATTAAAATTAATTTAAAAAATACTCCCAGATCCATTCCTGAAAGCAAGCATCACCTTGATCTCAAAAGCAGAAAAAGACCCATCTGAAAAAGAGAACTATAGGCCAATCTCACTAATGAACACAGATGCAAAAATCCTCAGTAAGATACTGGCAAACAGAATGCAGAAGATCATCAAGAAGATCATACCCCCTGATGAAGTGGAATTCATCCCAGGTATTCAGGGCTGGTTCAACATATGTGAATCAATAAATATAATACACTATATTAATAAAGCGAAGGAGAAAAGTCATATGATCGTCTCAATAGATGCAGAAAAAGCATTGCACAAAATCCAACACCTATTCACGATAAAAACCCTACAGAAAATTGGAATAGACAATCTCTATCTCAACCTGATAAAAGCCATCTATGAAAAACCAACAGCCAATATCATACTAAAATGGTCAAAATCTGAAAACCTTCACACTAAAATCAGGAACAAGACAAGGATATCCACTGTCACCACTCCTGTTCAATATAGTTCTGGAAACGTTAGCCATAGCAATTAGAGAAGTGAAAGAAATAAAAGGAATAAAGATAGGAAATGAAGAAATCAAATTGTCATTATTTGAAGATGACTCTATATAGAAGACCCCAAGAACTCCTCCAAAAGTCTTCTAGATTTAATAACCAAATTCAGTAGAGTAGCTGGATTCAAGGTCAACACAAGAATCAATTGCCTTCTTGTACACAAATAACAGACTCACTGAAAAAGGAACTGGAGAAACAACTCCCTTCACAATAGCATCCAAAAAATGAAATACCTAGGAATCAGCTTAATGAAAGAAATCAAAGTCCTGCAGTCTGAAATTTAAAGCACTCTGAAAAAAGGGATAGAAGAGGATATCAGAAAATGGAAAGTCCTCCCTTACTCCTGGGTAGGAAGAACCAATATAGTGAAAATGGCCATGCTTCCAAAACTGCTATATAGATTCAGTGCAATCCCAATTGAAATTCCAACAGCATACTTCATGGACCTTGAGAAAACAATCCAAAAATTCATTTGGAACCAGAAGAGACCTTGAATAGCAAAAGCAATTCTAGGCAGCAAAGGCAAGGTAGGGGGTATCACAATCCCCAACTTGAACAGCGACATGGCTGGAGGTATTACAATCCCCAATTTGAAACTATACTACAAAGCTGCTGTGATAAAAACAGCATGGTACAGGCAAAGAAACAGACCTGTGGACCAGTGGAACAGATTAGAATACGCAGAAACAACTCCAGACTCACTCAGCCACCTCATTTTTCACAAAGGAGCCAAACACCCTCACTGGAGGAAAGATAGCCTCTTTAATAAATGGTGCTTGAAAATCTGGGTTTCAACTTGCCAAAGATTAAAACTAGACCTATATCTCTCACCATGCACTAAACGAAAATCAAAATGGATCAAAGATCTAAACATTAAAAGAGAAATACTGAATCTACCAATTAAAACAGGAACCGGCTGGAAAAGCGGTTAGGTAGAACACTTGAAGACATTGGTGTAGGAAAAGATTTCATGAACAAAGCCTCAGTTGCATGTGAACTAGCAGAAAGGATCATCACATCAGACATAAAGAATTGAGAAATTAGAAGCATTTATACCTAAATCGATGCACATTAAGGCAGTACTCTTAAGTGAAATAAATAGGACACACATGTAAATACAGAATAGTTTCTGTGATATGAGAAACTGAAAGTGTAAATAAGGATCAAAATGTATAATTCATAATTTGAAATAGGAAGAAAAGGTCTAAAGGGGAAGGGGAAGTGGGAGGGCTAGGGAAAGGGAAGAAAGGAATGGAATTAATATGAGAAAATATAAAAATGGAAACAAAGTCTTTGTAAATAGGGAGGGGTGGAGGGGTTGAAGGGAGGGCAAGGAAATGGGGAAAAATAAGAATGAAGATATTATGTAAACATAGAAATCTCCAATGATGAATGTCATATTTTATACCTAAATGTACTAATAAAATTAATTTTAAAAACAATCAACAAATGGGATCTCATCTTATTAAAAAGCTTCTGCACAGCAAGAAAAACCACCAAGAGTGATTAGACAACCCACAATGCGGCAAACATTTTTTACCAGCTGTTACTCAGACAAAGGTCTACTGTTTAGAATATATAAAGAACTTAAGAAATCAGACCTCCCAAATTTAAAGACCTAATCCAAAGATGGACATCTGAAATGAACAGACATTTCTCAGACAAAGAAGTAGAAATAGGAGATAAACATATGAAAAAATGTTTAACATCACTGGTTACTGGAGAGGTGCAAATGAAAATAATGCGGAGATTCCACCTTACCCCAGAAACAATGGCTGCTATGAAGGAAATCAACCAATAACAAATGCTGGCAGGGTTTGGGGGAAAAAGGTACCCTTCTCCACTGTTGGTAGGAGTGTAGACTGGTGCAACTACTGTGGAAATCAGCATGGAGATACCTCAAAGAACTAGGACTGGAAGTCCCGTTTAACCCAGCTATTTCCCCGCTCGGTATCTTCCCCAAAGAATTAAAAGAATCATACCACAGTGATATATATACACCCATGTTCATAACAGCACAGTTTGTAATAGCTCAAACACGGAAACAGCCCAATTGCCCATCAACTGGACAGAGAAAAAGAAAATTTGATTTTTTAAAATAAAATGAAGTACTTCTCAGCCGTAAAGAATTAGAAACTAGAGACATTTGTAACTAAATGGATGCACATTCAGGTGATAGTTTTAACTGAAATAAATAGGACACATGTGCAAATACCAAAGAGTTTCTCTGGTGCAAGTAACTGAAAGTGTATATAAGAAACAAAATGTATAATAGATAATTTTAAATAGGAAGAAAACGTCCAAAAGGGAAGTGGAAGACGTAGGGGAAAGGAATAAATATGAGAAAATTTAAAAACGGAAATAAAATCTTTTTAAATAGGGAGGGATGGAGGGGTTGAAGGGAGGGCAGGGAAATGGAGAAAAAAATAAGAACCAAGATACATCATGTAAAGGTACAAATTCCCAATAGTGAATGTCATAATACTGTGTACCTAAAATGTACCGATAAACTTAATGTTTTAAAAAGCGAGAAAAAGGAAAGTAAAAGTTACATTAAAAATTAAAAACGCACACACAAAACATACATATCAATAGAGATCATTCTGCACCCCTACTAGTTTAGACTTACTTTGAGGAATGCTGCAGATCTTTGAGGCCTGCTTACCAAACTGGGCACCCAGAGACTCAAACTTCACTTCGTGAGAATTCCTTTCTTTTTTGCAAGTTGTAGATGATTCCTATGTCTTGAGAATGGAATCGACTTGTCCTAGAATGACCTGAAACTTTAATAAACCATGAAGGTACAGTTGTCATCTCTTATCTATCTGCTAAGTTTTCATGGATTGCCTCTTATTCCGGTGGTTTTCCATTTTAGCTTTGTTAGAAACTAGAAACTTTGTTATTATTTTAATTTACTGTTACATTCCCCTTCCCTTTATTTTCACCTTTAAAATACCCTACAGTGTTATGTTTTTTAGTGAAGAGTAAACAGGGAATTGAAAACATTAAGTAGTTACCTCTTCCTTGTGTTTGGGGGGATGATTGGGGTTTGAGACAGGATCTTACTATGCAGCCCAGGCTGGCCTTGAACTCACAGTTCTCCTGCCTCAGCATCCTAAGTTCTGGGATTGGAGACAGGCATGCCCACCATGCCTGGGTTTCCTCACTCCTTATTTTGAGAGATGAGTATTTCTAGGAGCCATTGCTTCTTCACTTCTGAAATCAGGGTTTAGACTAGATAGTTTTACAAGTTGAATCACTCATTGTGTAACAAAATGCTTATATGTTAGAGATATCCAAGTGATGATGTTGCATATTTGATTGACTAGCTGAGCCTTTGTCAGTGTGGCTTTTTAGGCTGAAGGTAGACCTCTAGGAGCCATTAGAGCAGGGATGGCATTCTAAATCATGAGCTCAGAGAATGAGGTGGTCTGAGCCCTTGGACACTGCTGTTGAAAGTAAAGGAACACCAAAGGTATGAGTACTACTGAAAACTTGTGTCCAGAAAATTAGGAAGAGAACCAAGAGAAATTAGTATCTTGGAAATCAAGAAGATTACAGGTGTGTACCACTGCTGCCTCACATATGCTTCTCTTAGAAAGTATCTGTTCCAGGGCCAGGGATTTATGTTAAATTCTTTTGTTGGTACATTTTAGGTATACAACACAATTACATTTCTCATTGGGAATTGTACCTTTACATAATGCATCTTGGTTCTTATTTTTTCCCCATTCCTAGCCCTCCCTTCACCCCCTCCACCCTTCCCTATTTGCAAAGACTTTATTTCCATTTTTTCCATTTCTCATCATTTTTCCTTTCCCTTCTTTCCTTTCCCCTGCCCCTCCCACTACCCCTACCCCTTTGGAACTTTTTTTCCTATTTTGCATTATCGATTATTCATCCTAATCATTGGTACATTTTAGGTATACAATATAATGACATTCATCATTGGAAATTTGCACCTTTACATAATCTCTCTTGGTTCTTATTTTTTACCCTTGTAGGGCCAGGGATTTACCTCAGTGGTTTCACCGCCTGCTGTGCAAGAGCAAGGACCAGAGTTCAATCCTTTGTACCACAGAAAAAGGTATCTGTTCTTTTCTTTGTCCTCATCATTCTTGATTTAAACTCTACCATGATACTCATTGTCCTTCTTTTGTCATTCGTGGTTTTTCATGTCTCATGGTAGGGTTTGCCTCTTGGGCAAGTGAGGAGGCAAAACAAGATGGCTGGAGGTGGGTTACTGTGGTTCAGAATTAGGTTTGAGGGTATTCCTCAAATGACCCCTCACAAAATGTTTTGACCTCATTGAAGTAAAGACTAGAATGATTGTTACATGAGGCTGGGGTGATTAAGAGAAGGGGGCTTGGGGAAATGTTGGTCAAAGGCTGTATAATCACAGTTAAATCCGTCGTACGCATGATTATAGTTTTAAATGATGATATATTGTGTTCTTGAAAAACACCAAGAGTGGATGTTATGTTCTCACCACAACAATGACCATTAGGTGAAACAATGCATTTGTTAATTAACTATATTTAACTGTTCCACAGTGTGTGTGTCAAAACATAATATTGTACATGATAAATACAATTTTATCTATTAATTTTAATACTTAAACATTTTTCATAAAGGAATGTAAGTCACCCTGTGAATTCTACAATTTGTGAGGAGACCTGAGGTGACTTATGCAAACTTACGCAGTAATGGGGAATTGTTAGCATCCCTCACCTTTTACACAGGGCTTTTTTCCTGTACAGGAAGTGCTGGCTATGAATAGTAGGAATTGTCCCTAATTCTTCCAGGTAGTTTTATGTGGACAGTGTGCTTCTTCCAGACAACTTAGATCTAAATAATGTCCCAAAGGACATACAATCAAAGCGTCCTTTCTCTCTTTTTGCAGCTTCTAGGTACAGATACTGATTCTAATTCTGGAACTGTTTACAGTGAGGCCCTGTATTGGTGTCAGGTCACTAGAAAGCCAGCAGGGCGAGATCATTTTGAGTTGTTAATTATGCTCCTTGTGTTTCTTTATTCAGATAGGGACAGAGACGAAAGATGGCTGGTTTGAGAAGGCCCTACTGTCTGCTTTGGTCCTGAGTTGAGGATCCCAGATGCCCTGTCAGGTCACCTTATTGGCCCACCTTGCCTGATGTGATGGAGAGGATGATGGAGGGGGTGCTCTGTGCAGTAATGGGGAGAAGCACCTGTACATATAGGTCCCAGTGCTGGTGCATCAGGGCTACTGTTTGGAAGCTGGGGCTGCCCAGAGAAACAGGCTTTGGCTATTGGGGGCAGTCCTCTCTGGTAGCCAGGAGTCTCCACTGCTACTTTTGACACTTGTTCTCTTTCTCTCCCCCCTCCTTTCTCTCCTCTTCCTTCTCCTGCTGTTCCTGCTATCGTGCTGGGGATGGAATCCAGGGCCTTGCATATGCTAAGCATTTGGTCTACCACTGAGCTATACTCTAGCCTAGCATTTTCTTCTAGATGTTAGATCTTCGATGTTTCCTATTAATAGAGTGACATCCCTAAAGGAACAGAAGGTTGAACTCCCCTGAAGAAATATCGTGGAAAGGGTCATTTAGGTATTAGTAGCTTGTTGGTAGCTTGTAAGGTTGCAAGGCGGAGGTGTTTGAATGAGGAGGGATGAGAAGGACAGGACCATAGTTGAAGCCCCTGCTCTGCTTTACAGATGTGAATTTGGGGACTTGGGAGAATTCCTAATTTTCACTTGGGCCTTTAGCCTTTTGCACTGTTTGATCTCTTTCTCCTTTATTCCTGAGACTCCTGCCAGTAAGTACCCAGGTATGTACCTTCTGCAGCCTTTCCTAGGCAGTGTCCTCACTGAGGGCTCCACGGGACAAAGGCTCACAGGCTTGCTTCTCTGGTTTTTTACCCCCTGTAGGTCTGGAACAGTCACTCTTGGCTGTGATTATGACACTATTATGAATTCACTGAGGTGGCTTAGAAGCAAGAAAAACCATAGCTTGCTCTGGTGAGTTTCTGAAACTTTCGCTGTTTTGCTTTGCTTTCTCAATAGACTATAGTTTATGAAGGAATATGCAAATCACATAGAAACTTAAGCAAATATATTTCCCATCTTGTTCATGATTTTACATACCTGAACAGTGTGTCTGGTAAAATGCAAATAAGGCTGTTTTTCTGAATCATAGATCCCAAAAACCAAGGAATCATGAACTCTTGGGAAATTCAGTTATATAGTCTTTGTTTCTTAATCTCTAAGGCCAAGATGTAGAAATGTTCATCACATTTCTATTATAGGAGAAATAGTCTTGGGCATTCAAATTCATTCACTCATGTAATCATTTTTACAATGAAAAGTTGAAATCATGAGCTTTTAGAAAATGTGCAGTTTCCTTTGAGTGTAGTGTTTTCTGAAAGGAAGGCTCAGTGAACACGTTTGCTCTGCCTCTTTGCTCTGTCAGCTTTAGTTTATTGTTCTTACAAATGTTATCTTCTTAAAGTAACTTTGACTTTTCAGAGGAACAGATGATGGATCAGTGTTTAGAGTAATGAGAAAGTAAAGACAGGTTTGGTGGAGGGGGAACCAGTGTGGGAACCATTGAAAAAGTTGGACAGTAGCTTGTAATGCTTATATACTTCCAGCCTGTACGCATGAATGATTCATTTTGCAGCCGTTGTTATAATAGCCACAGTGTTCAGTCTCAAAGACTGTCTTGTGATATATCCTTCTTTTGCTAAAAGGCTACGTATCAGCAGGCTCATTTGATTTAGAAGCCAATTCAGCATACCACACATACCATTTGAGAAGAATGTCAGAATCCTTCCTGCTATGAAAATGTCATGCATGCTTAAAATGATAAAGTTTGTCCCAAGCAGTGGTTTCAAGTGCTTTATAATCTTTGTTCTTTTTTGAGTCTTCAAAGCAATTTAACTTGAGTTTTTGTTTTAAAAAGGAAAAATCCCCCAAATATTTGTTTTATTTTAAAATGTCAAAATATTGAATTGGAGATTTAGAATATCCAAAATGTAGAATTAAAGTGGTACTTTTTTATTGTGGCAAAAAGCCCATAGCATTAAATTTACTATCTTAACCATTTTTAAGTACAGTATGGTAGTGTTAAGTATATTCACATTGTCATGCTACAGGTCTCTATAACTTTTTTGTCTTAAAGAACTGAAAAACCCCCTTCCACTTCTCCTCAGCCCCCAATAACCACGATTCTACTTTCTGTTTCTGTCAGTTTGACTACTTTAGTTATCTCATAAGTGGAGTCAAGCAATATTTGCCCTTTTTGTGTCTGGCTTATTTTACTTGAATCATATCTGCCACATTCATCTATCTTGTCATAAATGACAAGATTTCCTTTTTAAGTAAGCTAAATACTATTCCACTGTGTATATATGCCGTGTTTCATTTATCCGTTTATGAAGATAGTATTTTTTTCTCAAGTGTTCTCATTAAATCTTTTCTTAGGAAGTACAGTAACCAAACCATAGACAACATAGACAAATCAAATCTGACTCACATATGATAAGAAATGGAATTTTGGTGATACTTAATATCAGACTTTTGTACTTGCAAAACACAGAATTTCCTCAATTGAAATTTTAGTATGAGTGGTTTCAGTTTATACTGCCCCACTGCCCCCCTTCCCACACACCCAATCCGACTCTGTCTTAAAATTATACTCCCCTGGACTGTCAGGCCTGTGCTCAAGTGCTCAATGGAGAGTAGCATGGTAACCCATGGCATTTTCTCCTGAAGTTGTCTGGGCTTCTCTAGAATGTCTAGAGAA
Source organism: Heterocephalus glaber (assembly GCF_053883595.1). Taxonomy (NCBI): domain Eukaryota; kingdom Metazoa; phylum Chordata; class Mammalia; order Rodentia; family Bathyergidae; genus Heterocephalus; species Heterocephalus glaber. The sequence goes on from NW_028258340.1 coordinate 2,658,475, forward strand.
TCAAGATAAGGGGTAAGGGGACAGGGCGGGAATGAGGCTCTTGTAGCTGCTAAAGGAAAGGTGACCTATGAGATCATATAGGGTTAGTAATGGGTTTTCCCACTGGACTCTGCGGGATTTTCTCACCGATCATCTTCTATATGGATTCCAGCCCCAACCTGTAGTTGAAGCAGCCCTGGCTCAAGCAAAACCAGTAGTGTGTTCTGTGGTCTGGCTTTAGTCTAAGAAGCGTGGTCAGAGAACCCAAAGACAAAGGTTTGACTTGAAAGAACATGTACTGAAGAAGAATCACCAGTGTTACTTTCACTCTTTCTTGACTTTTATTGTTTACTGTGTGCAAAATTATGAGGCAGACAAAGACTGGGCTTGGTTAGGGGTTGGGGTCTCTGTTCTCACAGGTGCCTCAGTGTCAGCGACTGCCCATCTTGAAGGTGCAAGCTGTAAGAATGAGCCTTTCCTCCCTCTGTGTCCCCTTTACAATTCAGGAATGAGTATGAGGATCAAAAGAGAGTGGGAGTCCCTATCTTTCTGTGCTCTGAAGATTCCTGACCTGAGTTTGTATGTCCTGTGGCCTCCACGCCAGCCCTGAGAATGCTTCCCCTCTGCCTGGGCTTGGGAGTGGGGTAATGCCTTGTCTTTCTCTGTTCTTTGATATTCTCCCAGGAAAGCAAGGCAGGGCGCCATGGAGTAAGTGAGGGAAGAATAAAAGCTTTGAGAACAGTCAGGGGCTGACAGACACACCTGAGAGGCCCAGGGAAATACTTGCATGCTGTAGAATGTGGCTCCTTGAATGCTTCAGTCATGGAACCCAGATGGGATTCAGGCAAACCAGGTACACCATTCTCTGGCAGTGGCAGCTGGTTTATGCCTGCCTCACTTGACAGAATGCTGGGGAAGATGTGCACACTTACGCCCTGCCAACTGGCAAGATGGTCAGCTAATTCTCAGGTGTGAGTCAAGTGAAAACCAAGACAGATCTTCCCCCAAAATGGCAGGCAGCCAAGAGCTCCCAGTTTGATGATGCCACTTTGGAGGACAAAAATACTTTAAAGAGTTTTTTTTTTTTTTAAAAAATCAAATCCCTTTTTGTGTATATATGGCTTTAAGAGTAAGTTTATGCTGTACTTCTCCCCTTTTATGAAAATCTTTAAGTCTGCAACAAAACTGAATGAATTTTACAATGAACAAAAATGACCACCACCTAGATGGCTAGCATTTTAATATACTTTCAAAAAATCAAATGTCTTTGTCCATCTAACTATTCATTAACCAGTCTTATTTCTAATGCATTAAAAAATACTTTCCCGGCCTAGGGCTATATAGTTCAATGGTAGAGTGTGTACTGCTCAAGGCCGTAGCTTTAGTCTCCAGCACCAAAAATACATACATACTTAATTACTTTCTTCCAAATGTTTTTGCATTATAAGTTCAGTAGGTATTGTAGAATTTTCCTTTTGAAATAAAATTGATACACAATGGAGAGCACAAATGTTGAATGAACATTTTCTGTCTTTGGAATGCTGTGTGTTTTTATTGTTTTGGCAGAATTTACAAAGCCAAACTTTCCATTTTGCAAAAACAGTTGCTAGCTAATTATATAATTTCTATAAATTACTTCAGAAGTGCAGTTTGTAAGGTAGTTGGGAATGATAGACTACTACTAGCTTATTGGAAGGATTGTTAACAAGAGATTCGTTCTCTTGGTCCTAGCCCTTGCCTACACCCCCCAACCCCCATGAAAGCCTTGCAATTAATTGACTGAGGTTTTTCTTGGATCCACATATGAAGGGCTAGCTAAAAGGGACTTCTGAGGTTTTGCTGTTCACATCTTGGCAACTTCTTCCACTTTTTCTTTTCTTAAGAAAGGAGAAACAGTTCTGTCATGCAGTATTTCACACCAAGCCAAAACCTTCCCTCGATTCAGTATAGTTATTGTGTAAAGCCAGATAAGACGGTTTCATAGCAATTCTTGGTGGCATTTGTTCATACAGAATTGACATGTCTCAGTGACATGGCAGATTGCCTTAGTATTACAAAGAACACATTTGTCATGATCAGTAGGAAAATGAGATGTAGGTGTTGATTTTAAATTTATTAGGGGCTCACAGGGGAGTCCTTAATCAAATTATTTGTTTTAATTGTTCCACCATTGCTATATCAGGCTGCTTCAATGATGGAAAAGAAGCCACAAATGTGATAGGTTCTGGGTCTCGGTGATGTCCTGCCTTAAAAAGGGAGGAAATGGAGGAGATTTGGCTTGGCACATAATTAGTGTGTGTCTCCAAATGCCAGTTGCTGTGAATACAGCAACTAACCTTAAAGATAGACTCTCCAGAAGGACACAGTTTCCTTGAGAAGAGAAGATGTAGGTACATAATGGGTCAGAAAGGATGACGATTTAAATGCAGTGTGGGTCCAGAGAGCATGGGAGTGGCTGGCAGCCAAGGTGATGAGGGAACTTTTTATTTCCACTTTTGTTTCTGTGGATCATGTGTTTTAAGGTGGTTGGAGGCCCCTGGACAGAGGGAAAGGAGAGCTTTCTAGCTCCCTTACAAGTAAGCCTTTGCTTTCAGTCCAGCAGGCAGGTTCTAGGGATGGTAGATTTTGCCGAAGTCTTGTAGCTGACTTTGTAGAACTTTAATTGGACAGATAATTTTAAAAGTCAATATGGGCCTTATCTTGGATCAGTTTTCATTCATTCCTTGCCTGTGATTGACAGAAATCCTATACTAGCCTTTTTGTCAAAAGAAAGACTGGTACCCATATACCCATTGATCATTTTGTGTAAAGGAATAAAAGAAGAATTTGACTGTGTGAGCTATATCTAAATAAGCTAAGAGAAATAATGTTTAAACAAAACATGCAGAATAAATTTTTTAAGCCAAAGGCAACATTCCAAATTCCAGGTGTCTCCTCTTTATTAATGATAAGCAATGTGATCATGAAAATTAGCACTCCATTTATTAAGGAGGATATGGTTGATGTTTAAACCACAAACAAACAAGAAAAGCCCAGAAACATTTCTTGGGTATAGTTACTCATCTCAACTGTTGCAAAATACCAAGAGGGAAAGGAAAACTAGAAAGGGTTGGGTGGTTAGTGGTTTAAAAAATACGGTGACTAACCAATTTGTGCTGACTAATATCAGTGAACTCATAATGAGTAACAATAGTGAATTTAGAAGGGATATATAAGTAGCAGGAGTGCTATTTAAAGGTTGCTTAAGTACAAAAGGCAGCTGAAATGTTGATCATAAGTAAGGATCCCTTTTGGGAGATTTGGACATAATTCTGCCACCCCACGAGTTTTGTCTCCTTTAGTATTCTTGGGTAGTGTGGCTTCTTTTGTACTTGCTTCCTGGGAGGAATTCTTGGCAGATGAGCCTGCTTGTGGTTTTGCATTGAAGTAGTAGTATTAAAGGTGTAATTGATTAAAACAAGGTGATAGTAGTGATGCCTGTGACCTGGAAAACAAAAAAAGTTTGTTTGAATTTATCTTCTTAGGGTTTTTTTTTTTCTTATCATGGTGTGAAAATATAAAAACTGGCCAACCAACCTTTTTTAAAACATAGATGCTCTATATCTTTTAAGTGAAAGATTATAACCTACAAATAAACACATAACTGACCAAAATACACAAAGACAAGGTAGTCTCTTGTAGAGTTTTCAGTTATCTGAGTGTTTGTTCCTGTCTTTGTTGAAGATATTTTTGAGCATTAATTAATTTCCCTGAAACTCCTTTTTAATGACTCCACTTGATCCTAGGTTAGTTTAAGGGGATTTGCTGCCTTTGCCTATTATAGTATCTACAGTTTTTATTGATATGGTGTCTCGACTCCTTTCATGTCTATTAGACTTGAACTCCTAAGAACATCCACCTAACCCAGTGAATGGCACTAGCAGGTACTTAAAATTTTGTTCAAAAAAATAAGATCATGAATAATACATTAAAGATGTCTTAAAGATTATGATATCGTTTATGATTTTTTTCTTCAAAAAGATAGCAAACCCAGCTAAACCTAGGACATGACTGCAGATTTAATTTTTAGGTAAAATTTTTAATTGCATTTATTTTTCCATTCTTTTTCTTCAGTTTTGTTTTCCTCTCATTACTATTTTCAGGGACTAGGGTCAGCCTTGAAATTTTTACATACAGATATTTATGCGTATATAATTGGGGAGATGGTCTCGTTTTATTTAGGTAAATAATTTTTCCTTTTGGTCCAAGTAAATGAAATGATCTCAAAGTATACAAGTTTGAATGGCATGAATAAGGAAGGGAAAAGCCTTCAGTTTTCTTGGAGAAGAGAACTATTATCTGAAGGTCTTTGAATAATTGAACAGAATATTTATGTTAATAAGTTTAAGTCCCTAGGCAAGTTGATAAACAGTTTGAGTTTCAAAGAAATGTAATGTTTCAGAAATAATGAATTGAAATTCTTATTAAAACATGAGTTTCCCTATGTTTAATTTCAGTTTCAACATGAGAAAGTACTTTTTTGTTTATAAGGTTGCAGATAATTCAGGTAATTTTGTCTTGAATTTAACAGACCTATTCAGAGGTAGGGGTGCTTAGAACAGATCTACATAATAATATTCCTTCACAATTGGTGGTAAATTAAGATGAACTTTAGAGCTCCAGAGGAACCATAGAGCTTGGTGTTGCATTTAGGAAAAGTTTCATCTAAGAATTTTACTTTCAATTAGAGAAAACTGTTTTGAAAGGAAATACTTTTCAAAATCCAATTTGGTACTTGTATTTTACTCTTTAGAGGTTTTGTTGGTATATGAGAATGAAAAATGAATGCTGAGAGAGATTTTTATGGGCTTTTGGTTTAAGAATTGCCTCAGGCCTTGAACATGACATTGTATCCAAATTGAGGGTGTCTCCTGTTTTTATGTCTTCTGGTTTTGGGTAGGGCCAGATATTCTGAATATGTCTTATGCAGAATCAGTTTCCAGTCCATCCTAAAGTACTATAAGTGTATATTCTGTAACTTTTAGGGATTGAACATTTTCTAATCTTATCTAAGTTTATAACTTTGGAAATAGATTAGTAAACCACATGGCTCTTATTTATGTTTTGACACATAAAGGCCCTGAATGGGTTCTATTGGGTTTTTTGTTGTTGTTGTTGTTGTTACTATTTCAAATTCACATTAGCAGTGTTTGAAATATGTTACCTAAAATGAAATTTGGGTATTGAATGAGGTGTTGTGGATTTATTACAATTTATTAGCAGAGAGCAGTTGGTGAGCGAAGGAGTATGGATGGCAGGAGTGAGTTTTTAAGATTATTGAATGGATGACCAAGAAATGTTATAGATGAATAGAATACACTTGGAGTGTGGAAGCCAAAGGACTTGTGGATTCTTAGCTATTTGTTTTTTTTTTTTTTTTTCGGTACCAGGGATCAAACTTGGGACCTTGTGCTCGTGAGGCAGGTGGAGGAACCACTGAGCTAAATCCCCAGCCCATTAGCTATTTGGTTTTAACTTAACAAGGTACCTAGGCTTTTAGATTTGACAGAAAAACAATAATCTAGAAGTTATTATTCAACAGCCAACCCTTTATTTGAGCAGTAGAGATGAATGGTGTCCAGCATCATCAGAGTAAGGAAAACAACACCGAAACCACTTGAATGCTCCTTAATCCAAGTTGCTCTCTGGCTCATGTGTAGCTTTCAAGTGTGTAGAAAGGTGGAAAGATTTTCTATTGGCCAACATTAAGGAGAATAGATTCCTCCAGACTGTAGAGACTTCATACCACTCTCCAGTGACACAACGTAAGGGCTTAATAAATGTGTTGAGTGACTGGATTCATACATTTTAACATTCTGGAATGATAAATGAAGCTTAAATCCTGAAAGAAGCAAGAAAGTAAGGCCAGCAGAATTTTATACATTGAGAATGAAATCATAGGGTTTGTTATACAAAGAAATGATGCCCTTTGGAGCTCTAAAATCTCAAGAAAAAATTGCTATTAGGTGATCAATGTTAGGTGTATCTCTGATCACTGAAGAAAACAGTGCCATCTAGTGGAGTCATTTCAGTAAAGTGTACCGCAGCAAATACTTTTTTAGTCTTTATTTTGGTCTTTTTTTGTTTTCTTTTTTGGTATCAGGACTCAAACTCAGGGCCTCACACTTGCCAGACAGGCGCTGCTCAGCTGAGCTACATCCCTGGCCCCCCTTTTTCCATTCTTAATACAAAATGTAACATATCTTAAAACTTTTCACATTGAATTGATTTTACATTTGCAGAAGAGTTGAAAAATAGTAGAGTTCCTATATTCCATTTGCCCAGCTTCCTGCATTAACAGTATATATGTACTGATCATCAGGAAATTAACATTGGTATGAAGATACTAACCAATCTCCAGACTTTATTCAGATTGTACCAATTTTTTCACTTAAGTCCTTTTTCTTTTCCAGGATCCTATCCAGGATCCCACAGTGTTTTTAGTCATGTCTTCTTAGGCTCCAAATCTGAGACAGCTCTTCCTTAGTTCAAAGAGTGTTTACTAAAAATGCTTCTCTAGGGACTGTGGCTGTTGTGAAGTACACTTGAAAATACAGGAGACTCAGAAAATTTAAAAATAGTTGTGAAATAAGAATTTTTATCTAGAAATATTTATCCTGTTTCCACACCCTCCATTATCTTTTTACATAGCTTTCTAAAAAATATTTGCAAAGTGCTTTGTAAGTTTTGCTTGTTCTGAAAAGTTAAGAAGCAGGAACTAATCTTCGACAATTTTCTCATGTTACTTAAAAGGAAATTGAGCCATAGGGGAGTTTTATGCTTTGCTTTTCAAACAGCAGTCTCACACACAGCGGCAGGTAGAAAAAAAAGGTCAACAAATTATAAAGCAACTGAAAAAAAAACACCATTTTGCCAATATTTTTTATTCTGACAGTAACTGAAATTTTAAAATGGAAGGCAAGTCTTCTAAAAATCGCACTATTTTTTTCTACCATTAAAAAAAATTGATCTCTTCAATACCAATGAATGCGTTCAAATGCCCTCAATGTTTGTTGCATTTAAACAGCATATGTATCTAGTGTTTGAGTAATAGTTTCGACCATCCATTTTATGAATCCTAAACTTTTTGCTGCCTTGGATATTGAAATAATTACTTTTATTCACAAATTATTTAAAAAATACAAAGGAGTTTTGGTCTTTAAACAACTTCATGGTTTTGTTGCCCCCAGGTAATAGGTTGTATTTTAAAGGCTACAACAAAATCAGGGAAACACAGGCTGAGGGTTACTTTACTAGTTTATGGATTTATTCCCCAGAGAATTCCCTTTTACACTGTGTAAGTCTCCTGAATGTAATGAGCACAGTGAACTGTGGCATATCTGGAAGTGGCAAAAAAGCAAAAAAATTGCCAGAGGATGTTTCCTTTTATTGCTGCTTCACATCTACCTTTCTCAGATCAACTCCAATTGATGGGGATATGAAATGCAGCTGCCTCTCAGTAAGGATGATTCAGGAAAGGCCTTGGCTAGTAGACTCGACTTCTTCAGGACACTCACCATCCGGCTGATGCTGCCATGAGGGAAGGATGGATGTGGCCTGGATCCAGGATGCCAACAGGCCTTTGAATTATGATTGGTCCGTGAAGTAGCCAAGCTGCAGAGGTGGGCTGCCTTTGGAAGCTATCATGTCTGCTTCCCCAGAATGCTTTTCTTCATTGGGAAATATGAATGTGTTACTTTTCCATGTATTGTATAATTAGGCCTTTTCCTTTTTTTTTTTAATCTTCGTCCATTTTAATTTGTTTTTACCTATATGCATATGTAAAGTTATTTGAAAGTGAAAACAAACATTAAAATAGAGTTATTTACCTTGCAAGCAACTTAGAAAAGAAGAGAAATTAGTGATTCCAGTTTTTCACCTATTAAAAACACTCTGTTACCTCTTTTCCTTCCATTTCCTTGCCACCCAGGCAACCCACTTGGGCCACAGAGGACTTTAACTTTCTTCCCCTCCTGTGCCTGCCCTCTGCCCACAGAACTAAATTCACGAGTAGCATTTAGTCATGTATTTTTGTGATTGTTAGCTATTATTCTTTTCAAGTAAGATACCTGAAACTTAACTGAAGCCTGGGGGAAGGGGATAACTGAAGGGCAAGGACTGATTGCTGTCGGTTTTTGCACAAGTGAGCATTTTGCTGTTGATCCTCATACCAGGAGTGACCCTGCCCTGTCTAGATCACATGAGAAGCATGCAAAATACATCTTACAAAAATACTAATTATAAATATGGCCTCCTTTAGAACACAGGAAGTAAACATATTCCAGGTCTATGAATGAAAGGATTTCCAAATGAAGCCATTTACACAATATACTAGATCATATTACATCTCTGGAACTGAGTGGTAAGGGCAATGTGAACACATTCCATTCTTAAGGAAATGGGAGAAATAAAAAATTTGCCTATTCAGCTGTATACTTCTAGAACTTTACATGTGTATGTTCATTGGAGACTGGATTCTTAAGAGATCATTTTTATATTAATATTTAGCGGGGATATTATTTTTCATGAACCTCCATTTTATCCTGACAACTTGAGTTTATCATTGGCAATTTCAGTAACATTTTGGCTTCCTTTGTATATTTCTCCCCTCTTACAGTAAGTGGAAAACATTCTTCTTGCAATTGCTTATAAAAAAAATTGCTTCAGGCTTTTTAGAACAACTCTTTAAAAATGGTGTAAATTAGACATGCTCTGCACAGTGTTAAAGGCCTAAGATGAGATAGAGTGAGAAAAGAAGAGTTTATGCTCCCCTAGAAATACTGAGAGATGAAGTCTCATTTTGTAGACACTTGGTACATTAGTACAAACTCTCTGATTCTTAATTAATTTTCTTTTGTCAACTCAGTAGAGATGCTTTGTCAACCTTTCTTTACAGTCATAACTCTCTAGTCTTTAAAAATGGACTTGAATCACTATGAAGCAAGATGAGTTTGAGTGCTTATAAAACAACGTTGCTGTAACAACCTATATACTGTTTCCTGCATTGGTCGTTTCCTGTGCTTTTGAACCTGTACATTGTGTGACTGAGTCACTTCATTTAGGTACTCTACAGTTCGTAGTACTTAGTAAGTGGCAGATATTCTATAGTCATGTTGGGTTTCCAGAGGATATAACATTAAGTTTAAGGCCTAGGGGAAGAGTTTGTACAGTATTTAGTAAATACTAAGGTTTCCTCTGGATTAGGGTTACTGAAAAATCTTATTTTTAAATGCATTCTAGATATACTATGTTTTTAAAGTAGGCCAGTGTTGGGATCCACTTGGTTTTCCTGCCCTTTCTCTCATTGTTATTTAAGAATGTTACAGAATAGGATGTGTGATGGTATGTTAACTTGATTATAATTTGCATAGTAAAAAATATATGTGATTCACCCATCATCAACACTAAGTCAGAGCATTCTATTAAGCCTCAGATTGCCTACCTCTTGCACTCCTCTGCAAGGGCTGAGCAGTGTTGTTGATTAGCCTGTGGCACAGGGCCCTAGGTAGTTTTCCCACTGTCCACAGTGTGAAGCTATTGACTCAATGATATGTTCATATTTTGTGATTATTACAACCACATATTTAGCAAGAGTGTTCCCAGTTTGTAAGTAGATTTATTCTATCTTCAGATGAGCTTTGGCAAATATAAGAGGTTTGTGACATCTGGGTGATGTAGTTAAGGAAATTTAATTGGAAGGAAAAGAAGGGTGGGTATTACAGTGGGCTGTCCCATTTTAGAGTGAACCAGGTGTCTAGAAAATTTTCTCCAAGCTAGTATTAACTCTTGTTATTTTTTAAATCCTTTCCTTCATATCCTTCACAGGAACCACATATTCAAAATTTAGCATATTTGGTAATAAAATAACTACCCCAGAGGGAAGTAACAGTGATTTCTGTTTTCAGAAGTGTAGTGTTTTAAAAAAGACTTGGATGAGTCCATCCCTCCCTGCTTGTTTTAAACAGATGGAGAAACTGAGTCATATATGCTGGCTTTTAAAATGGAGACTTTTAGCAGCACTTTGGTCTGTTATCAGTTTAGCCAAAATAACCAGCTGATCCCATGTGTGTTTTGAGGGGGACCTTAGATATAGATTTACTTGAACTTTGTCAGATCACAGCTTGGAGAAGACATTGTCAGACTGCTTTTTCAGTTCTTGGTTAAATGAAGGATGCTTCTCTGAGGCCGAACTCATGTTTTCCCAATTAGAGGTGACTAATCTTGGTTGGTGTTCCCCATGCTGGGCCTGCCTTTCTGCTGTCTTTGTCCACTGCTTTCTTTTTGGTGCCTCTTCGTCTGCAAGTATCTGGGCTCCTGGAGAGTCTAGGGCCAGGGTCCCAGTCCTCAGGGCTAGGTAGCCCCACTCTTCTTACTAACCTCAGGAGAGTCACTTGGAGTATAGTAGTAGATCAGTTGGCTAGAAAGTTCCTCTGGGGGCCCTGCTCACAGCCCGGGTGGAGAATTATTTCTGTAATGAGCAAAGGACTCTTTCGTTTGGGAATAAACTCAGCAAAAGGGATGGTACAAATCTCTATTCAATATCCAGGCTTGAGGCCAAAGGAGAATAAAAGGCTTGGACGTATCTGTCAACATGTGCTTCGTTGGTTGAACATCTGTTGTGTGTCGGGCTCTGAAACAGTATTACCACATTTTATTCATACCGTGACACTGAGAGGAAGGGAAAAGTACTCAAGTCATTTGCCTTACATTGCATAACTAGTAAACAAGGAGACATGCAGTACCCTCAATTGCTGAACTCACCAACCCATATCAAGAAAAAATATCTCAAAATGGTTCTTGGGTTTGATATTTTCTTTTCTATTTGTATATCTACATATATTTTTGTGATACTGGGGATTGAACGCAGGTAGGACCTTTACACCGAGCTACATCCCTAGCCTTTTAAAATTTTTTAAATTTTTAGACAGGGTCTTAGTGTGTTGCTCAGGCTGGGCTAGAACTTGGTGATACTCCTGCCTCAGCCTCCTAGAGTGCTGGGATTATGGGATGCTCCACCATGCCTGGCTACAATATAAATTATAAAAATATTTTTAAGGCACCTATTTTAATTTTCTTAAGAGACAGGGTCTATGTTGCCCAGGTTTCCTTGAATTCCTGGGCTCAGATGATCCTTCGGCTTCAGCTCCCAAATAGCTGGTACCATAGAGGTACATGCCACCACACTTAGCAAGATACATAGTTTTAATTTTGTAGAAATTTTTTTGTAATCATGAGATTGCATATGTATTTAAGAAAACTTTTTTGGAGGTCTCATTCTATCCCAGATGCTATTTTAGGTACTGGGGATACAGCAGTGAACATATATAAAGATGAGTGTTATATTTATCGAGTTCTGAGATAAAACTAGCAGCTTTATGTGTGCATATTTCATCTTGTCCTTTCTTCCCCAGCAAGACATTGAAATACAGAGTCCAAGATAAAGGGTTGTCGGTTTTCCACTGACTTACTGAACTACTGAAGTAGCAGGGCACTTCTGAGGATTCTTAGCTAGCTCTGAAGGCCTGGGGAAAATGTCAACCTAAACTACTCTATTATTAATAATTGGGGAGCCATCTCCATTAAGCCTCTGTGGTAGCCACTGTTTAGGCTCTTACACCCTGTTGTGATGATGATAAATTACTTCTGCCCTGTCAGAGTTGGTCAGAGTAAATGTGATTTTAAGGCTATATATAAGAAAGCAAACAAAAACACATTTTAAAATCTTAAATTCTATGCTTTTAACTAAAATAAGCACCTTGAGAGGTTAAGAAATGACAAGCAGAGAGCACAAGTCACATGCTTATTCAATACTCCTGAATCCTACCCACTGTGGTGTCAGTGCCTGACAATTTTTCCTGCTTTTTTGTCCCAACCTGACAGATAGGTCATTTTACCCCAGTTTGGCACCAGTTTGGAGTGTGGTTTAGTAGCGTCTGGGAACTCTTGGACTAGTACTGTAGTTATCTGAGCCATCTTACAGGTGACTTGATTTTGCTTTTTCTTCTAGAAAGCTCATACCAAGTTTTTGTTCTTATGTTGATCATTATGGTCAACAGAGCCTGACTTACTGTTTTAACAGAAATAATCAGTTTTTGGACCATAGACTAGAGTCTTGTTTTTAAAAACCTTCCCATGCGGTTACTTGCCATCTGCAAAACTTAAAAGGTAGACATACCCCAAGTTTCCGGTTCCTTGATGTGTTTATTCCTTGAAAGTACAGAGAAACATTGAAGGTACTAAATGTTTCCCATCATGAGAATGGGAGCTGGGGAGGAAGCTCTCCTAGAAGACTAAACCTTGACAGACATTTCCCCATTAGAAGTGTTATTTATAGCAGGGTCTGAGATAAAACCTGAAGCCTTATCTCTGCATATTTCATCATGCCCTTTCTTTACTATGGTGGTGTTGAAACGCAGAATCTTAGATTCATCCATTTCCTGCTGTGCAGAACTACCTGGTTTACATAGCTTCTGCTCTCTGGAGTATGTTGTGCCAATTCCTGACCCTTCTTGGCTTTAGGGTTTTTTCTTTGGCAATATCTGGGTTATGTTTAGCTTGAGTCACCTTGCAGTGGTTCCTTCATTTTGGTCTAACAAAAGTGGCCATGTCTAGAACCATTACTTCTTTCAATGCTTGTTTGTCTTTCTTCTTTTTTGGTCTAGTTCCCTAGTATATGTGACATTCTCCTCTACTTGCCTAAGATTGTATTTCAGGTATAGGGCAAAAGTACTTTCTAAGGTGTGGGCTTAATCAGTATCTTAGTTATTTTTCTCATTGTTGAGACAAAATACCCAAGACCCAAAGTTAAAGGGAGGAACAGTTAAGTTTTGGCTTACAGTTCATAGAGGTTTCAGTCCATAATCAGCTGGCTCCAAGGCAGAGGGGCATCTCAGAAGAGAAATAGTTCGTGGCAGGAAGAAGACAGAAGGCACCAAGCTACTAGTGAAAACAGCAGCTTCTTTCTGCCCCTTTTGTACTCTTATCTAGGCTACCTGGCTTAGGGCAGGTGCCAAACCAATCAGTGGACTAATTTAGTAATCACGCCCTTAGTCCTAGCATCACACACTCTAGATCCAGCTACCTTTGAAGAAGCCCCACCTATGACTCCATGAGGCTTTGGGGGGATATCTAGACATAAGCCATAACAATCAGCATAAAATTTGGCTTAATCACCAAAAGATCATGGGACCCTGACTTTCCAAGGTGGAACATTCCCATTGGGCTGACCATGACTGTGGGGACATGGTGGTGGTAAGCTGTGTCTTGGAAAGATTTGTTTAAAGTGATGTATGTATTTACACTCAGCACTGCTCCTTAGTAACCAACTCTTATTTCCATTTTAGTTATCTGTATAATTGTTTAATATCTGTATTCACCAAGGTTCAAATTCCACAATAGCAGAACTGTTGGCACATTGCCTCACATATACTGCAGTAGCTTTCCAACTAATGCTTTTCTGTTAGTGTAAAGAGCACTGTGCTGGGAACTTATTCCTGATCTCATTTTTGAGATCTAAAGAGCACCCTGGAACTTATTCCTGATCTCATTTTTGCCTCAACAAGGTATGCAGCCTTGGGCCAGTCACTTCCTGTATCTGAGCAACAGTCTCCTCAACTATGAAATAAGGGCATGGACAGGGAGATTTATGAGGTTGCTTTCAGCTCTATGAGTCTTAGCTTGTGTCTGACTAAATGGGGGAAGAATTGCAGCCAGTCAGTTAGATGCCACAACTTCATTGCCAAGCTTCCTCTGACTCTACACAAGTGTCTTTGCTTTGCCTTGGGTTGGGAATGGCTGGCCCATTACTTCCTGAGAAGTCCATGCCAGAATTCCAGGTCACCTCCTTTGGGACATATGAGAGCTGTGTTTTTCAGATTTTTTCTGTAGCAGTCGAATTCCCTTCGAAGGAATGAAGAATTAAAACAAACCTGTTATGTCTGGGTAGAAGCCATGTCCACCCATGCTTAATCTGTGGCTGGAAGGTTGTTGCATGTAAGATGGAAGAATCTCAGAAGGTTGTGTTCCCCAGGGTGGTCAGAAAGTAGTCGCTCTGTTTGAAGAGGAACCTGGCCTTTCCTGGTTCTGCCCCCATGGCCCCCTTTGACCCTATCGCCAGTTCCATACTTCTCATGTCATTTCAGAAAACATTTCAAATACTCTGTCCTGGCCAGGTAATAGGGATTTGGATGACTACAGTAACCATAGCTGTATGAGACAGATCAGTCTTTGAAGCTGGGAGCCTGAAATACCCTTTATCAATACCTATGAACCCTCTGTAAACCCCTCCCCCATTGCTTCTAAGAAAATTTGAAACCTCTCTCCTCTGTTTGGAAGACCCCAGATCACAGGATCACTTCTTCAATCCAGAGGAATTGAGTAACTGAATCAAACTTGAGAATTCAACAGGAACTTCTTATAGCTCCAAATCTTGATAAAACCAAATTCAACCAAAACTCAAGTAAGATGAAGTAGATAACTTGAAAAGTCCTATAACCCTTAATAAAACTATATTTATAGTTGAAAACCTCATGACAAAGGAATTTCCAGACCTAGATTGTTTCACTGGCAAAATCCTAAATAAGGAAGGAATAACGCAAATTTTAGACAGTCTATTCAGAAGAAGGAAAACATTCTAACTAATTTAATGACATCAGCATCATACTGGTATCAGTGATATTAAAAAAATTACTTTTGACAGACAAAAAAATTCAAGCAGTATTAATCATCAGATTTATCTATATAGAGTTGCTAGGAGAATTAACAGTTGAATTGACATTTTCAAAGAATCAATTTTTTGTTTCATTGTTTTTTTCTCCCATTTTCTGTTTTTCATTTCATTGCTCTCTGCTCTTAATATTATGCTTGGACTGAATTTTGCTCTTTGTTTTCTAGTTTCTTTAAGTGGAGGTGTGGATCATTGGTTAGAGATCATTTGTTTTGAATATGGACATTTAATGTTAAAAATTTTCCTAAAAGCACTATTTTACAAAATACACATTTTGATATGTTGCATTTTTATTTTATTAAAAATATTTTTTACTTGATGCTCATTGAAAATAATTTTTACTTGAGACTTTTTCTTTGACCCATAGGTTACTTAGAAATGTGTAATTTCTGTACATTTGGACATTTTTTTCTCTGTTGATTTGCAAGTTTAATTTCATCATGACAAGAAGACATGCTTTGCATTATTTCAGTTTTCCTAGATTTAAAGCTGTACTTCAGGTTATGCCTTGATGAATCCTTTATGTGTACTTTAACAGATATGCATATCTGCTTTTGTTAGTTAGAATGTTTTATAAATACTAGATTCAATTAGTTAATGGTGTTTTCTATTTGTTTTGTTTTGTTTTGTTTTTTTAGACAGGGTCTCTCACTATGTAGTTCAGGCTAGCCTTGAACTCACTATTCAAGTGGGTGGCCTTGAACTCAAGGCCTCCTGCTGCAGCCTCTAGAGTGTTGGGATTTCAGGTGTATACCACCATGCCTGGGCTAGGTATTTTCTATTTCTGTGTTTTATTGCAAGGACTATTAAAGCCTCCAGCTGTATAACTGTGGCTTTATTTCTTCTTTTGAGTTGTCTCAGTTCTTGCTTCATGTATTTTGAAGGTCTGTTGTTGAGTATATATGCATTTGGGATTGCCATGTCTTGGCAAGCTGACCTTTTTATTATGTAATATCTTTCTTTGTCCTTGACAATTGCTTTGGCAAATCTGCTTTGTCTGATATAAATGTAGACAATAATAACTTTCCAAAAATGTTTGTGTGGTATGCTTCTTTCCATCTTTTTTTTTATTGTACCGGGGATCGAACTCGAGACCTTGCGCTTTTGAGGCAGGCAGTGGAACCACTGAGCTAAATCCCTGGCCCTCCATCTTTTTTTTTATTAGTATTGAACCGAGGGACTTCACACTGTGCTACTTTCCCCAGCTGAGTTTTTAGACAGTCTTTTTTTGCTAAGTTGCCCGGGCTGAACTTGAACTTGAGAGATCCTCCTGCCTTAGCCACCTAGAGTGCTGGGTTTACAAGTGTGCACCACTAGGCCCTGGTCTATCCATTTAACTTACCTGCCTGTAATATTTTAATTTTTATTAGAGTTTGTGTAGTTGGTTCAAATTCTTTACTCATCCTCACAGTCTCTGCCTTTAATTTTTATTGTAATAAATTTTAAACATTAACCATATATCTTGATTATACTTCATATAATATGCTCTTTCCCAAATATCATTTATCCATTTTGCATATAATGAGTGGTTAAGTAGGTTTTCTTCCCCCTATGGAAAGTAACACCACTACAAATTTTGTTGTTTAAGTCTCATTTTTGTATGTAGGGAAGTGTTTTAGGCTATGTGCATCTTCAGTTTATCTAGATACTGGTAAACTGCTCATCAATACTCACAGCAAAAAGCAAGAATGCTCCTACTGTTCCACCTCCTTACCAGCATCTGTTATTGCGTTGTATTTTTCTCTCAAAATTACTGGGTAGGGAAGGATATATCTAGGTACATTTTCCACTTCAAAATTTCACTGAATACCAGTAATTTCGAATAACTTCTATCATGCCTATTGTCCATTTCTACTACTGCCTCAGTGACTATCTTGGTATTTTTATCCCTCTTTCTACTATCTGCTTTTATCTTATGTCTTTCTAGGAGTTATTATATATTTTATTTTATTTTATTTTTATTTATTTTTTTCCCCATTAACTTTATTGGTACATTTTAGGTATAAAATACAGTTACAGTCATCATTGGGATCTTGTACCATTACATAACTCTCTTGGTTCTTATTTTTTTCCCCTTCCCTTGCCCTCCCTTCACCCCCTCCACCCTTCCCTATTTGCAAAGACCTTGTTTCCATTTTATTCCTCTTCTCATATTTTTTCCTTTGCCTTTTTTCTCTTCCCCTACCCCTCCCAATTCCCCTGCTCTTTTAGACCTTTTCTTCCTGTTATACAATATCAGTTACACATTTTTTAAATTACAATATTAAGATCTAGGAGACATTACCACAGATTTTACAGAATTTGAAAGGATACAGAAAGCATATTACACAAATCTTTTTTGAAATAAATTTGACAACTTCTAAGAAGTAACTCAGAAGACAAATTAATGAAACTAACTCTGGAGGAAATATAAAATTTGAATAGCACCTATTAAAGAAAGTATATTCCTAGCTTGAAAACCTACCTATATGACAACAGCAGGCTCATAAACATTTTAACTGATAAATTATATCAAACATTTAAAGCAGAAAAAAGAAGGAACACTTCTCCCCTCATTTTAGGAACTCAACATTGTGCTAATCCTAAAACTGGATAAAGATAATAGAAGAAAACAGTATGAACATAGATAGAAATTTGTTTAACAAAACAAACTATTGGAAGTCAGATCTGGCAGGATATAGAAAGTGGTTTTGTTATAGGGATGGCAGTGTTGGTTCAGCATTAGAAGATCCACCCCGAAAAGTAATCTTTTTAACAGAGGAAAGGAGAAAGCCATATGATCCTGTCACTAGTTGGAGAAAGAATATTGGACTAAATTCTACAGCTGTTCATGGTAAAAGCTATCAGGAGACTAGAAGTAGAACAGAACCTTCTCAACAGATCAAAGACATGTACTCCATACTTCCAACAAAAACTCCTTCTATGAATGGAGACGATACAATGCTTTCTCCCTAAAGTGGGGAACAAGGGCCTATATGCCTACTCTTCATCTGTCCATTAGACTGTGAAACATAGGTCTAAACCAAAATAGTCTGACAATAAAATGACACAACTAGGATAGGATTGGGACGGCAGAAGCAAAATCTTTATATGTAGATGAAATGATCATCTACAGAGAAAATACTAAGAAATCTCTAGGAGCTCCTAGAACTTGTACTTGAATTTAGCAGGATTAGAAAACACAAGGTATATATAAAAATTCAGGTCTGTATATACTTGCTATAAATGGAGAACTGGATATTGAAATTTAAAAGTTATGTAGGAGTACAAAGGACCCAGAAAAGCCAGCAACAAAAACAAAAACAAAAACAGTGTTGGAAGATGTTTAGCACCCAATTTTAACACTTCTTCTAAAGCTACAGTAATCAAGGCAGTGTTGGTGTAAGGAAAGACATATAGATCATTGGAATAAAACAGAGAATCTAGAAATAGAACCACACATATATGGTCCACTGAGTTTTGAAAGATTATTTAACATTAGCATTTTATGGAATACAAACTCAATTCAAGAGCCGAGGAAGAGATAGTGTCTTCAGCAAACGGCACTAGAACACCTGGTATCCATATATAAAAAATTAACCTCAACCCTTTTTTTCCATACATGAAAATAACTTGAAGGGATTCAAGAACCTAAATAAGAAAGCCTAAAAGTATGAAACTTTAAGAAGAAATTATAAGGGAAAATATTTATGAATTCAGGGTGGGCAAGAACTACCTAGGATACAAAAAACATGTATAAAAGAAAAAAAATTGATAAATGAGATTCTATCAAAATTTAGAACTTTAAATAACATCATTAAAATGAAAAGTAGTCCTTAAACAGAACATATTTACAATGCATATAACCTATGACCAGAATATATAAAGAATTCTTAGAGCTCAATAGACAACCCAATTAAAATGTAGACATAAGAAGATGATAAATAGCCAGTGTTTCACAAGGAATGGTGTGCAATTCTAGAATTAGAAAAATACTAATCAGTACAATAATAAGATTGAATTATACACTCATTAGGGAGATGAAGTCAAAAGTTTTAAAAGCCTTGTCATGACTTTTTCTTTTTGTTGGATTCTCCCCCTTTGCATTTAATTTGTCACCCCCAATGGATTCATTCTGCTAGGTTTCCTGGGCTTGTGATCCTCATTGTCTTTTCTTAGGGTATTGTCTAAAATTTTTTTGGAGTGCTGGTTTGGTATTCATGAAGTTCCTGAGGTGCTCTTTATCATGAAAGTATCTTATTTCTCCATCAATTTTGAAAGATAGTTTTGCGGGGTACATGAATCTGGGTTGGAGGCTGTTTTCCTTTAGGGCTTGAAATACATCACTCCAAGCTCTTCTTGCCTTGAGGGTTTGCATTGAGAAGTCTGCTGTGATTCTGATGGGCTTTCCTTTGTATGTGATTTGTTTCTTTTCTCTCACTGCTTGTAGAATTTTATTCTTCTGTTGGATTTCTGGAATCTTAACAATTACATGCCTATGTGTAGATTTGTTTTTGATTAAGGCTAGCTGGAGTCCTATATGCCTCACTTATCTGTATGTCAAGTTCTTTTCCCCTCCTTGGGAAGTTTTCTGCCATCACTTCTGTGAACAGTTTTTTTTTATGTCATCTGCACTCTCTCCTCTTTCTTCATTGACTCCAATCAGTCTTATGTTATTCTTCTTTGCCTTGTCTAGCAGCTGCTGAATTGATTTCTCATGTTCCCTTACAATTTTAAAGCAATTTTTCTTTTTCTCCTCACTAATTGCAATCTTACCTTCTATATGTGAAATTCTATCCTCACATTGGTTCATTCTGCTGAGCAGACTTTCGATGGAGTTTTTAATCTCTTGGAAATCTGTTTGTATCTGTTTTATGGATTCCATTTGTTTCCTATGTTGGGATTCCATCATGTTCCTCAGATCCTCTATTTTTTTATCTGTGCCCTCTCTAGATTTATTAATCATGTCTTGCACCATGAGCAAAATCTTTGCTGTTATCTGAGTAATTATGTCTGATTTCATTTCTGCCAGATCCTCTTTTGTTGCCAGTTCAGAAAGTCCAGGTGGTTGAGTGTCAGAGTGTTCCATCTCATTTCCCTTTGGGGTTGCTGTAGGTGATCTGGAAGTCTGTTTTTGAGGCTTGTTTATGTGTCTTCTCATTTCCACGGCTGGGGGGTACTTCTGGCGCCCACACTGCTCACCTTCTCTGCCCTAGGAGCTTGGGATGGCAGCAGGGGAGCTTCCTTCTGGGTGCTGGGACCGGCTGAGCATCACTGCCCTAGGAGCCTGGGATGGAGGCGGGGAGCTTCCTTCCAGGTGTTGGGACCAGCTGAGCTTCTCTGCCCTAGAAGCCTGGGATGGTGGCGAGGAGCTTCCTTCTGGGTGTTGGGACAGGCTCACCTTCTTGGCCCTAGGAGCCTGGGATGGCAGCGGGGGAGCTTCCTTCTGGGTGCTGGGACCGGCTGAGCTTCACTGCCCTAGGAGCCTGGGATGGAGGTGGGGAGCTTCCTTCCAGGTCTTTTTTTTTTTAATTTTTTTTTTAGTACTGGGGATCAAACTCGGGACCTTGCGCTTGCCAGGCAGGCGGAGGCACCACTGAGGTAAATCCCCGGCCCCCTTTAATTCTTACATTTACAATATTTGAGCTTACTGTAACTTGATATGTTGAGATTTGTACCTTCTGCTAGTTTTGTTATTATTTTTCCTGTTTCTTCTACTCTGCCCTCTTTTGAGTTACTTGCATATTTTCCAGTGTTTTAATTGGTCTCCTGTGTATCTTTTTGTACCTGTTTTTATGCACACACTGCAGGGAGTACAATTTACGTATTTCACTTTACAGTAAATTCGGAGTCTCTTAGAATTGACATTTTACCAATTTAAGTGGACTGTAGAAACTTTGCCATCAAATGTAGGTTCGTTTCCCTCATTTGTTACAGTTATTTTTTGTTGTGTCAGCATATGTCGGCAACCTCATAGACAATAAACAATGTCACAACTCTTGCTTTCAGTGGAGAGCTCTAGAGGTGAAATACAGTCATACTCCACCTGATGTTTCCACAACAACAGTTGTTCCATTAGATAATACTGTCTAGTGATGTCATAGCCATGTTTGGGTAAGTACATTGTAATGTTTGCACGTTGAAAAAATTGCCTCTGAAACATTCTCCAAGAGTATCCCACTGTAATCAACATATGATGTATAATGTTTTAGATTTACCCAGATATATGCTATTTGCATTGTTCTTCCTTCATTTCTGATGTTTCACAATTTTTTTGTGTTATTTTCTTTTTACCTAAAAATTTTCTTTAGCTGTTACTTTCCAGTGAATTAACTTAGTTTCCTATACTTTATCTTTATTTCTGAAGGACCTACTCTCCGGGCATAGAATTCTTTATTACAGTTCTTTTCTTGTAGGACTTAAAAAATGCCGTGCTACTTCTTTCTGTCCTCTGTAGTTTCTAGTGGTATCTAGACGTATTTGACTTTCTTCATTTTCTTTCTCTTTTTATTTATTTACTTATTTTGAGACCGAGTCTCATGGTGATCTTCCTGACTCCTCCTCCCTACTGTTGGGATTACAGGCGTGTGCCACAAGGCTGGGCTGCTATTTGATTTTTATGTCCCTGAAGGCAATGTGTCATTTTTCTCTCTGCTTTCAGATTGTTTACTTCACCTCTAGTTTTCAGCGTGGTTTTCTTTGGATTTATCCTACATGAGATTCACTCTGGGTGTTTTTTTGAATTTGTAGATTTGTGTGGCTTGTGAAATTCACAGTCTTCATCCATTATTTTGTCAAATCTTTTTCCTGAACTGCACACTATTAACACTCTTTCTCCTCCCTCCTTCCATGACACAAATGGCACACTTGCTCTTATTGTTCCCTGTACCTCTAAAGCTTTTTAAATTTTTTTTAAATTTTAGGCCCTGTACATAATGATTGGATTCCTAACGATTGCATTCCTCATGGGGAGTTGCCACATGTACACAGCACACCTTAATTCTTTTTTATCCCCTTCCCTTCTCTTTTCTTCCCCTCCTTTTCCCCTCCCTCCATCTCTTGGTCTTCTTCCCTCATAAATCTTTTGCATAAAGCTTTGTTTTAAATTTTTAAAAATTGTTGTTAAAAAGTTAGCCAGTTTACAAGATTTGTTCAATTTTGTTTATTTTGTTCAGTTCTAAAATGTCCAACAGTACTTCTTTATATCTTCATTGCCTTGTTCAGACTTTCTGTTCTCACGTAGATTTTAAGATTGCTTATGATTAGCTGCTGGAACATTTTTATAATCACTAAAGTCTTTGTCAGATAATTCAGACCTGTGTCATTTCAGCCGTGGCATCTGTTGATTGTCTTTTCCTGTGCTGAATAATTTTGGATTCTATCCAGGATATTTTGAATATTCTTATGAGACTCTGATTCTTGTTTAAATCGTATGGAGAATGCTAATAGTCTTACTTTAGCAGGCAGCTGACTTGGTTAGCTTCTGTGAGCAAATCCAACTCACTTTCTATGAGCTGTGGTCCCAATGTCAGCCCTTGCCAGTACTATTACTATTTGGCTATGTCTCCTTATGCCTGACATTGGCAATTTTGGACCTCAATAATGGTGAGCCTGGGATTCGTAAATAATATTATGGAGTGATTTTCAGAAGCTTCTCCCCCACCCCATGATCTTTCTAGTATTTTCCAGTTCCATGGAAGTTTTCCTTTTACTCATTTGGGCAGAAATCTTGGGTTTTTGTTGTTTTGCTCTGCCATGTATTTCTACAACTGTATCCACATCCCTGGAGCTGAGCATTAGGACAATAGAGACACTAAATACAGTGGGATTCAGGCCTACCTTCTTGGAAACACACCTCCTCTGAACCTCTAGAAGAAAGTTGTCCATCCTCAGAGGTCTGGTCCTGCAGGCTTGCCTTGTTGCTGGCTATCATCTCTACCACAGGGTTATTTTGGGACTGTGGCCTGAGAGCTCAGGCAGAAAAGGAAAAAATGGAGGAGTTCCTCCATTGTCTTGAGCATCAGAGTTCTCTTTCCTCCTGCTCAAGCTAGAGCTATGAGGCAGCTCCTGCTTCTCTCTCTCTGCTCATACTTAGCTCCACTGGTAGATAAAGGAATGGAAAACTTGGTGTAAGTTTGCTGGTGTTTCAAGTCTGACCCTTCTTCATCTGCCTGCTCAGTTTACTTTGCAAAGTCCCAGCATAGCTGCCCTGGATTTTATAGTTGTGAGCTCTGGAAAGCAGCTAGGGTGCTGTATGCTGCCTGCATCCTGGGTGGAACCACAACCTCCACATCTGATTGTGAACATAGAGAATAGTACGAAGCTTAACAGTGGTGTATTAGCTATCTCTTTAGGGAGGTTCTCCCCAGCTTTATGTATTCCCTTGAAAAACCATCCTTAGGACCCACATACATCTTTTAGGAGGGAGGTGAGGTTAGTACAGCCCATGAAGCAAAACTTCCTTCTTTATTGACTCCACAACGCATACTAAATTGAGACGGTTTTCTTCTTTCTCATTAACATTTAATAAAACGAAGGGGCTGAGGATGTAGCTCAGTGTTAGTGCCCTTGCTTAGCATGCACAAGGCCCTGGGTTCCATCTCCAGTACCACAAAAATAAAAAATAGAAAATACCTTTTCAAAGCCAAGTGTTCTACACATGTCAAAGCCTTCTGAAATTCTTTTAGTCTAACTTACAAAAGGATCATAATGCTTATGTCAATCTGAATCCAACAGGCCCCCTCTCTACTAAATGAAGAGCTACTTTAATGAAGAGAGCTTTGTTGTGCAAATTTTTCAGTGCCACAATTGGGATTCTGAATGTTAAATGTGCTTATAATTCGTGTAGAAGTGATTATTGTGATAATAGTTAAAATAGTTTAGTGGAAATCAGAGAACAAATGTCTATGGAAATCAAAGTGAAGTTGGAAATGGCTCCCTTAATAGCAAATTGCTAAGTGGTTAAAGGTGTTCCCAGGGCAGTGAATGATACTCAAAGACCTGTTGTTCAGGAGAGGTGGGGAGCAGGAAGCTCTGTTGGTGTAAGCGGAGAATGGAATGTTTCAGGGAGTGGGGGTTTGTAATTTCCAGGAGCAGGGCGGGCTACACAGTGGGAAGGTCTGGATCCAGCTTGAGCCCACTCACAGGATGTCAGGGGGAAGTGTGACTAAGGTCATGGCCATGCCACGTGGTAGGCCAGCTGGATCCAGAGCAGGAGCCGCTGTGGCTACACATCCTGAGTTTCCATGGCCTAATGTAGTGGGCTTGAAAGAAAGGGTGGATGCAGGATGCTGGCTGGGTCTGTTCTGTGCGTGGGCTGTAAGTCTTAAGTGACAGTGGGTGGAGATTACAGCATTTCATCTGCTTTTCCTTTGACACCTTTAAAGATACAACCCACAGTTTGCAAGGGTTTATGCCACTGTCTGCTTGCAGTAGATCTTAATCACTTTAGCATTCTTAGGAACACAAGGAAATTTTTTATTTGGGTACCATTTGTAACCAATATGGAGATTTTAAAGTTACATTGAGCATTTGCAGTACTGTTTATATTCAGCAGTTTATTATAGGGGTTACTTTGAAATTCTTATGTAATTTTAAGATGTTTCCACGTCTGAGAAGGATACATCATATTTCTTCTAACTTTTCTTTGGAGAAGGGCCTTTCAGGATGTTTAGCAGGTTGGATTTTGGAATTTCAGTGGCTTTATGGTGGTTTCATGCCGTTTGACAGATTGAATTTGCACTTGGAGGAAATGGAATGTATTTTTAATCACTGGAATGTATTATACCTAAGGAACATAGGAGAGTGTATGTCAAGTTTCATCTGTGATAAATAGTTTGCTGATGATTTTTCAGTTACATGGCATGCTTAGACTCTGCCTTAACTTGAACAGATTCTATTATTTCCTGATTGTAAAAAAAAAAAAGACTTTGAAATTTGGTCTTGAATTCTTATCCTTTGTCCATTTAGGATTTAAGAACTTTTCTGTCCAAAAAGTTTACCATAGAAACTTGGGTGGGAGGCTAAGCCCTCACTGTGAGGTATATGAGCTGTTATATTAGACATCATTGTTGTAGGTACTGGAGTCATTGAGGTGTCAAAAGCATTTCCTTCAGTGTGCTAAGTTTTTATTTAGTTCAGCTGTTCTTCCTAACAATTAAGAATGGGAGTCCTTGTGTGGAGAGAAACCAAAGAAGGAATCATGATCTTTAGTTACATTATTTTGAATGTAGTGTTATATTTAAAATAAGTGAGCTTACTTTGGAAATGAAGTCCCTGGATAGGACAAATCCTTAACAGAAAGGGAGAGCAGGAACCAGCGTTTCTTAAGTGCCTTTTATGTACCCTCCAAGAGGAAAGGTGCTTATCCTGCTTAATGATTTCTTTTAATTTTAACAGCTGTTCATTGAAGTCAGTTTATAGGTTTGAAAGAAAGTTCATAAGTCTGCGTTAGGCTTTTGTTGGGTAGGGAAAGGTAAGAAAAGTAAAGGGTGCACAGATGGATGTTTGGGAATATAAAACTGTGATTTTCAGTTGGGGGCAACTTTTTCCACCATATGACATTTTGCAGGGGTTTTTTGGTTGTAATGATTGGCGAGCGGATATGCTCCTGGCATCAAATAGAAGCTGGGAATGCTGCTAAACATTAAACAATGCACAGGACAGCACCTTCCTTCCATGCAAAGAAAGTTCTGGCTCCAAGTGGCAATACTGGTAAGACTGAACAATGAATGATATATAATTCACAGAGAAGTTAAATTCAGTGTCTTCCCTGCCTCATTGAGATGTATTGAAGAAATTTTAGCCTGATTCACCCATCCCTATAAATAGCTATGCCAAAATATTATTTAACAAAAAGTGGATTTACATGTGATTTCAGGGGTCCCTTTTAAAAAAACGGCTTTCATTTTTAGGATATAATCTAATTGTGATCTAAGCTGGTATGGAACTCGGTATTAAACCCAAGTTGGTCTTGAACTCGTGATCCTCTACCCTCAGCCTCCCCAGTGCTGGGATTATAGGTGTATGCTACTATCCCTGGAAAGCCTGAAGTTCTCATAGTATCATTTTGGCTTTTTCCACTTCCACTCATCCTATAATGGATGTGGTAATAATTAGTTGGTGGTCATTCTGCATGAAGGATGCTTTGTCCAAGGTATGTAGAGAAGATTCTATTAAATTGACCCTGAGATTTGAATAACATCAACCAGTGAGAAATATTATACCCTGTCAACGATATTTAGACTGTTGCTAAGCACAGAAAGCAGTGGGCTGACAAAGACAGAATATAATGTACCATAAGGATGTTGTTTTGTTAACATCAAATGACATTAATATGGGGTTCTTGGTAATAAAACACTTGGAGCTCTATGTTTAAATGTTTAGCTTGTGTCTTAAGACTCAGTTTGAGTTGCAAGGCCTTAGAACTTAAGAGGTTCTGTGTTCCAATCTGCCGTACCAATAGGTCCCTTTCTACTGCATTTCAAGTGGCCAGAGATCTGTAAAAGGTAGTCTGACCTACCTGCACTGTAATGTAGTACATTATTCATAGATATTTCAGATGGCATACCACCATGTCAGAATGTTAAATGTCAGAATGTTAAAATCAATGAAGAGGTGGGTCTTTTCTAATAAGAGTAAGGTGTGTGAAGAATGGCGCAGTAGGGAAGGGCATCAGACAAACCAACAGCACTTAATTCTGCTAGAAATACTTCAGAGCATCTACAGAGTAGGAGTGCTTTAGGCACTGAAGAAAGGCAAGGGCCTTAACTTTCACTGAGTTTCTGTTCAAGATGACAGAAATCTCAGCACAGTCTAGTTGGCCCTCTGAATTTAAGGATTCTGTATCTGAGAATTTAACCCACCAAAGATCAAAAGTACCTGAAAAAAAATTGAATCTGAGCCAGGTGACCTGGTGCATGCCTATAATCCTGGCTTCTCAGGAGGCTGAAGCAGAAGGATCATAATTTTGAAGTCACCCCGGGCAGCTTAGCAACACTGTCTTAAAATGAAATAAAAAGGGGTGTAGAATGTAGTTCTGTGGTAGAGGGCTTGCCTAGCATGAGGTAGGTCCTGGGTTCAGTCCCCAGCATGTTGCCCTGCACTCCAAAGGCAAAACCACATCTGTAGTGAACATGTACAGACTCCTTTCTCTTGTCATTATCTCTGAACAATACAGTATAGCAACTATTTTCTCAGTATTTACATTGTATTAGCTATTATAATCTAAAGATGATTTATAGTTTATCTGGAAGATGTGCACAGTTTTTGTGCAAATCATTTTATACAAGAGACTTGAGCATTTGAGGATTTGGGGGGTTATCTACAGGAAGGGCCTGGATACTAAGGGGCCATTATAACTGATTGTGGAACGTGAATTAAGGAGATAGTTGTGATATGGAAGAGTAAACCAGAAGTGGGCTGTGTTAGGAACTTTAAGGAAGGTGATGTTAGAGTTGAAAGAATGGATGGGATTTAGCTGAAACTCAAAGGGCAGGTGGAAAGAACCACAAAATCTTCAATCTCAGCTCCTGGTTTTATAAAATAAAACATTTTAGGGCCAGGGATTTAGCTCAGTGGTGTCGCCACCTGCTTCACAAGTGCAAGGTCCTGAGTTCGATCCTCGGTACCAAAAAACACAAAACAAAACATTTTATTATAGTCCTGGGGGAAGATCAGATGTCTGCTTCCCAATTTTAATTGTGACTTGCATTTTAGTTACCTGGAAAAGAAATGATTTCTACCCTCTTAAAATTATATTTAAAAGAGTTACATTTAAAATCCTGACCTCTTAAAGTTATATTTTTAAAATGCTACCACCATTTCCATGAGAACAGTAGTATGGGTATAAGTTCAATATTTAAAAACATATTTTTTCCATAACATCTGTATTTTTAAAAAAGTGGAACATGGACATACAGATTTTTGTTGTTACGCTTCATTGAATTTTAACCTTTCATCTGTCTGTTAACAATTTAAATTTTACGGAAAAAACAACAAACTATCCATTTAAAATTAAAGTTTTAAAAATTGACCTTTTGTCTTGAAAAGTATTTACATATTCAATTGCTGGTCTGTTCTCCTACTTATGTTTTTAATTTGCTGAGGTGAGAGAAAAGACTTCAAAGGATGGTAATGGCTTATTCAGGTCTGTGTTTTTTATTTTGTTTTTCCTTAATTTTTATCTCTCTGGGACATTTTTCTGGTATAGTTTTTTTTTTTAATTGAGGTAAAAACACATCACGTAAAACAGCACAGTACCCTTTTTTGGGTCGGTTTTTGTTTTTTTGTGACAGAGTCTCGCTGTGTAGTTCAGGCTGTCCTTGAATTCACAGTCCAGACTGGCCTCAAACTTGTGGCAATCCTCCTGCTTCATCCACCAGAGTGCTGGGATTACAGGTATGCACCACCATGCTCGGCCATATACCTTGTTTTTTTGTGGGTTTTTTCGTACTGGGGATTGAACTCGGGACCTTGCACTTGCAAGGCAGGCGGCAGAACCACTGACCTAAATCCCCAGTCATATACCTTGTTAAACATAGCTTTAAAAAAAACTTGGCCCAAGTTACAATCTTAGAACTGCTTTGAAAGGGGTAGCTCTAAGTGAGGTATTACCATCTCAATATCAATTTCATTAACTTTTAAAATGAGAGAGAAGAGCCAGTGGGAGAATGGATGCAAGATGATTAGCAAAATGTGGGTAATTTTTGAAGCTCATTAAAGGGCACATATGGGACTTTTTGTATATGCTTGGGAAATTTTATAAAAGCGAGGCAGCAGAAATAAAGTGGGATAGGACTGCCATGTGATTTTGACTTTTCTTTTTCCTGGTAAAATCTTGAGCAAGGTCTTTAAAGAAGATGAAAAGGGGGCCAGGTTTTAGCTCAGTGGTTCCGCCGCCTGCCTCAAAAGCGCAAGGTCCTGAGTTCAATCCCTGGCACTAAAAAGAAAAAAAAAAAAGGACGATGAAAAGGGAAAAGGATACTGGAAAGGATTAGATTAAGATAAACATAATGGTACAACTAAAGTGCTTGAAGAATTGCCGTGTGAAGGGCAGATACAGTAAACCTGACACTATCAGTAGGGACTTGGTGACTGATCTATAGGTTTACCTATAGTTAGAACCTGGTAATTCATCACCCACTTTTAAGCTACAGTTTCTGTAATGGAGGAGAAACAAAAGAGGCTGGTTTACGATTTGCTTTTTCCAGGCCATCACTGCACTACTCACTGGCTGCAGCTATTTTGTGCTCTTCAGGCTTAGAATTCCAGTGAGAAAAGTCACTCATGGCACCAGCTTTTTCTAATCCTTCCACCCCTGACAGGTGTTCTGCTTTTCTGTTTCCCTAGTCCACCTGTGGCATTGTGCATGCCTCCTCACTGGTATCTTGGTGGTCCTTCTTCCTTAGTGGGCCTTTTCCTTTCTGCTCAGTGAAGTGTTGCTCACTTTTGAAAGCACTCTCTGTCTGCCTTCTTGAATATTCCAAAGGCTGGATGCTGTGGGGGTTTGAGGCCAGTGACAGGCAGTGGAGAGCAGAGCTGCCTACAGTAGAGGCTCTTCCAGGTTCTACCAGGATGCTTGCCTTTATCTCTTTTAAATGTTAGGCTTCTCAAAAATTTCATTTGAAGAAAGAAAGCATTGCTAAGTTTAAGGTGTTGTCTGTACATTAATTTGGAGCCCACATGTTTCCTTAGACTATTCATCGTCTTTCCTAGTCTTTTTTTCCCCCTTCGGTACAGTGCTGGGGATGGAACCCAAGGCCTCACACATGCTAAGTGAGGGCTTCACCACTGTGCTACATCTCCCGCCCAATCTTTGCTAATCTGTGTTCTCTATAGTCACAACATGAATTCTTGAAGGCAAGGTCCTTGGCCTGTATATCTCTAATGTCCCAGAGCCCAGCTATGACACTGCATACTGTGAGGTCAAAAATAAATATTTTTGTGGAGGAGATTAATACTTCATTTACTGATTTTTTTCAGAGCATGGGGCTTATAGTTTATATTTTCATATGCAAAAACCTTACCCCTTGAGAGGTCATGTCTATTCCTTGCTCCTCAAAACCTGTATGGTTTTGAAAATGGGAACTAGCCATACCATCTTGTCATTGTTTTGCTCATGCATCAGGTTCCTTTCATCTGTCTCTTATGTCTGAGGTTGAAAGTATAGGACAAGTGGGGACAGGCCTGGCTTGGAGCATCCCTGGGAGCTCTGAGTAATCTGATAGGGGGGAGGAAAGGAGAACTGGGGGCTTTGACACAGACTGCTCACAAATAGCTTGGGCATTCCTAGACATTCCTTCCCACTGAGAAACTAGTTACAGGGCTGGAGGTACAGCTCAGTAGTTAAATGCCTAGCATGTGCGAGGCCCTGAGTTCTATTCCTAGTACTGCAAAAGAGAAGAAAAAAAAAAACCGTGTCACATGGGATCTCTCTTTGGACAGGTAAGTACCGTTTAGAGGAGACCCCAAATCGCATAGCAAGGGAAAGATAGCTGAACTTGGGAGTAGGTAGCCTTAGTTTATTTGCTAACTCTACTCCTTACTGCTTAACCTTAGGCAAGGCACTGAGCTTTTGTAGCTGTTTCTTCTAGTTTTAGAAATTCTACATGTGAGAGAACCCTCAGTGCAATTGCCTCATAAGTTGATACCTCCTCTGTGACTTAGACAGTGTTTTATGCCAGTGTCCCTCAGAAGTTCTGTACAAGAACATTACACCTCAGAGAAGATGAGAAGAAAAGGACCCAGGGCAAGCTTACAACTTACTCCAGTCCACCTTATCCTAAAATGCGAATGTAGTACCCTCATTTTCACTACAGCTATGTTTACATATTAAAACAATTGAAAAATTATTTGTTAAAAATAATTTTTTTCAAATTACATATTTATTGTCCTCACATTTTATAATGCAATTGTTACTCTTAAGAATATATAGCATCCTTTTCCTTTGTTTGTGTGAATTCCCTAGATGGGTCTTTCTGCTCCTTCAGCTAATTATTATTTTGTGGACGGTTTTAAATTCAAGATAGATGGAGAATGACAACTACATAATAATTAGTGCATAAAACATTTGACTTACACCTCTTCAGAACCCTGTGAAATAGGTTCTATTTGATACCCTCATTGTAGAGACAGAAAGCGGAGACACAAAGAGGTTCAGGAAATTGCCTAAAGCTATATAGCTGATAAATGGTGAAGGTGGGATTTGTCTGTATTCTGAACCCTAGTCTGCTGTCCTGCCCCTAAGAGGATGAACTAATTCAGGGACTCCAACTGTTGTTCTTTTTGATCATTGATAACAATCTAAGATTTTTGGTGCTGCTTTTCACAGTCAATACTTGGTGCACAGCATTTTTCAATAAATGATAATTTCATATACTGGCACATATCAGTTCCCAAGAACTCAGGTTAGCCTCTATTGTGTGGCCACAGAGAGACTCTACCTAGTGGCTGCCAACTTGCCACTTTCTGAGAGGTACCTTGCCTGGAACGCTCAGAGTCATTAGGGGAGTCACGATCTGAAGTATGTCTTTATACACACTCAATCTGAAGATGGATCTGCATAAGCCATCCAGTTGGGTGTTTTCAAATAATGTGTCTAAGATACAAAATGTACAGTTGCTGTAGTTGCTATGGTGGCTTTGTAGTATCATTCAGTATTGGTGCCCTTTGCTTAGAGTTCATTGTTTTTCTTAGTTGTATAAACAAAAAGCAAGCCCCATTTATTACTCACCACTTTGTCAAATGCTTGTGGTTTACTGTTTGCCAGATAATTTCAATATATAGCCACAGATCACTCTGGGTAACATCAACAACAGCAAAGGATTTCTGTTTCTTTAGTTAATTGTAAAAATTCGGATCGAGGCTGTGAGTTGACCATATCCAATGTGGCAAGAGCAACAATAAAGTCATGGAGGAGAACAAAGTAGCACATGTCTAAAGAGAGGAACTTAGGCAAACATACCACATAATAATCAAGACACAATTGGAAGGAAACTTCCACATGTTCCTACCTGTGGATCTATTGGTGTACCTCCAAGAACACTCATGAGTTACTTTCTTGTCCCTCACACTTGATGGCCATCCTCTACATGGTGCACTAGACACCATCTGTTTGCTTACTGAGGCTCTTGTAACTGGCCAGGTATTCGCTGACCTCATCTGTTTTTCATCCAGCCTTCCTCCAGCTACTGTGCTCTTTCTCTTTGAAAGCATTTGTCTGTATGTACTGCTTTGCATAGCCCTCCTCCCATGCTCTGTTTTGCCTGCAGTGCTTGTCTTACTCAGCCAGCCTGACGCAGCTAATCATATCCTCTTGAAATCATTTATGTCACTTGGTCTCCTGGTACTGCACTTGGTGATATGTCTCCTCCTTGCCAGTCGTCTTTGTTGATCTTCCTGGCATCGCTTCATCCTCTTCATATTCAAGTGCCTCAGTCCTCCTACCACTTTTCTAACTGTCCTCAGTCCCAAAGTTAATTTATCCAGTCTCTTGACTTTAAATGCCTCTTAAACACTGACGCTGATGATTTCATCATGAAACTAACTCTGCTCAATTTCAACTCTGGATGCCTAATTGATACTTCAAAGGTAGCATGGCTAAACCCCATTCTTCATTCCCCTCTACATACCTTCCTGTGTACTATGCTTATGTGTACCACCTTGGTAAAGGCAGCTCCACACTTTCAGTTACTCAGGCCAGAAACCCTGGAGTTAGGGCAGATTCCTCTCCTTAGCTTATACCCCACATCAGAAAATTGTATCTGCTCTTCTTCTAAAATATATCCAGAATCTGAGCAGTTACTTATTATCTCTACTCTACCATGTAACCCAGGGCACTGTCACCTCCCACCTGGGTTAATTACCTCTGTTCTACCCTAGCCGTAAGTGTCACCCTTTGCTATAGTTTCTATCTGGAATGTCCTCCCAAACCCCATGTGTTAAAGGCTTGGTACCAAGCTCATGGTACTATTGGGAGGTGATGGAAACCTTTAAGAGATGAGGTCTACTGGGAGATCTTTAGGTCTTGAAGAGCATGCCTTGATGGGGGTTGTGGGATTCTGGCCCCTTCTTTCTTTTTTACTCCTTGGCCATCAGGTGAGCAAATTTTGTTCTATCATGTTCTTTCACCATGATGTGCTACCACAGGCTCATAAAGTCTGGGGCCAACTGACACGGACTGAAACTTTCAAAAGCCTGAGCTGGAAATAAACTTTCTCTTTTTTTTTTTTTTTGGTACTGGAGATCGAACTCGGGTCCTTGCTCTTGGGCAGGTGGTGGAACTGCTGAGCTAAATCCCTGGCCCAAACTTTCTCTTTTTGTAAGGTGATTATGTCAGGCATTTTGTTAACAATAATGGCAAGCTTTCTAACACCCTCCAAAGATACTTAGATCCTTATGATAATGGTCCTTAACAAGCTTCGTGGTTTTGTCTCTTAGAGTAAGGACCCATAGCCCTGTAAAGATAACAGACTAGGAAGCCCTATATGATCTGCCTCCCGACCTAATCAATCTCATCTTCCTTCTCTTTCTTTTTTGCACATTCATTCTTCTGTGGTAACACTAGTTTATTCACTGTCCCTATAACTGATCAGGTATACTCTCACCTCGCTATGCTTGCCTGAGTTCTTTTCTCTGCCTTTCCCTGCTCTTTTTTTGCCCAGATATTTATGGAGCCCGCTTCCATGCTTACTTGATCAGACAGGTCATCTTTCGCCAGCTACCCTGAAGAAAATAACAGTCATTGCACCTGCACCCCCACCTCCACACTGGGATTGCCTTCCTTTATTCTGCCTAAGCACTCGTCAGCAGCTAGCAGATTTTGAATTTATTTGATTGTATTTCCTCCTCTAGCCTGGAAGCTCCGTGAGGGCAAGGGCTTTGTCTCTTGTTCCTTGCTATATACCCTGATCTTAGCACAGTGCCTGGAAATGGAAATTAGTAGGTACTCAAGTTTTTGAATGACTGAATGAATTTCCTGGGCAAAGTCAGAAATGGATTATAGGGGATGAGGATTTACCCATACTGGAGAAAATCTTGAGCACCTATGATGTTTCATGTATACTGCAACATCCCCTCTGCTCATCTCCTGACTTTGTAAAATTGGGCAGGTAATGGAATGGATGAGGCCTTTCAGTTGTCAGCTGGTCATCATGGCAGTGATCATGATGCAGTTGCTGTTGCCCATGCAATCACAAAACTGGCCATAAGTGGTCATGTGGCGAACAGCTTGAGTTGCTTATATTGTTGGTTCTATGTATACTGAGTATACCTGCCATTTGATATGCCTTACTAAAATTACTCATCAAAATTTAATTGGGATTTAAATGATGTTATTGTGAACACAGAAAGGCATAGGGAGTGAATTTAATGTTAGTGAAACACATGTTTATTGTTGGGGAAATGTCTGAAATTCTACCTTTTCCTTCAAAGCAACACCTAAGAGATAGAAGTAGTTGAAGCCATGTCATGCTCTGTTACTGCATTACATGCAGGAATACTGCCGATCACATGACAAGCAATCCAACTGAAGGCAAAAGAAATTGCCAAATCCTCTAGAACAAAGTAGTGAAAAACTAGTTTGACTGTCACCCAATGTCTTTAAGGCATTGTGTCATATTTTAATTGATAAAGTTTGTTGCTTTCCTAATGGTACCTAACATAATGTGTCTTGCTATCAACAGTATTTCAGCTTTGAAGAAATACGATGGGTCTCTTTGCTAGATCTTAGAATTAAAATGGCTAATTTATAAATCTTATTTTGGTTATGAGTTTACATTTCAGTTTATCAGATAACAAACACTACACTCTTGTATGAAGTAAAAGAGGACAGGAAAGACTTGGCCAAGCATTTGTCTTAGGTTTTCTTGGTGTCCCTATTGAATGTCTTTCTCTAGCATTACGAAGAGAGCTGGCAGCATTGGGATTAATTATCCAGTAGTGAGATTTGACTTTTATTTGTTGTGATTAATTTGAGGATGACTTTTTCAGACAGCTGCAGGTTTTGTTTTTCAATCTTTTTCTTTTGAAATAATTATAGGCTCCTATAAGAAGTTATAAAAGTAGTAACAGAGAAGGCTCAAGTATCCCATCACCAAGTTTCTTTCCATGGTGACATCTGCACAACTATATTACAGCTGGAGTTTTTGATAGATAATCTTGTTTTCTTCTGATGACCTGTTGGGATAAGAATAGAAAGAGAAAAGTGAGTTTTGTCATTGTAAAAACAGCCACATCATTTTAGTGGGGTTCCTTATCGTAGGAGGTAAGTCCAGAGGCAGAGGTGCTGTAAAGGGACTCATATATTGTCATTACATGAAGAAAAGAATCTCTTCAGGTTAAATTTCTTCAGGAATTAATTTGTGCCCTAAAATCCTCCAGCAGAAGAACTCTTCAGCAAACTTGGTTTTGCCTTCTGTTTAAATACATGTAGATCATTTAATCCTGTGGTAGTTTCAGGGCCCATCCCTCAGTCCTGCTTGCTGCTTCGCCACGAGCTGCAGTGTGTTAATAGTGTGGTTCCATCCTAGAGAGAGGATAATGATGGATCAGGTAAATTGGGGGAGTAAGTTGAGAGGTACATTGTAGGAAAACTATGGTAGTGAAGATTTGGTAGGGACATGATTGGAAACTAATAAAGCTCATGTTTAAAATCAGAGTCTTCTAATGAAGTAGTACCTCCCTTTTCTTGTTCCTCTTTTCCATGTCTGTTATTTCTTCCCCTTCATTTGCACTTTTGGATATTCTGTGTATTGTCTTCCATCTTTGGAAGTCTGTCTTGCAGGGCATGGCCTGCTTTGTGAGAGGCCATGATAGACCATCTCCATTGCTGTTCTTGCTCAAATGCCTGGTCTCCAAATTGTCTTTGCTATGTGCTTTGTTCTTTTCACTTATTCGTAGGTGAGAACCAGGTCATATCAGCTGACCAGTTATAATCAGTCTTAAATTCATTTCTACCTAGCATCAGGGGTGCCTTTGAACTATTCTCTCCACTTAAAACATGAGAATGGCTGATCTCTTCTCATGACCCCCAGATCAAATATTTGAGGATCTGAAAAAAACCCATCCAGACTGCTCCAGGACTCCTCAGAGGGCTTGAGAATCCATGAGACACTTTTCACTGTCTTCTCTCACAATTAACATTTAGAACATTTTTTCAGAGAGTAAGAGAACTAAAATATGAATTGAATATTTCTGGAAATTTCTTCACACAGATTAGATGTGAAAAAATTGGGCTGAAGGATATTATTTCTATTACGTAGGAAGTTGGAGATTCTAAGTTGGGAGAATGCTCACTTGTTGCGGTGTATTAACTTGGCTGAAATGGGGTTGCAAAGAACTTGAGGGCTGGTAAAAATTAATAAGACACCCATTCTGAAAACATTAGGCCTGTTTTTGATATATCTTTGTGGATTTTGTAAATATATGTTGACTAAGATTTCCAACTGTTACAATGTAATATAGGCAGATTTGGACATATGTGAATTTGGGCATATAAATTGTCATCCCCAAAGATCTCATTGTTACAGATTCAGATTTCTAAATTGAGGAACACATAGAAATAGAGAAGCTTATTGAGAGTTGTCTTGAAATGATTTATTTGGCCACCCCAATAAAAGTATTGGAAAAAATTCTTGTCCTATAAATAGAAATGAACTTTGGAAAGGCTGACAATACGATAGTGACACTGTTCTCATTGAACTGTTTGTAGACCGTTCTATGTAAGTACTAAATTCATCTAGAATTCTTGCCTATCTACAAAATATCCATACTTATGTTGTAGTAAAAAATGTTAGCCTCTCAAAATAGGTCCCCTTAGGCTTGGGGATATAGAATGCTTGCTTAGCATAACATGCATAAAACCCTGGGTTCCATCCTCAGCACCCCTCATTCCAAAGGTCAAATATAAAAATATCTTAGATTAAATGAATAAAATATATTTGTGAAGGCTAAGAGTCTAGCTCAGTGGTGGAGTACTTGGCCTAGCATGAGGGAGGTGCTGGGTTCTATCTCTAGCTCAGTGGATGGGCTCTTGACTTACTTTAGAAAAATTTTTATTAGCACATGTTTGCAGTATGTAATGATTGCATTCATTGTGGGGAGTTGGCACATGTACATAACACATCTTAATTTTTTTATTACTTCCCTTTCCCAACTTCCTAATGAATACACAAGCCCAGGAGTACCAAATACTCTTTGCATGTATGAATATCTGTACATAATTCCAAAAAATGCATTTTATTTGGGTCCATTTTGTTCATAACACTGCTCCTAATAAATTCTTAAATTGATAAGGATTCGCTTCTTTCAGCCTACAGTCCTTCAAAAGTTTTGTACGAGTTTATTCTCACCACAAACTATTTGGACAGGAATGCCCACTTTTTCCTGAGGGTTCATTGTTTTGTGGTGTTCCCGTTGGAGTGCTCTTGAGAGGTCTGATTTGTTTGACTGATTTGTCTGAGCAGTTGTTTTCATAAATTCAGTATTTTGCTTGCAGCGCTCATGACTAGATGGTGTTTAACCTTGTCTCTACCTGATATTATCCTCGTTGTTTTTCACATCTCTCTGCCAGGGCCAAAGATTATCTCACAGAAGCTCTGAAATAATTCCTGTTTCTGAAATTCATGTGTAAAAGGAAATTTTTAAAGGAAAGAGGGTGTTAATGGAGTTCAAACTCTAGGAATTTTTGACAAGGATTATATTGATTAACAAAAGCTCTCTGGCATCTTCTGGAAGCCTGAGAGAAAGCAGTGATTGCAATTAATTTTTAGTGAGTGCTGCATATTTGCTAATTGCTCTGATTCATGCTATTATTATATTCCCCTTCCTTCACCCACAGCAAAACAAGCTTAATTTGATTCATACTCTTAGGAAGAAAAAAAAGCCTAAGATTACTCACATGGCTGTGATTCAGCTCTTGGCTCCCACTGCCACCACCTCCTCCTCTTCTCCTCCTCCCTTTCTCCCACCCTGCCCACTCCCATATTCACTCCCACCCAGTGGTGTCGCCATCAAAAAACTGAGTCAGTTCTTTAAAATGGGTGGGGAAAGAAGACAACTAATAAAAACTTTTCTGAGTGAAGTATATGGGTTAGATCTGAAATAATTGCAGGAAGACAGGCAAAGTGGCTCCTTATATAACATGGAAAACCTGGTGCAGAGGCCAGTCCTCAAAAAGAAATACTCCCAGTGTTCACAAATCTAGACAGAGTTGGTGTACATTCTGTAGAGGTGTACACAGCCAAAGAGACAGGTTTTTATGAAAAAAATGTGGATACTGGTAATCTTACATGTACATAGCTGAGCTGTTTTCAAAGATCCTATGCTATAATCAAAAGGTAAATATATAACAGCTCTCCAAAGATTTTTGATCATTATAAAACGTAAGTGATAAACTCACTTTATTTGCCTTCAAATGAACAATGTGACTTAGAAGTGTGAAATCAGCCTCCCCCTATGCCCCCTGACCAAATTGGAAGAGGAGTAGTGGAGATGGTTGCTCACCTCTAGTAAGCTGATGTTGGTAGCAAACATTATTGAGGCAGCCATTTCTGTTTCTTGCATTTTCTCACTTCCAGATGAAGCAAAAAGAAATGAAGTGGCTTTCCCAAGTTTGCACAGATAAGTCCCACAGCCAGTATTGGAACTCAGGGTGTCTCTCTTCATCTTGACCTGTAGAGTGGGTTTCTGGGAACCTGACACAGTTGTATCATTTAAGATTGCCT
The DNA here is from genome assembly GCF_053883595.1 of Heterocephalus glaber. Classification (NCBI taxonomy): domain Eukaryota; kingdom Metazoa; phylum Chordata; class Mammalia; order Rodentia; family Bathyergidae; genus Heterocephalus; species Heterocephalus glaber. The sequence continues at coordinate 2,696,920 of NW_028258340.1, forward strand.
TCAGAGAGGAAGCTGTCAGAGGTCCAAACCAGCCTTTACCTGAACTATTGAATTAGGTCTCTGTTTGTCTTTGAATCAAGCTTCCACACAGAGGGAAGAGCATTGATCCTTCCCCCAACACTCATTTGTAATCCCAGCTACCCTCTCTCCATTTTGCTGGCTTTCCCCCCATTATGTTACCATCTGTCTGTGAAACATTGCCTGTATAAGGACAAGTTGGAGCAGTTGCTTGCCCCAAACGAAACACAGAAGTACTTCTCTTCTCCCCCAGAACAGTGCTGAACACCATATTTGAGGAATTGCATATTTATAAAGCTTGCCTGGGAATCAGAGATGTCTGCTTGCTGTCCTTTTTATTATTCTTCAAATATGTTAGATGCTGACTGGAAACTATTAGCTTTTGTTACCCAAGGGTTTATGAGATGCTTGAACTGCTTCATACAGCTTTCAGATGAAAACCCTTGCTGTTTGCTCTTTTAAGAAGCAAAATTTTCTTAATGAAAGACAATGTAGAAGAGAATATATACTGAGGTTCCCCACCGAACTCCCTGAGTTTCCCTTAGGGTAAGTGTGGTAGAGTTTTATGTCATGACCCCGTAGAGAGAAGAAACAGTGGACCTCAGTCAGGTACTTTTTCTGAGTGTTTCCCCATCTTCATACCTCTGATTGGGGGCCCCTGTTAATGTCAAGGTTCCCCTACAGGGCTGTAATACTCCCCACAATCTTTGACCCATTTACCTTCTTTCCTGGCTGATGACAGTTCCAGTGTATTGACCTATTTGGGCCAACTGGATGAGGGTTTTTCTTCAATATCCTCCCTGGCTCCATTCTGCACTGGCCTTAGGATACTTTAGAAAGTTTGGTGGGAAAGGCCCACCAGATTGCAGATGTAAAACTGGATGAAAATTTCAAAGCTGAAACTTTAGGAGGAAATATGGATTGGCTAAGCGTTTGTCAATATAAGTAGTTTTAAATGATTCTTCTTTTAAAAAGTGACGGAATTATTATTTTTTTTCATTCAGAAATGTTTCTTGGGGAAGACTAAGCTGTGTATAACTTTCCAGTTACATGTCAGGCAGGCACTGTTCTCAGCACTTGCATATGTAGTAGTAACTTTTTATTCAGGTGCTGTACCTGGGAATGGTAGAATCGGCACACACACCCCAGCAAGTCTGAATCCAGAAACCAGACTTTTAAAAGATATTATAGGTCTTTTTAGATGCCAGAATTTGAGTTGTTTGATTTTATTAACATTCTGTTTTCGTAGCCTATGTTTATTTCCATTGAAAGCCATATAATTATAGATTTTATGTTCTCTGTATCATAGGAAGGTAACTGTCTTATAGCCAATAAAACTTTACTCAGAAAAAGGCAGTGGCTAGATTAATACATCCCTATTGAAGTATAAAGAAGTTTTAATAACTGGGTGAGAAATAACGTGTACGGAGTTCAAATAAAGACACAAAAGTGTAATTTGGATATGCATTCCTAAATAGTTCTGTGTGAATTTCATTGCAGAAAACCAATTCTATATGTAAATTTAATGTGGGGTTTATTCTAGTAAACCCTGCAGGGAATCTTTTTGTAAAGTAAATAGTCAACTCCTGAATTAGTTGTTCTATACTGTTTCAGTGTGTATACTTCTCTTTGCCTTCAATTATGAATTTGAAAATTAGATATTTGAGCATTTTGCTATGTTATAAAAATAGAATGTATGTTCCACATTATGACAAAACTAATTATTCATCAAGGCGTAATTAAGAATAAATGCCAAGCCTTGGTGAGAGCAGTTGCTGACTTTGCTCAAGGTTAAAGGAAGTATGCTGAAAAGAGATAACTGTAGTTAAAAGTGCTCAGCCTGAGCCCTCCAGATTTTTTGTGTGGGGAACTGCACTTCTTATTACTGCATTGTTCCTGTCTGTGCAATACCTGGAAACAATTTACTCCATGTAATGCCACTCCCATCTTGGTGGTAAACTTTTTACCAAAGAGGAAGACTTTCTGTCCATGTCAGTTTGTTTAATCGGAATTTTCACAAATGTTACTTGATGATTTTCAAGTGTTTATCTTGTAGCTTTTAGGGAAGCTGGGATGAAAGGACTGAACAGATTGTGTATGTGTGATGTGGTTGTACGGTGTGTGTGCTTGCATGTGAGTGGCTCACATTAGTGATGGCAGTAAATGCAAAGGGAAAGCTTCAGCATGGTTCTGATGTTCCCAACCACCTCCTAAAGAACCCACCACTAAAGAACCCACCACGTGGCCCTCAGATGTAACACTTAAACATGGGTCCTCATGGACCCATGGACAATCTGAGCCCCCCATGGTAAAGATGTCAGGCAAACTTAGATGTGTAAAACCTGTGTATCACTGTTGTGTGAACTCAGGTGTTTGGTTGCTCCACTTGTAAAATTTCCAATCACAGTTCTGAAAGTTACATATTAGGGGCTGGAACCAGAGCCTTATTAAACCTTAAAAATAACTAATCCTGCAACTTTATTGTTTACATGATCTGATTCTTTGAAATCAATTGGAATGTGCATTCTGATCCTTAAATGGACAAGTTATGAAAGAAAAATATGAGCTTGTCAAATAATCTACAGCCACCAGTCTAATAAAACTGAGTCACATTCAAATGGGCTGCACTTACACTACCCTCCCATTCTGGGGAAAACGTGGCCGGGGGAGGCAGACTGAGTCATCACCTGGTTTGTTTGACATATGCTTCCTTCCATAAATTGGGAATGGCAAGCAGCACAGTGTTCCCGACTTGCCTCTGAGAAGGAGCTGTTGCAGCCTCGCAGGATCAAAATAGGGACTCTAGGTTTGAGGTACAAAGCTGAGTCCATAGTTTGACTTCACATAATGGACGAGGGGCAGAAGAAACCAACGGAACTAAACAAGGAGCATTTGTAAGTACCATTTTTGGAGGTCAGAGAAATAGGGGTGTTCACTGTTGAATTTTTTCATAGGATGTTAGAGGTAGTTAAGAGATAAATTGGAGGTGTTGAAATAAAAATAAACTGTCAGCTAGTTCCCAAAGTGGGCTTGTTTACTTAACAAGAGTATTCGTGCTGTGGACAATCCGAAATGATTATGAGAGCTACAGATAGGTAAGTAAGTATGATTTGGCAGTTGCCATAAAAATGTGTCCTGATAATGTTTAATTTAATTCATTTAGGAACCGTTTTGTGACAAATTTCAGTCTCCTTTTTTGAGGGGGAGGGTATTTGGGGTAGATGGGAAAAGAGAGACTCATGTATGTTACACGTTTTCCTACAGTGGCTCTGCCTAGGCTCACTGTTATTTTTTAAGATGAAGTTTAGAATGTAAAAATTGTTGAGATTAGAAGGAGGAGAATGAGGAATAGATTTTTAACCAAAGTAGTTAGTAAACTCAAGGCTCTGCTTTGGGGTTATTTTTTAATTACGTGCCAGACATTCTTCTGATTTCCATCCTGGCTTGGTTGCGGCTCTTTCTCTCTATGTGAGGCTAGGGTGTTCCTTGTTTTAAAGCCGGAGTTGTCGCAGCCGGGGCGTTTTCTGTTTCATTTATGGCTTTTTTTTCTCTTTTCCTGAATGAATGTCCTTTGTGTAACCCCAGTAATTCAGAAAATCTGCAGTCATAGAGACTGCCCAGTCATGTGACTTAGGTACTAGGTGCTGGCTGTGATTGGTCAGCAAATAATTGGCGGGTCCCTATAAGAGGTCCCCTGGTCGGGCGTCCGGTGTCTGACTGCTCTCTGGCCTGGGCTGTTGCTTAACAAGGGCAGGCTGGGGGTGGGGTCTGTCCAGTGATTCAGCCACATGTGATAGATGACCAAGTGACTGCTTCCTTGGGGTCCACACTCAGTGGAAGGCACTCAACTGGTTGTGGCTGAGCTGGTTGATCAAATTCTGGCTTCCTGAACGGGTAACTGGTCACTTTAATGTAGCTTACTGATTAAACTCAGAAAAATGCAGCTGAAAATCTTTGCCAGGAACTTGTGTGAACTTACTCCCTGTTCCCCCCCTCCCCTTGTTCTGATTTGTTTTGTCACAGGAACGAAATGCAGATAACTCTTTAGAAAACTTTTGTAGGAAAAGTACCTCATGTGATCTGGAACAAAGACGTTTTATAATCAGATTTATCAAGCTGCGAAGAGGGAGTTTTAGCGAACGGAAAGCAGCAGCATTCCGTCACCAGGAAACACTGCTTTATCCAGAATTGGTAAGTGAAAAGTGGCATTGCTCCCTAATAGATATCGTATGGTGTGTGTGGGAATTGCAGAATTGTTCACAGACCCCTAACAACTGTGTAGAACACAGAACACATAAACAGAGTGAGGTTTAAAAATGAGCAGCCCAACAATATAGAATAAAGGCTGAGAAGAAGCCAGATAATTAACAAAATTGAGCTGAGCATTACCACTTGAACCAATATAACTAGATTTTGCTTTTTTGATTTTTTTTTTCCTTTTTAGTGGGGGGAAGCATAAAATCAAAATGGGCTGTTTGGTCGAGTCGTGGCATTAACTTTCTAAATATATAGATTTCCACTTGGTCTGAATAGCATGTACAAAATTTGAAGTGATACTTTCAGAATTAGTCAACTTGCCCTCCTTTACCTCTCTCTACTCCAAGATGTCATGTATTTCTTCAGTTAGAACTTTTGACAAAATGAGAAGCAGCCCCTGATTGTGAAGGGCAGATCAGAGCGGTAACAGGCTTTTCTTATTCCTGACGTGGATCTTAGAATTGTTTTATTTGATTACATTAGTACAGCAAAAGTGGTTATTTCTCTATGATCTATTACATTTTGAGAGATAATTGGCAGTCCTTATTGGTTTGGTGTGCATGTCTGCTTGTCTCTCTCTGAAACCTTAAATTCGGTTTTCTAATCTTGAATCTGAGCTGTTCCTATGTTTAAGGTTTCCAGACAAATACATTAAAGTTTTGAGTACTTGTGTTTATATAATAGGCTCTTGTTTGTGAATTGTAAGGTAACATAATTTTACATTGGGCACGAATGTCTGATTTCTTGATTTGGCTTAAGAATGATTACACTGCAAAGGTTAAATAGAATAAGCAAAGACTGTTAAAAGTGGTGGGTAGGAACCTGGTTTTACCAGTTTTTTATTGGTCAATAGAAGTTACATGGTGTCTACTTACATAGAATTAGATGAAGAAATATATTTTTAACTGTTGGCAGTTTTGGTGATTGCCATTTATGAATATGAATGTACATAATTAAACTTTTAACAGATTATTTTGGATTATATAGGATATTGTATTTACTTTTTAAGTATCTTCAATCAAATTCAAAGTAAAATATGTATTTTTTTTGTTTCCATTCTGTTACTCTTGAAACTTGAAAGAGAAAATATATATAATAAAACAATAGCAGTGCTACAGTTTCTGTTGGTAGTGAAAATAAGATGAAGGTGGAGAGAAAGAAGATGAATGTAGTGAGATCTCTTAATTGGTCTGGTTTTCCTTTTACATCTGAGGATTTTAAATACCATTTTTTTCTTTATATATATATATATTTATATATATATATATATTTATATATATATATATATATATTTACCTTTACATAATCTCTCTTGGTTCTTATTTTCCCCCCTTCCCCTGCCCTCCCTTCAACCCCTCCATCCCTCCCTATTTACAGAGACTTTGTTTCCTTTTTTTCATTTTCTCATATTAATTCCATTCCCTTCTTTCCTTTCCCATACCCCTCGCACTTCCCCTTCCCCTTTGCCCCTTTTCTTCCCATTTCACACTATCCATTATACCTTTTAGTCCTTATTTACACTTTCAGTTTCTCACACTAGAGAAACTATTCGAAAATATCATTTTTTCCACACTAATATCTTTCAAGATTTAAGTATCTATTTTCAAAGAAATACATTTTAAAAACACACAACATAAGCATGACTGTTAAGGGCAGGTCCTCCAATAAATCAGGAGTTTGGTGTTGCAAACTTATAAATATCACAAGTCATTTGGCCTGAGATGTGGACCTCATTTATCCAAACCATGTGCATTTACGTGTTTTAGAGTAAGAAAAAATGGTGACAAAGCATGAAGTTATTTCCAGACAATTTATATCTTATTGCTAGTGTGTATTCAGTGACTCACAATTATTTTCAGCCTTTTATTTCATGTAAATACTTGGGTGAAACATGGTGATTTAATAATGTGGCTAAATACTGCCATGCTTGATGAGAAGAAAAAAACCTCTACATAAATTTTAGATTTTTCTTAACCATTTAGAAGGCAATGTTTTGAATGACAAAAATGTGATAGGAATAGATTGGAACAGGAAATGGTAGAAAGTATATCCCAGAAGAATAATATGAGAGCTTCATGGTATTAATTCTATCTGTTCTCAATTTATTAAGTTTTCAAAGTACATCTAAAATGAATGACATAGTAATACCCTAAATTCTCCCCTGGAATCACCAAAAGTATTAGCATTTTTTGTATACTTTGTAAAAAGACATTAATGACATTCATATGCCTTTATTACTGTGGGTGTGTAAAGCAACATACTGAAGGGAATTGGGTCAAGCGACAGACCTCATAATAACTTCTCTCAAATAGTATTTGATATTTGCATATTCAGGAATCGAAACTTCTTTTTAGGCTTGTTATCTTAAATTTTTGGTGTGGTAAACCGTTTTACTCAATTAAATTATTCTTTTGAGGAATGTGTATTTCTGCATATATGTATTTGATTTGAAAGGGGATCCTTAATCACTAGTGAAACAAGTGGCTGTTTGTTAGAACCCAGATAAGTCTCACTCACAGTGTTGTTCCCATGACAACTGAGTAGTTGGGTGTTGAAATGTAGCTTTAAGTTCTTGGTTTGGAAATGTCATTCAGACCTCCCACTAGAGTCTCATTGAGTAGGAAGATCAAGAGAAAGGGAAAAACTATGAAGCAAAATAAGTATCTCCATTCGTTTCATGTCTTTCTGGTCTGCCTTTATGTAGGGGATCGCCATGGGAGTGGTCTTGAACAAGCAATATTTCAGTATAAAATCAGTGGGAAGTGGTCAGAAATGTTGGGGAAGATAAATAACAACATATGGGGGTAATAAAGAGATGGGAGAAGTGAACTTCCATGGATTTATGCAAATCCTTTTATCCAGTACTGACAAGCAGTGAGAACATCTTGAACCAGTTATTGTATAGTTCTTCAAGTGCTGCAAATATTCCCTTCAAACGCAGTGTGGAGAAATTCCTTTTGTGGCAGCATCACATTTATTTCTCTCCCCTAGACTGACTACAGAGGTTACCACTGATTTCTTTGCACGTGTATTCTGAAACCAGTAGTTCATTTGTCATTTCATAACTTTTGTCTTTTTTCTATGGGAAAGACAAGGTTGTACTATGAAAATACCGATAAAAGTTAAGTATTTTATCCTATATTCAAAATTTACTTAAAAAAATTCTTAAAGATTCCTTGAGACTTGTTTGTGGAAATGAATTGGATGCCTGAGGAGCTATGGAATACTGTATTTGAAGGGAGAGATTATTTAGGCTAATGTGTAGCATGGAGTCATTATGTGGTAGTGAATTTTCCATGCAGGAAGGGCTTCCTATTTTTACTTGTAAATAATACTGACTATTTTCGCATCAGCTCCTTCAAATATTAGCAAAGAAAATATTTCATTGGAGTTTGTCCCCTACTTAATAAATACAGGTCTACCATTTATTCTGAAGTCTAAAATGTTCTGAAAAAAAATTCATGTTACAAATTGGCAGCAAATTCTGACTTGAACTTATTATATGGGGCTAGTTATAGTCTTTTTCACTGAGTCTTTCATATATTTATCATAGAAATATTGATGTTTTTGCTTGTTGAGTACTATACTGGATCCCCTCTTCCTATAGTTCCCCCTCCCCACAGTTACTAGCGTACATAGAATCCATATCATTTGCCAGGCATTGGCATCTAGAACACTGCCCCTAGAACATAGTAGATGTTCAGCAGACACATTTTAATATAAAATGCTTATTTTTGAACTAATTTAGCTCAAGAAAACCATACATGGAAAATATGATTGTTGCTTCATTTTACGTGGAGAAATTGATACACTGAGAGGTGAAGCAGGTTGCCCAAAGTGATACAGACAGGAAATGATGGAGCCAAGTCTTGAAGTCTGGCTATATTCTTAATGAGTCATATACAGCCAAGTCCTGGAGACATGGCACTGGAACTCTTGACTGAGTCAGAGCTGGTTCCTTTATTCCTGATCACCTTGGGCCTGCTGTCATCAGAAGGTGATGATCTTATCACTCTGGTCATTACCAGGATCCTGTGTGATGTGCTTATAACAGGTCTTCTTGGGTGGGAGTGTGGGCATTCCAGGGGTCTGATGTGTATCAGTGAATTGACCTTCTTGTACAGTTGGAGAAAATCTTTTTGTAGACAGTGTCTGGGCCCTTTACTCAGCAAGAGGTGTAGATTTTAAAGAAGGCATAATTACCTTGGAGGGGATGGCTCTTTGGACATAGCAAGGGCCCTTGGGAGAAATTGGGAAATGGAGTTGCACAACTCTCTAATTCTATGAAAGGATACCTTTAACAGTAATTCTGGAAAAAAGTATGTAACGTGTCTGTCCAATCCCTATATATCTCTAAGGATTAAAATCATGAATTCCAAACTGATGGCAACCTCTCTGTTTCTTACTGCCCCAGTTTCCCTATATATCTTCCCTGCTTAATTTTTCTTCTTAGCACTTGTCTCTTTCTGACATATTGCACATTTTACTTCAAGCAGTAGTGGTATTGTTATCTTGGAGTAAATTTAAAGATTTTAGATGTATTTCTTTGCTCTCTACCTTCAAAAGTCATTCCCTCCTGTGAATTTTAGACTAATAATGAATTTTTTGCCCATTGGATTTTTCTTACTATTAATTTTATATTCAATGAGAACTTATTTTTCTTAAATTGTTTTGGTTGTACAGCCAGAATGTGGAAAATAGATGTCTTCATTCAGGAAGGGAAACTGGGCCAAATTTGAATATACAATTACCGGACTGTTTAAAATTTAGAAATGAAACAATTAGTATTTCATTTTTTGACATTAGAAAGATTTAAAATTATGACAGAGAACACGCAAACTAAAAATAGACATTACGTGAACTACTTGCAGTTTAGATAGGACCAAGGAGCTGTATTATATGTTTATTTCAGCCAAAACATCTTATTTTTTTTTAAATATATATATTTATTGGTACATTTTAGGTACAAAATACATTTACATTCATCATTGGGTGTTTGTACCAGAACATGATGCATCTTAGTTTTTATTTTTACTCCCATTACCTGTGCAACCTTCACCCCCTCCACCCTTCCCTATCTACACAGAGTTTGATTCCATTTTTTTTTCTCATAATTTTTTTCTTTCACTTCTTCTCTTTCCCCTTTCCCCTCCACCATCCCCAAACCCTTGGACCTTTTCTTATTTCAAATTATCAATTATTCATTTTAATCATTTTCATCCTTATTTACATTTTCAATTTCTCACACTAGAGAAACTATTTGGTATTTACACATGTGTGTCCTATTTATTTCACTTAAGAATATGGCCTCAATATGCATCCATTTAGCTATAAATGTCTCTAGTTTCTCATTCTTTATGGCTGAGTAGTACTCCATTTTATAAAAAAAACCACATCTTCTTTATCCAGTTTCCAGTCGATGCAGCCAAAACATCTTAAATGTGCCTACATATTACATTTTTCTTTGAAAAATACAAAATCAATATGAAACAATTGTTCTACATGTTACATTAAAGAATGTAAGTGATTTAATCTTAGACATGTTCTGGCTCAAGTTCATAAAATTTGCAACTGTAACTTATTATCTTTCAATGCTGTATACTAATTTATACATGCCAAAGTATTAGGCTAATCTAAAACATGAAGTAAAACATACACATTATTAACTAAACAATGTGGTTGCATAAATATATAACTATAGTTAATTGCCTGTCTTTAGATTAATTCTCTCTTTAAAGAAACAGATCTAATGCATATAAAAATTGAATTAGTATGCCTTTGTATGCCAGTATAAAATTGAGTCATTTTTTCTTTGGCTGTAGTAAATATGAAAATTGTTTCTGGTTGTTTTCTTTTAAATGGTTAAAAAGTTTATAACTTGCTTTTTTAAATGAAATATAGTCATTTTAATGTAGAGGATGGAGTCACTGGCTATGGAGACCATGCCAAGGTTTCACTGTATTTTAAAGGATCTCCCCTTTCTACTATGGAAGAATTTAATTTCCCAGAAGAGCCTGTTCTTGTGAAAGCCTGTTGTTGGTGGTGTTATTGGAGTTTCCCTGCCTTTCCTAAAAAGAGATTGGTAAAATATTTTTAAAATGAAAATTCATTAGTTTTTCTGAATTAAGATGCATGTGAGATAGATATATAAAATATATAAATATATAGTATTTATTATGTATGTATGAGGCCAGAGTTTTTTAAATTGAGAGATATTGAGTGAATTTATATAGTAAAGCTTTTAAGCTAGCTTTCACAGTTCTAATTACCCAGGGTGAAAACCCCCAAACCTATAGGCATTTTCCAGTGAGTATCAGGTATGTGGTTTTGTTTCCCATGGCCCCATGAAGATGCTCATTCACAGGATCCATGGAAGTGTTTATTTCTTAAGAGGCCCAGCCTTGGGAAATAAGTAGAATTGAGTGCTAAGCTCACTTTGGCCTTTTGCTAGCTAAATAAGCGACCCCATTTGTTTTCCTAAACCCCAGAATATGGAGCTTTAGAATTAGTACACAGGGGAAGTTGTGCAAGATCAGCCATCACATGGTGAGGAACCTGGAGTAATGGTGCTTAACACACTCATGTTCCCTTCCCAAATCCTTTCAGGTTAGTTCCAAGGCCTGTGGATCCAAGCTAAGTTATAAGACCATTTCCATATCGGGTTAAGCAAAACAGCAACAGTATCGATGACTTTGATTTATTATGCACTTGCTGCGGTCTAGGGTTCTGCTGTAAGTACTCTATCTGCATGGACCCCTTTAATCCACATGGTAACCTTTTGGGGCAATTATAATGCCCATTCTATAGTGAGGACAGAGAGGTAAATGGCCACCCATCTGTCATAGGAGCAGAATCTACATCCAAATAGGCTGTTTGCAGTTTAGATGGTAAGTAGTTTGGGCAGAAAAACAGAGCAAAAGTTGACTGAACCTGAAAGTCTCAGCAGTGATCTCAGTTCTGTTTTGTAAAGTGTCACAGTCTTTCAAGCCTGGCCCTTTCAGTATTAAAGTACAAAAATGACTTTTTCTGCTGCTTATTTCACAGATCAATGGGAACAGTCTTAGTCATTTGTGTTTTATGAGTTTTAATTAGGCCACTGCAGTCCAGGAGGGGAATTCCTTGTTTTCGGTTGATCTCATGCGCTAACAAATTTACTCATGTAACTTCCCCTATTTTTTCCTCTAATGTTTTCACTTGAAAGTGGGGGTGGGGTGGCAGGGCGAAGTATGTGAGCATTTGGGTCCTAGGAATGCACTTTCATCAACCTTTCTGGAGAATCTTCTCTCTGGTATAGAATTAATTCATAGAAAAATAAAATGAGTAAGAGTCTGTATTTACTAACCTTTTTTCTTTATTTCCATCTAGTCCTGGGTGCTTTCTACAGGGGAAAAACTTCTAAGTAAAAAATTATAAGGAGAAATCTGTGCACATAAAGCCTTGTGTTTCAGTAAGGAATTAATTTTCAGAATATAGGAAAGGAGATTCATACTGAAAATGTACTATTTCAAATGTAGGTTGGAAATTTGAATTATGTTATGAGGGCAAGCTACCCCAGCCCTCATGTATTCAAAGTGCTTGGAAATCTCCAAGAACTAACTCCGTGGCCTGGAACTAAGCCTGTTTGTAGGAGAATATGTTAATCGTGCCCATCTTCATTCTTTCATTTATTTGTTTATTCATTCATTTGGCCATATTTTCACATAACTCATTCAGCACTTACCTGCAGACAGAGGAAAGAAAGGACAGGGTGATGGTCTATCAGGGCAGGGAAGAGGAGTAGCTAAGCAATCACTGTTCCTTTCACCTCAATAATTATATCTTTTATTTGTTCATTTGCCATTTTTGAGATAGTGTCCATTTCACAGACTGACACAAAAGTTTTAAACATCTTTCTGTGGTAACCAGGCTTCTTTTCCTTAAAATGAGAAGGAAAGGCTTGTGAGGGCAAAATAATGTAGAGAAAAGGTTGGTTTTTGTGTCTGCCTGTCTCGCTCTCCCTTCCTCTTCCTCCCTCCTCCTCTCTTCCCTCTTTTTCTGAAAGAAGGCCTCATGTACAGTAAATATGGTCTAAGAATTGATGAGCTTTAAAATTCTCTGTTTAAAGGCTATTAAGAAAGTAAGGCCTCCACAAAAATGTCTTAAGAAATAATTTTAAATATAATTAAGCCAATTCAGAAGAAATCATGTTCCAACCTGAGTCAAATTTATTGTTTTTGAAAATATCTGTGAGTACAAATGTGAAAAAGAAGAATGCTTTTCTGTTTTGAGGGAGACAAAGAAAGGGAGGAAGATTTATCTTAGTAACACTTCAAAGGGTGTCATTTTCACCATCTTGAAGTTAGGAATACTCTTCCCGAAGACAGAGTTGTTACCTTTGCTTGTGGTTTAGTAGGGAGTTAAAACTTGATGTCATTTCCCTTAGTTTTGAAAAAACACATACGCATTCAAATTCTTTTTACAGTGTTTCTTTTGTTTGTTTGTTTTTGTTTTTTGAGATGGGGTCTTGCTATATAGTTCAGGCTGGCTGAGAACTCTAGATGATCCTCCTGCTTCAGCCTCCAGAGTAGTGGATTATAGGTGTGCACCACCATGCCCGGCCTCTAATTCTTTTTAGTGACACAAACTTCCATCTCTTTTCAGAGACAGGTTGTTCACAGCCACAAAAACAATGAAAATGCTTATGTTTTACAGCATGAAACATTAAGTCTCTATCATTAGAAAGCATATATAGCCCAGGGGAAGAAGATATTAATGTAGATCAAAAAACAAGCAAACAAAGTTACCTATACTCAAAGCCCTCAGTATCTCAGGACTCTTCTCTCTGAGCAAGACGGCATAAGGACTATTTGGGACAAGTTAGGTTGGTAAAGACAGTGAATTTCTACCTTTCTTTTTATCCTGTTTGACATCCATACTCCAACAAGAGACCCTCCCTTAATTTCTGTCCATGGACAGCAGGGAGATTATAGAGAAGCTGTTCTCACAAACCTCTTAATGCTGGGGAAGTGAATCATTTTCCAGTGGCTTCTGTCCACCTGGTTTTGAAACATGCAGAATTTGGTAAGATGCAGGAAAATATTTTCTCAGGCACCAATTAAACTTTCTAAGTTTATAGGAAAAAAATAGAGATACCACACTGGGGAATTGTTATTTTACAGAAATGTACTGCACACCTATGATGAGCCAGTGTTTTGGGTCTGAGAATACAGCAGTGAACAAAGTCCTTGCTCACATGGAGGGGGTAGATTGGCAGTGATCAAATAAGTACTGTATATGCCGGCTGTTAGAAATTGTTATAAAGAAAAATAAAAGCAAGTCAAACAGATAGGGAGCACCAAGGGGTTGGGACAGATCTGCTTTATCCAGGGCTACTGGGAAGGCCCCTCTGATGTCATGACATTTGCATAGACTTGCCCACAGGAAGTGGGGAGCTTGCCATTGGGGGTGTTTGGAAAAAGAGGATTTCAGGCAGAGAAAATTAGTTAACTACAATGGTGGTGGGAGAAAGTTTGATGTGCCCAAGGGAAACATAACAAATCATATAGGACTCTGTTTGGCCATAGGGAAAAGCTTCTAGAAGGTAGGAGATGACAAGGAAGATGGTAGTCCATGGATGCAGGTGATTTATGTGGGGATCCTAGTGAGTTAATCCCCTCTTGCCTCATAAGCATCGTATATATAAGCTGTGTAGGGATTTATTTTTGGTAGAATGCTACTTTTGAAATTGAAATTATAAGAAAATCTTAGCAGGGAAACCAACTTGAGCTGTTTGAAGCATAGTGCAGTTAAAGAGCTCAAACTGGGTAGTTATTTTTCATATCATATCCATTCAGAGAGGTAGTGAGGTACTTGCTATCTAGTGAGTGGTATGCTTTGATTGGATTTATATTTGCCAAAAACTCCTCTTTGTAGGATATTTTTTGGTAATTTTGCCCTCGGTGATAAGCTGCTTGGAATTTTGAACTGCTTGGATTTTAAGTGTGTTTAAAACGTTTTCCTTTTTTGTAATTAAGGTTTTATGTTCAATTGATAGGTTTTGTTTAATCTGTATGAAAATTTATCATTTTGTGCAAGTGAGGAAGTTGTGTTACACAGCAGTCATTTTACAGTTGGAAGCAGAAAAGGGAGCTTAGCCAGTTGGGAAAGGTGGGATTTTATGTACCTTTTGTCTTTTGAAGTTGTTTTAAAAACACATTTGTAGTTTTTTAAAGGTAGAATTGATTGCTGTAAACAGATTCCAGCCCCTTTTCATTCACTTGTTTTCATAATAGGATGCCGAAAGTCCTTTTTGTTGAAGGGATGTGCAATTTCTATCTTTTGGGAGTTTATATGTTAATACATGGCATGAGTAAGAATAGACATAAAATGTCCACATGTCATAGCAACAACTGGATCACCACAGTCCTGACAGTCTTAGCTGGCTTCACAGAGGCTGATAGTTACTTGTTCGTAGGTGATGTCCAGATCCAGGTTTATCTTAATTCACACCATTTAAGTTTTTATATCTACTTCTTATCTATTGCAAATTTCTACTAGGTAGTGATACATTTGGGTTAGCTCTCATATTCTTTTTAGCAAGGGACTCACCTGCAGAAAAGAGTTACTGGTTTTGTCATTTATAGTTTAGCTCAACTGGACCGGATTTCCTTACTGCCTGTAGGTGAAACTGACTGACTGAATCAGTTTCACTTGTGGGGAGGAGAAATGAGTACTTTGGGAACAGAGAGCGTGGTGTGGAGGAGGGCTGATTTTTCTTTATTTTCACCCTCCCCTAAGGTAGGAACTCTGCAGTTTGAGAGAGGGAAGGTTGGGACATTATGAGGAAATGGATCACCTGGGACAAGCTGCATTGGGAGCTGAGAGAGGAAGATGTAGAAACGGACAAGGGAAGGATAATAGTGGGGCCCAAAGGGCGCTGGCAAGCCTCTGGTTCTAAGCCCAGGTGTCACGCCTCAGTGCTTTCTGGTGTCCTGGACACGCTGTCCATTTCTTCTCTTATCCTTTGAGACAAGAGGCATGTTTGTGAGTTAATGGAGGAGCTAGAGAGGACAGGGAATTTCAAGATTGGACTTCGAAGACCCCATCTTCCACAAATCCTCCTGTGTACATCTCTCCTCTAAAGGTACCACTAAAGTATACAGAAGTATTGTTTTGTTTACTTAAATTAGGTCGGAACCTGTGTACACTTATCAGAAATAGGTGTAATATAAACCTAATATACAGACACTGAGGTTTCTTTTCCACCAGTTTCTGACTTAGCCTTGTGGGCAACATGTGTGTGTTGTCCATGAAGTAGTGTGTTCTATTTGGTTCTTCCTTTTAAGGCCTCAGCCTTGGTCCTCCAAAACCACAGTCTTGGTCTCCTGGGACTTGAGCCATTTTGTCCCCTGCACCTTGGAATTTCCCTCCTCCCCATATATACAATTTGTGCCTTTGTTCTCAGCCCTTGATATTTTTGCCTTTGTCTTGAGTGCCTTCTGAAACGATTGTGTGGTGGCTGGGCACTGCAAAATGAGTCAGTTCCTGCAGTTTGGTTACAAGTTCTCAAAAAGTATTTCAGAATGTGGATGTGGTCAGCAGAGTCATTTTCCAGGCATCTAAAAGGAAACCCACATCAACTGTAACAATTGAGCTTCGAACTGATGGCTCTACACTCTAAAATGGGCCTGCTTTTTCTCAAAGCCTGGAACTGCCTTCCTATCTAGTCTCTACAGATCTTAAAGGGGAGTTTATCTTCATGTTTATAAATCACATTTTACCTGCTACCATTTGCACACACAATGCCATAGAGGTTTTGACCTTTGTCGCTTCTGAATGTGTATCAAACTTTGACATAAATTATTTTTATAAGATGAAATCTGTGGGCTTAGAGTGTAATTAGCATGAAGTTTGAAATATGGCTTAGAAACAAATTTTGATAATTTAGTGAATGTACTAAGGAATAATCTAAGGTGGTTTAGATACTGCTAAAGTGCATGGACATAGTATTTTATTTATGAAGTTCGAACTTTGGTAAACCTAGCAGTAATACTGATATGTAATAAGTAAATCCATTTCAAGGTTTAAAAAACGTTCAAGTTTGTAACAAATATTTAGTGATTATTTTGTGCATTTTTTATCCTCTCGAGTACTTTGAATTGTGTAAAACTTGATTGAGTTCCTAGTTTCCAGTCTCGAACCACTCATGAAAACTAATGGCACTTTCAATAATGGAGCAAGCAACAAAATTAAAAAATGGGCAAGTGATCTGAATAGACACTTTACCAAAGAAAGCACAGATGACATAAGCTCATGAAAAGGTGTTCAACAGCGTTAGTAAGGACATGTGAACCAACAAATGAGGTCCTACTACACACCTTTTTGAATGGTTAATAATAAAAGGGCTGAGCATATCAAATGATGACTAATGTACAGGATTTAGAAGTCTCATGCATTTAGGTAGAAATGCAAAATGGCACAAACATTTTAGGAGACAATTTGGCAATTTCTTAAAATGTTAAAAACCATTACGTTTCAGTTCTTCCACACAGAGAAGAGAAAGCATGTGTATCTGACTCTTCATAGTAGTTTCAATGAGTTATGACTAAGAACTGGAAACAAATTGTAAATTATCCACTGGATGGATACTAGTCAATAATGAAAAATTGTCAACTATTGTCACCTCAAATAACATGGATGACCCTGGCCTATGAGAATAATGCTGTATTATCCATTTGTATAAAATTCTAGAATTGTAAAACCTATAATGACACAAAGCAAATCAGTGGTTTCCTGGGTGGTGTAGGTAGGGGTGGCAAAAGGGAGGGATTTGTATTTATTTATAAGAAACCTTGGGGCTAGTGAATAATTTTGTCATGATAATGGTGATTTCACAGGTGTGTATGTGTATCAAAATTTATCACATTATACACTTTGAATATTTACCAGTTTTTTCATTCTACTTCATTTACAAAAGCTGAAGAAAATAAGTCATTCTTAGTAGTATATGGGGGTTAAAATGTCATTATTTAGAAAAATAAAAATTACTATCTGTGAGATAAAAAACCTGATAGAGTTTTAATATATGAGGGGTGGAAATATTTATGTAGCTTTCATCATAGTTAAACAGTAAGCACAATAAATGCGTGTCTTTAACTTCTTCTGTTTAGTTTACAAGATATTTATGCAAGTGGTTCAGGAAGTATCTTTTCTAGCTTGGTGTGGGGTCAGCTGCACGCCTGCTTTATAAGCATTTGCACTTACACGCCACTGTTGTAGCTCCCATTGTCTGATGGGGTTGCAGCATCTGAAGCTGGCTGTAGGTTGCAAAGAGAAAACACAGAAATGCCTACCATCAGATTCTGCCATTGTTAAAGAGATAAAACTCTTACATTTGTGGAGCTCATAAAACTTTATTATTTTATTATTTTTAAGCTTTGAGGTATAATTGCTAAATAAGTATTTTATATATTTATAGTTAATTGATGTCTTGTTTGTGTACATTATGAAATGAGTACCACACTCAAGCTCATTATCAGATGCATTACCTTACATAATTATCAGTTTAAGATCTACTCTCAGTAAATTTCAGGTATACAGTACAGAATTACTCTCATAAACCTCACTGTGTGTGCTCCTCTCCATAGTCCTGTTAGAGGTAGTGTTAGTATAGTCTCATTTGCTTGAGAAGCAAACTGAGACCCAGAGAAGCCAAGCTGTTTGCCTAGATCACAGAGCCCCCATTCCCCTTTTTTTAGGGAGAAAGATAACTGTTCTCTCTCCTATCCCCAAACTTAGGTCATTGAATACTTGGCCAAGGCCCTTGGCTCGTCAATTTGTCAGGCAGTTAGTAGAGTCCCTTCTATTTGTATATAAGACAATGGTGGCAAACCTATGGTGTGTGTGCCACAGCGAGCATGCAGAGCCCTAGCAGCCTGACATTCAGGTTTAATTGCAGTGTTGGCACTTGATGATAAATAAGTGAGTTTTGGGTTGCAGTCTGGGCACTTGGTCTCTAAAAGGTGTGTCATTACTGAAAGGTATTCAAGGTAGTGGTCTCCTCTAATCCTTAATTCCTTCACCTATAAATGGATAATAACAACCTCTGACCTCCCAGGGTCAATGTAAGAGTCAAAGAGCCATGAAAACTGGACAGCCCTGTGTGCCCAGTGGATGTTGATGTTTACTGTGTGATCACTCTCAGGTGCCTGGATTATTGATGACACAGTGCCAAGTAGGTGGCTGAGTAGACCCAACAGAAACATGGAAGCTTAATTCCATTTGTTGCCTGTGGTTTCTTTAACAGTTGGAAAGTTGCATAATACATGAAATCCACGGCACTGGGTCACTTTAAATTCTTATTTACAAGATACTAAATAATCATTAGTTGGTCCCCAGTGACTCTCAAAACAGAGTTAAAGGCAGGTGCCATTGTGTTTGCTATGCCTGGCACCCCCCCTACCCTTGGTTGTTTTGACTGCACATCTCTCCTCCACATAATTACCACTTTCAACGGCCTTCTTCTTTTTAGGTTCTTGATTTGGGGGCAGTGGCCCCCAAGATTCCAGAGAATTTCTGGTTCTTTGGTCACCCACATTGTTCCCAGCATTTGTGATAAACTGCATGGGGACCATTTTACATTCTTCAGTACTCTCTGGGCAATTTTGGAAAACTTGAGTTCAACACCTTCAGATAGGTTTATATCCTGCAGGATTTCTTGGATACATTTGTAGTGAAATTTTAAGGGGTCATATGGTATTCGAGCATTTCTCTGATTTAATAGATCCAAAGAACTTTTTGTAAATCATCTCTTGGTTGAAGGCTCCAAAGGACACACTTTGGGAATTCCTTTTTGTAACTTGTTCTTTGATGTGTTGGTAAAATGACTATTTTCCTAAGAGCTTTCTGTCTGCCCCACTGGCCCATCTAAAACAAAACTTACTTGTATTCTTGGCTGGGTCTTGAGTCCCAGTTTCTAGAACTTTTAATTAATGGATTAATGGTTTAAAGACTCATTCAGGTGTTTTAACCATAAAAGTTAGGGGATATAATAATGTGAGATCACAATGTAAAGTTTTGTTTGAGGATGAAACTCAATCAAGGGAAGCCTGATTTTTTCTTGTATATCGTTTAACGAAATCCTCTAATTCTGCCCTTTTAAGTGTCTGTATTTTTACCCCTAATTCTGTAGTCCATTATTGCTTTCATAGGGGCAGCTGTGGAAGAAAAGTAGTGACATACATGACATTTGGTGTGCATATACTATTAGTGATCCCAGGGTGAGCATTCCATTTAAAGCATAAAAAGAATGGTCATATCAGGAATTCTATTCCAGTTTGTTCCTCAGATAACAGAATTTGGTAATTACAGTAAGGTTTTTAGGAGAGACAGTGCCAGAATGAATAGTAATTGTCCATGAGAAATTTGAGTGCTCTTGCTGCTGTCCCCTACCAGCTAGGGACTGGAAGCAGGAAAAGGAATGTGGAGTTTGGGGGTTGAAGTCAGGAGGATCAGGTGGTTGATTACAGACCTACATAGAAAGGGACCATTCCTGGCTTGTCACACTTATATAGAACATTTAGAGTGTGTGTCCCAGTAAATGTGTCTTCTGGCTCTGAGGCTCCTCTTCTATCACTGCCGATTATATCTAGAGTGCTTGTTCTAGATGAAAGTTGCCTTTCATTTTGTGAGCCTTTCCTACCCTGCCGTTGTCTCTACCCAAGGGTTTTACAATTTGTCGGGGCAGGGTAGTTGCTGAAGATGAAACCAGGGCCTTGCACCTGTTAGATACGTGTTCTACCACGAAGCTAGAGCTACATCCCCAGCACTACACACACACACACACACATGCACGCACGCACGCACGCACACAGTCCTCCCTCCTGGAGCCAGTCCCTTCAAGGCATACCTCTCCTGACCTCTTTCTCCGCTCTCTTCTTTCAAAGAGGAACCAGATTTCCCCTGTTACTTACCACCAATATAAACAGCAATCTTGTTTCTGTTATTTCCCCTTTCAACCTAGTGATGAAGTTGGCCACTGCTGCTCCCCACTCCTTGCACAGGAAGAAAGACTTCCTTCCTTCATCTTTTGCCTTCCTCCAGACCTATGAATAATCGTCTCTTTCTTATAGATTCCGGACAGTCACCTTTTCTAAATTAAAAAACAACTCCCAAGGGTTGCTCCTCCTGCATCCTTCCCCTCCCAACCTTCTGGTTTTTCTGGTAAACTTCTACATAGGTAATCGTGGGGGCACACGAAGCTGTTACCTCATTGACAAGTGACTGGGTGTTCTGGATAGGTGTTGGGCTTCTCTTACACACCTTTCTGCTGTGGCTACATTGACTGATAGCTCTCCTCCTTGTTCTTTGTCATTTGCAGTGGCTCTCCCTGTTCAGTATCCCTTGTTTTATATTTCAGACTCTGCCCTTGTAGACTAGCTCCAACTGTATGGCAGCAGGTGATCTTTTGATGTTTTCCTCTTCATCATTTTTTAAAGCCTTATTTCTGAGTCTGATTTTTGCTTGTATTAGTAGACCCTCCACAGTCAGCACAGACATAGTCCAGCATCTACCAATAAGGAGGGAAGAGGAAGATTGCTGTCACCAGGATGTTGCACAACCCTTGGTTCGTACTGAGCTCTTTTCTCCAAATTCTTTGTATTTCCTTACAATAGCTTGAAGAACTGGGAACATGTATACTGTGTGGCCACCACTTTTGGAGCAGATACTTAATTTATAGATTAGGAATTTATACTGGTATCTTTCCCCATTTTCTAGAATTTAAAAAATAATCTAATTCTCCATTTTTCTTCCATTTAACACATTTCAGACTAGTCTTTCTTTAAAGTCTCTATGAACTGTTCCATTTTCTCCTTGTAGAATTCACATTTTTTTTCCATTCCTCTTTGCTGAATGCTATGTGTGCTGTAGCAGGGTTGGGCATTAGATAGTGTCTGTAGGTATGATGTACACATTTAGCCCTTCATCATTTTCAAGTCATTTTTGTTAGTTATTCTAAATCTTCACAGTTTACCTGTTAGATTGTCTTCCTCTATCTTTGTGGTATGAGCCATTTGTATAGATCACCTAATTTTAAAAATTGACATACTACCATTGAACGTATAAGAATTGATACTCATAAAGTCTCTGGTTTATGTAAGAAGGCCTCATATGATTACAGTACAGAATAGTTCATTTTATAGTCATCATAAGCAAAAGAATTTGCATATATGGATGTTTCCTTTCTTCCCTTCTCCCTAATTACCTGTTCAGTTATCTTGCCAGAGTTGATCTTGTTCCTAATTACAGGAAGTGGAATGTTAGGATAGGCTTCTTGAGCCCCAAGGACTCTTCAGTCCTGTGAAGTCTGTGGTCATATATGAACGTTCACTCCAAGACCATGCTAAGTTGTAGGCTAAGTGATCTGGGAGCCAGCCCTTCGTAGTTTGCAGTTAACTTTCCAGAAGAGGCTGGGAATGACCTTAGCATCTTAGAAGATTCTCTTGGAGCTGGGCGGGCAGTGTACAGAGGCCAAATATTTGCTCCTTCATTCATCTGAGCTGAGTGGGAACTTGGTGGGAAGAGTCATGGGAGACCAGAGTTTTATACCATGAAAATACTGGATGAAAGAAGGAATTCTGTCCAGTGGTATAAAGCAGAGGCTTGGTGATTTGATTGAAAATGAAGCCTACAATTATAAACACGTGTTGAAAATTCTAGAAAATAACACAAGGTTTAGAAGTGTGACCAAATATAAAAAGACTCCAGTAGTAGCATAGACTAGTAATGGATTAATTATAATAAAGACAAGAATTCTTCACTGTGTTGTACACTGCCAATATTGTATGAAGAGAATGCCTTGGGGATTTCTTCCACAAAGGGAGGAGAGAAGTTATTTGTTACTTAGATTAATACTACCCTTTTTTCTGAGTGTTTCGATGAGTAAGATGATTAATGTTTTAATTTAGTGATTGGTTAAAAACATTGATTTTCATTGGGAAGGATTAAAGGCATACACTTAATTGCTAAATTATTTTTTAAAATCTAGGCTGAGTGTGTCTTTATGGGCTATCAGTGATTTTGCCCTTAGAAGCTTATTTTAGAATCGTGTGCTAACCCCAGTCCCTTCCTAAGCCTGTTCAGGCTGGAATTATTTGGCAGAGTATGTCTTTTATAAAAGTGTCTTGAGCAGGAATGTCCCAGAAAATGTTCACCTCAACTTGAAGATTGAGCAGTTTACTAAATAGAGAGATGTGAGGATCAACTGACCATCAGCTGGTATAAATGTTTCTGGTCAGTGTGGTCACAGGATCTCAGGTATGCAAGAGCTGGATGGACTGCAACCACATGCCTGGTTGTGGTGATACCTTGGCTCACATGCTCTAATGTAACACAGGAGGAATCCAAGTTCAGAAGAATGTACTTTAATTAGACACCTATATTTAAAGATTGGTTTCTCCCCTAGCATAATTTCTCCCCATGGCATACTACATGTACATGGGGCCATTTCTTTCCTCGTCTACAGTTAATTAGACCTTTCACCTTTCATTCTTACCCACATGGCAGGCAGTTTGTTTCTTTTAATAAATAAAACAGTGTTACTGAAGCATAATTGATAAAAGGATGGCACATATTTCATGTGGACATGTTGAGTTTTGACCTGTGAAAACACCTGTAATATCCCAATCAAGGTCATTGACATACTGAATATTTTTCAAAGCTTTTTTTACAGGGTTGGGGTGGGGGATAAGACCATTGAACATGAAACCTATCTGGCAGGACGCAGTTTTTGGTCACTTTTAAAGTAAACTCTGACTTTGTTAGAATAGTAGACTGGCTTCTGCTCTTTCAAACCCATAAAGATGTTTTTGATAGAAGTTGACCATATTCTTTAGTTTGACAGAAGGCTACTGTACTAAAACATGTGAAATGTTGTGGATGGGGACTAGGGTGACACATGGGACTAAGCTTCACAGGATTATAGGAAATGGAACCGGAAAACATTTAGAAATTTTCTTATTAAAAAGAAATAGATCCTTTCACTTTTGAATTTTAAAGTCACTCGGACAGGGTTGACTTAACAAAAGTTATTCTGGCAATGCTATGAAATTGTTCATTTATCTTTATTTACTTCCACATATGGTCCTTGGAATCAAAATTTCTTCACAGAAGCAGCACATGTATATTTAAGGAGGCTTTCTGAAGGGAAAATAGAATTGCCTGGATAATCTCTTTTAAAAGACTGGGTAATTCTAAACTCTGTGTGGCTGAATGACCCATGAAGCAGCATTTATTTAATTTCTGGAGAAGCTTTGATGCGAATGTCTTTTTTTATCTGGCAGCTTGGCTTTAAACATCACTGTGTTTCTTTGCTTCTTGATTTGGCCTACAGACAGACCTCCCCAGTTTGAACTGTGGAGTGTAAGCTCCTCAAATTGTAGGGTAACTTTTCAAGTAATGGACTTCATTGCAGTTGAAAGCAGGCTGTCCAACAGCAGGTGGCAGGCTTAACTTTTAATCAGTTTTTTTTTTCTTCTCTCTTTAAACTCATTTCCTACTTCAAATGGTCATTAGAGTGGATGAAGTTTCCTATTATTGTTTTTGCTCTGTTTGCACTGTGAATAAGAGTTACACTTCTATGGCACGAGGCTTAGTTCTCTTCTTAGTTACTAGATAGCACGGTTATATAATATGATTATATACTTAACATTTCTAGTCTAATACAATGTCTTTCGATTTTTATTTCTAAACTTTGAAAATGCATCATTGGTAATATTCCATGCTGTGTACATTCTGTATATTCTGAACTTTATGTTTTTAATAAGTTTACACATATATCCTATTGTATTAATGGTCTACACTAATAAAGTAACATGTAATATTTTATTTACAGTATTTCCTATTATAATATCTAGATAAATTTTTTTTTTTGGTACCGGGGATCGAACTCTGGTCCTTGGCTTGCACAGCAGGCAGCGAAACCACTGAGCTAAATCCCCAGCCCATACCTAGATAAATGTAAGAGAAGGAAAAGCTCACCTTAACTTTTGTTCTTTAAATGTTATAAGATTTGGAGGGTAAAGGGGGCAGACTTTGAGAATTTAAAGTACGATTCTTTTCTAATTGGAAGAGGAATTAAATTTATATGAGATAGGGCTGGGGATTTAGCTCAGTGGCACCACACCTGCCTCACAAGTGCAAGGTCATGATTTTGATCCCTGGTCCCCTCCAAAAAAATTATATAAGATAATCCTGGATTTTGGCCATTGGAACTAACCAAATGAAACCCCTGTCTCACTTTTTTGGACTTACTCATAAAAGTCAAGTTATAAATAGGTATTATGGTTTATGCAATGTAAGTGTGTGTGTGTTTTATTTTACATTGAGGGTAAAATTTAGCCAAACTTATGTAAATGGACCTTTTCACCAGTTCACTATGTATTTCTCTAGTGTATAGGTAAATGCCAGAACGCACTTCATAGATGAGATTGGTTTTAAATTACTTAAAAATTTAAAAAAAACAAATAATCAAACAAAATGTTATTTCACCTTCCAAATTCCATCTACTTTTATCTTTTCCCAAAGATCTAACCACACTGGTAAAGCACTGTTATTATAACTTGGCCATGGATCACCACTTAAAATTAGGCATTTGTGATTAAATAGTTAAATCATTCCCTAGATAATGTATATCTTTAGCACCACCACCCCCTTTTTTAAAAAGAGCTAACAAACACATTAAAAAAACCTTTCCTCTTGGTAATAGATATTTGAGGGTAATTTGGTGGTTCAATTCCACGTCCAATCAAATTATACTACAGTTCTAAACCTTTGAGAACTTTCTCCCAATTGATAACTCTTGACATTTTTCTAAATGATTACTGAAGTATTTTAAAATCATAAGAGGGTGGGATGAAAGATGTGTGTAATTTTTTCAAAGTTGCATGTTCACTTAACATTCAAGAATAACTGTAGAAAACAATAATTGGCCATGTTGGTCATGTGCTAATATGACATCAGACATTTTTCTGCTTTGGTGTCTTTGTTCTGACTCTTGGTTCTTTCCTCATAGTGTCCGTTTCCTTCCCAGGTACGTGCATGCGTCTGCTCCTCTTCATCTAGACTGCTCAAATATCAGGCCCTCAATGAGACATTTCTTGACCGCCTTAAAAAATAGCATTCTTCTTAACTGTTTATTATTCCATGAAATTACTATACATACCTGTTGGAACATTTTCCTCTCTTTTTTGTACCTTCATCTTAGATTCTTAGTTTCATGAATATGGGGATTGGGTTTACAGTATTGCATCCCCAGTACCTGAAATAAAATACAGGGAAAAGACACAGTATTTTCTGGGTATATCAGTGAGTGGGCTAATGGGAAGGTCACCTATCCCGGGAATTTATCTGAAACCTGCATTGTGTCATGAGAGGAAAGGTTGGAACTGATATACTGGTGAGCTGGTGCTTTGAATAATATGTAAGATATCTTTTCTGCAAAGGTCTTGGATGTTTTAGACATTTCATTTTTAAAAAGCTGTATTATCTTCCACTTATAGCAGGAAACAATTTTTACTACAATTCACCTATGTACACTGTTGCTACACCAGCCAAGTTAAAGTTACAGAAAGTAACAAAAATGATCCAAAGCTACAATTAAATGATTGATTGGGTTTGTTTACTTACTCTGTTTTTGTTTTTCTCTATATGTATTTACATTTTACTACAGAACATCTCTAATAGTCAGTTACAGATTTTCCAACAAGGAATCATGCACATTCTAGAAGGCCATTTTGTTTTGTTCACTCCTGGATCTCTAGCACCTGAGACAGTATGCAGCACTTTACTGAATGTCATTCAATCACCATTTGTTGAATAAGTAAATGAATATAGAATTTGTTTCAAACTGCATACATGGAGTTATTGTCAAAATATCAATTTACAACCCAAAGAAAAATGCAGTTGAAATCTCTTGAAATTGTTTGCACATTAGTTTCCAGACTAACATCTTTTCTTTCCTTCCACAGAGTCTCTCCAGAAGGCCACAAATGGTCCAGCTGCCAGAAAAGTATAGGTGCCCTCAGTGGCTCAGTAGCCAGTGTAGATCCTGTCTTTTGTAATCAGTAGCTACATCTGGCTACTGGGTCTCTGATGACATCTTCTAACTTCTGTTACAATATCCTAAGAAGATTATTGGTCCATCTTCAGTAATGAAAGCTTCGCTTTGAGTCACACACAGAGAGTTTTTGAAGTGTGATAACCTCCATTATTTGCTGGGTTTTAGAAACTATTACGGTTTTATGAATAATGAGAGGTCTGTTTGCTTTCATATCACAAAGGGGTAGATTTCGATTGTTATATCCTCTGTCCCCCTTCTTCCCCTTATGAAAGGAATCATTTGCTATCTATCTATATCTATCATCTATCTATCATCTATCTTACTTGATATACATCCATCCACCTACCTAACCTATCAGTCCATCCTTCTGTCCATACATGAATAGAGGACACTTATATGGCCTTTTGAAAATAACATGATCATTAAATAGTAACACCATAATACAGTGGTTTGAGGAAACTTCATTTTTAGTAGGTGAGTCTCAGCAATTCTGACTTTAGCTTGTCTTTTTCCTGTGGTAGAAATGAGTTACTAATTTTGACATCTTTAATGCAGTAGGTAATTATGTTGAAATAGTACTGGGGGAATGACTTGTGGGCCGAACCTCCAGGTCTGGGGCATGAACCTGGCATACAATGTAGATTTCTGTGTTTGTTGGGCAACAGCTACATTGTCTGCTGGGTTTCAGGCTACCTGGAAATATGTTCTCCATTGACTATGTCATCATTGCTGCATACTCTGAGTAACTTTTCCATAAAACATGTCAGTGAGGTTTACCATTGGACAGTACAGAGAAGGGGTCCTATGAAAATTGTTCATTTCAGCAAAGAATGATTTCATTGTGAATTCACCCAAAAGGGTCTCACACCAGCCTGCAAAACTGAATGAACCAGAGACAAGCTATAACATTATCCTTCCTTCCCCTACCTCTACTCTTAAAGCTTAGGGTTATTACGAGTTGTTTTGCTTCTATTTGTGTACTTAGGATCAGAAAGTGTAGTATCCATGGGCCTAATTACACTACCCTGTCACTTCACCATTCCTCTGCATTTTGCCTTCTCACCCACCTGCAGAAATCAGGTTTATTTTTGTAGTCCCTTTACCATCATCCTTATAACTTTTATGAATGACCCTCAGCCTCAACAGAATGTGAATCTTCCACTCTGCCCTGACTTCCCATTTCCATCATGGATGTGCCCCCCCCATACCAGGGGATCGAACTCAGGACTTTGAGCTTGTCATGCAGGCGCGGCACCACTGAGCCTACATCCTCTGCCCTCCATCATGTGTTTCTTGAAAGTGAATTAGGTAAAGTGGATTATTTACCACTTTCACCAGCTCTCATGAAACTGAAAAAACTATTTTCTTAGGGAATGACAGAGAACAGGTAAAGCTAACACAACAATTTACAGGATAAAAAGGGACAAGAAAATGGAGTAACTTCTAGAAAACAAGAATTTTATAATATGTTTTGTTTGCCTGCTCTTGGCAGATTTTAATCCTGTAAGTTTTGAAGAAACTAGCAGTTTAGATGATGAAATTGTTAATAATAAAAAAACTTTTAAAGAGGAATTTATTAGTCCTTGGTCATATGAACTGGAGATTGTTAGTAAGAAACCATGTATTATAAAAGAATATGTTTTAACATTTAAAGTAGAAAATGAAGATAAAGACCAGTATCTTTATGTAATAGTTAATTATAATGATGATGTTTTTGTCATCCTATTCTCAACTCAGTAAAAATAAAGATAATGATGAGCTTTTGTTCTGTGTGTGAGTCTTTTGGTCTCCTATCCACTAATTGGTTCCATCAACTGTTCTGTACCTGAGCCTACTGGCCTTCGTATCCTGGGAAGTCATTCTACTTGAGGTGTTTGACGGCCATTTAAAAGTGATAAATGGATCTTTGTAGCATACAGTCATAATCATCAAAGGAACAGTGTTTTCCTCCTCCTATCTCTACTCCCATACTTCTGACATTCTTTAAATTCCTTTGTCATTAAACAACATGTTGATGGTGGTGCCAGTTGTAAAGAAGAACTCCCTAGTTCCCCTAGTTCTGCGGTCAAGTTTTCATTTCCTTCTCAAGTCTGATTTATCAAATTAGATTGATTCCCAAAACAAAGCCAAAGATTGTGATATAGCAGGAAATACATATTGAGAATTTGTCTTTTGTCCCTGGCACAGAGCACTTAAATCCTTGTACTTTGCTGAGTGATAGCAGTGCTAGGAGCATCTTCTGTTCTACTACTTGGTCTTAGTCCCCAGTTCCTGACACAAGGGTACCTAAAAACCCTTTGAATCCCTAGAGTGATGAGTCTTGTGCATGGTAATGAGATGACTGGTGGCTGGGGTCCCTTGTGTTTATCTTCAGAAGAAAGGGGGCTGGATGCCAGCCAGAAAGACCAAGATGTGGTTTGAAAGTTGGGATTTTCAATCCCATTGCATGACCCCCCAGAGTCTGAGAACAACATCTTTTTAAAAAATCCAGTACTGGGAATGGAACCCAGGGCCTCCCACATGCTGAGCAAGTGCCCTACCACTTAGGGAGTGTGACTTCCCTTGCCCAAACAGCCCATTAATTATTATTTCAGTCTATTTGTGTTAACAAAGTATCTGAGACTGAGTAATTTATAAATAACACTTAGATTTATATTGTTGCATTTCTGGAGGCTGGGAAGTCCAAGACCAAGGTGCAAGCATTCAGTGTCTGGGTGAGAGTCTTGTTGACACAGACTCACAGGGTAGAATTGCAAAAAGGAACCCCAGGCACTATGTAGTTCTCACATAGTGGAAAAGTGGAAGAAAGAGAACCCTTTGTTTGAAGTGCTTTTATAAGGGCCTCAATTCCCATCCCTGAAGGAGGAGACCTCATGCATGACTTACCTCCTGAAGGCCCCATCACAGTGCTATCACATTGACAACCAAGTTTCACCATAAGACTTTGGAGGAAACACGCAGACCATGGCATTCTATCACACTCAAAATTCATGTCCTTCTCACATGTAAAATAGATTCCAGTCCAGTAATGTGGGAAGTTGTTTTAGCAACTTAAAAGTTCAGATTCTCATCTAAATTTAATCACTACCTAAAAGGCCTCACCTCTTAATACTACTTTTGTGATTAAGTTTCAGCACAAGGGTTTGGGAGGAGTCCGTATCAATCAGTGGCTAATGAGTTAAACATGTATGTAATACACCCCTCCACACCCACACACACTAGGAGGTTCAGGTAGCCTCTGAGTCTGCAAGCAGTGCTGGGAGGGTGGCATGACTTGGAGATGGCATGGGAACCTAGTGCCCCTTCCCACTTACTGGTTCTTGACTTGTATACTACAGTAAACCAGTAACATATCTTTGAGCGGTTCAACAAATTATTAAACATGAAGAGATTACTGGGGACTTCCTAGTTATTGCTGGTCAATCAGAAGCACAAATGGCTCAGGATTTGAAATTGGTATCTGAAATAGGGGCATTCTTGTGGAACAAGCCATTAACTTGTACAAGGCTCCAGGGAAATGGTGTCGAAATTGGGTTCAGTTGTAGACACCCAATTGGTGTCATAAAAACCGTACACATTTGGTTTAAGAGATATACATGAAAACAGGACAGAAAGGTGCAAATGGCCCAGGAGCAGTCTTCTCATTTTTTC
Source organism: Heterocephalus glaber (assembly GCF_053883595.1). Classification (NCBI taxonomy): domain Eukaryota; kingdom Metazoa; phylum Chordata; class Mammalia; order Rodentia; family Bathyergidae; genus Heterocephalus; species Heterocephalus glaber. The sequence goes on from NW_028258340.1 coordinate 2,726,942, forward strand.
TCAACTTTTTAAAATCTCACCTTGACTTCAGAATGTTGAACCACATATGATTGAGAAATTCCATTCCTAGGTCTGTACCCCAAAGCATTGTAAACATAACACATGCACATATGTATTCATAGCAGCAGTGTTCCTATTCACAATAGCCCATGTCCATCAATTAATGAATGATAAAATGGGTTACGCATTCAGTGAAGTATTACACAACCATAAAAGGAATAAAGTACTGATATTTGCTACAATACCAATGGACAAAGGAAGAAAGTATTGATTTATGCTACAATATGGATGGGCCTCAACATTACACTTAGTGAAAGAAGTCAGATACAAAAGACCATGTATATGTTTTAGTTACTCTTGTTGCTGAGTCAAAATATCTTGACACCCAGAGTTAAAGGAAGAAAAGTTCATTTCAACTCAGTTTGTAGAGGTTTCAGCCCATAATCTGCTGGCTCCAAGGCAGAGTGGCATGGCAGATGTGCATTGTAGAGCAGAAGATGAGCAGCAGCAACAGTAAGCGAAAAGTGACAACACTTTCTGTCCCTTATATCTTACCCAGACTACTCACCCTTTGGGCAGGTAGTACTCACACCGTTAATCATAGCATCACAAACCCTAGATCCAGCCACCTCTGAAAAGCCCTACCTATGATAACATGAGGCTTTAGGGGGACATCTAGACACAAGCCATAATTTAGGGTTCCATTTATATGAAATGTCCACAGTACACAACTTCATAGAGATAGTAGATAAATGGTTGCCAGGCCTGACAGGAGGGAATGAGTTGGGTGCAGGGCATCTCTTTTGGTCATGAAAATGTGGAATTAATGTTCTGGTGATGGTTACACACTTTTGTAAATATACGAAAAGCCACTGAATTGTACACTTAAAGTGGGTGAATTTTATGGTATGTGAATAATATTTTTTAAAAATGTTAATGTGGATTGTGTCCGCATACTCTGAATTCCCAAAATGTTAATTATAAAAATCAAGAAATTTATATTACACACACACACATATATCATGTTGAGATTTCACCACTTGTCTTAATGTTTAACTATTGCTATTGGGCTATTTCTGGTTTAGAAGCCAATGTAAGGTCCCACTTTTTTTTTGTACTGGGGATTGAACTCAGGACCTTGTGCTTGCAAGGCAGAAGGTCCACTTTTTAAATTGTCATGTCTATAGTCTTCTTCATCCAGAAACAACTTACCCTGACTGATGCTTTGGAAGAGACCACTTGTTTTGATGAATATTCCTCAGTTTGGGTTTTTCAGATGGTTTCCCCCGCTTAAATTTGGGTTACACATATTTGGCAAGAATAGCACAGAAGCAATGTGTCAGTGCCTCATATCAGCAAACACATTTTGTTGATATGTCCCACTAGTGATGATGCCAAATTACTTAGGTAGATGTCTGGTTGTGGCTACTCATACTTCCCTTTCTTGCTTATATACTTTTTCCTTTTATCACAGTTCTGTACTTCCATTTCCCCTCTTTCCCCATAGTCAATTACATCTTAATATGTATCATTTAGTTCCTATGTATTCTTGAAAAATGTACCTTGTTTTGGTGTGCAGATGTGTTTAATTTATATGAGTGCCACCATGTGTCATTCTCTCTTTTTCCAGTACCATAGCCTTCACATTGAGCTGTATCCCCAGCCCTTTTTATTTTGAGACAGGGTCTCACTGATTTGTCCAGGTGGCCTTAAACTTGAGATCCTTGTGTCTCAACCTCCCAGACTGCTGAGATTTCAGGCAGACACCACCATGCCTTGCTATTGTTTATCATATAATAGGTACAATTAATATAATTAAATAGTGCTTTTTATGGGTATATGTTTGCAGTGTATGTTTAACATTTTTGTTGGGAGTTGGTACATTTTATTTTTTCCATCCCCTTCCCTCCCCCTCCATCTCTTGGCCCTCTACCCTTTTGAAAAAGATCCATCTCATTTCCTATGATCTATTATTTTTCTAAGCACTGCTTTTAAGGTCCATCCATGTTGATTCTAATTCTGCATCATATTCCAATGGAGTGCAACTACCACTTTTCACCTATGCTATTTACAGTGAGTGATACCAAATAAGAACAAATTCCTTGTTGTCACAAGCATTCTTTTTTTTCCCCCATTAACTTTATTGGTACATTTTAGGTATAAAATACAGTTACATTCATCATTGGGATCTTGTACCATTACATGAGTCTCCTGGTTCTTATTTTTTTTCCCCTTCCCTTGCCCTCCCTTCACCCCCTCCACCCTTCACTATTTGCAAACACCTTGTTTCCTTTTTTTTCCTCTTCTCATAGTTTTTCCTTTCCCTTTTTACCTCTCCCATTTCCCCTGCTCTTTTAGACCTTTTCTTCCTGTTACACAATATCAGTTATACATTTTTAAAATTACAATATTAGATCTAGGAGACATTACCACGGATTTTACAGAATTTAAAAGGATATAGAAAGCATATTACAAAAATCTTTTTTGAAATAAATTTGACAACTTCTAAGAAGTACCATGGAAGACAAATTAATGAAACTAACTCTGGAGGAAATATAAAATTTGAATAGCACCTATTAAAGAAAGTATATTCCTAGCTTGAAAACCTACCTATATGACAACAGCAGGCTCATATACATTTTAACTGATAAATTACATCAAACATTTAAAGCAGAAAAAAGAAGGAACACTTCTCCCCTCATTTTAGGAACTCAACATTGTGCTAATCCTAAAACTGGATAAAGATAATAGAAGAAAAAAGAATGAACATAGATAGAAATTTGTTTATCAAAACAAACTATTAGAAGTCAGAACTGGCAGGATGTAGAAAGTGGTTTTATTATAGGGATGGCAGTGTTGGTTCAGCATTGGAAGATCCACCCCCAAAAGTCATCATTTTAACAGAGGAAAGGAGAAAGCCATATGATCCTGTCACTAGTCGGAGAAAGAGTATTGGACTAAATTCTACAGCTGTTCATGGTAAAAGCTATCAGGAGACTAGAAGTAGAACAGAACCTTCTCAACAGATCAAAGACATGTACTCCATACTTCCAACAAAAACTCCTTCTATGAATGGAGACGATACAATGCTTTCTCCCTAAAGTGGGGAACAAGGGCCTATATGCCTACTCTTCATCTGTCCATTAGACTTTGAAACATAGGTCTAAACCAAAATCATCTGGTAATAAAATGACACAACTAGGATAGGATTGGCACAGCAGAAGCAAAATCTTTATATGTACATGAAATGATCATCTACAGAGAAAATACTAAGAAATCTCTAGGAACCCCTAGAACTTGTACTTGAATTTAGCAGGATTAGAAAACACTAGGTATATATAAAAATTCAGGTCTGTGTATACTTGCTATAAATGAAGAACTGGATATTGAAATTTAAAAGTTTTGTAGGAGTACAAAAGACCCAGAAAAGCCAAAAACAAAAACAAAAACAGTGTTGGAAGATGTTTAGCACCCAATTTTAAGACTTCTTCTAAAGCTACAGTAATCAAGGCAGTGTTGGTGTAAGGAAAGACATATAGATCATTGGAATAAAACAGAGAATCTAGAAATAGAATCACACATGTATGGTTCACTGAGTTTTGAAAGATTATTTAACATTAGCATTTTATAGAATATAAACTCAATTCAAGAGCTGAGGAAGAGATAGTGTTTGCAGCAAATGGCACTAGAACAGCTGGTATCCATATATAAAAAATTAACCTAAACCCTTTTTTTCCATACATGAAAATAACTTGAAGGGATCTATGAACCTAAATAAGAAAGCCTAAAAGTATAAAACTTTAAGAAGAAATTATAAGGGAAAATATTTATGAATTCAGGGGAGGCAAGAACTACCAAGGATATAAAAAACATGATGTATAAAAGAAAAAAAATTGATGAGATTCCATCAAAATTTAGAACTTTAAATGACATCATTAAAATGAAAAGTAGTCCTTAAACAGACCATATTTACAATGCATATAACCTATGAGCAAAATATATAAAGAATTCTTAGAGCTCGTTAATAGACAACCCAATTAAAATGTAGACATAAGAAGATAAGTAGCCAGTATAGCACAAGGAATGGTGTGCAATTCTAGAATCAGAAAAATACTAATCAGTACAATAATAAGATTGAATTATACACTCATTAGGGAGATGAAGTCAAAAGTTTTAAAAGCCTTGTCATGACTTTTTCTTTTTGTTGGATTCTCCCCCTTTGCATTTAATTTGTCACGTCCAATGGATTCATTCTGCTGGGTTTCCTGGGGTTGTGATCCTCATTATCTTTTCCTAGGGTATTGTCTAAAACTTTTTGGAGTGCCGGTTTGGTATTCATGAAGTTCTTGAGGTGCTCTTTATCATGAAAGTATCTTATTTCTCCATCAATTTTGAAAGATAGTTTTGCAGGGTACATGAATCTGGGTTGGAGGCTGTTTTCCTTTAGGGCTTGAAATACATCACTCCAAGCTCTTCTTGCCTTGAGGGTTTGCATTGAGAAGTCTGTTGTGATTCTGATGGGCTTTCCTTTGTATGTGATTTGTTTCTTTTCTCTCACTGCTTGTAGAATTTTATTCTTCTGTTGGATTTCTGGAATCCTAACTATTATATGCCTATGTGTAGATTTTTTTTGATCAAGGCTAGTTGGAGTCCTATATGCCTCACTTATCTGTATGTCAACTTCTTTTCCCCTGCTTTGGAAGTTTTCTGCCATCACTTCTGTGAACAGTTTTTTTTTTATGTCAACTGCACTCTCTCCTCTTTCTTCATTGACTCCAATCAGTCTTATGTTATTCTTCTTTGGATCATCTAGCAGCTGCTGGATTGATTTCTCATGTTCCCTTACAATTTTAAAGCAATTTTTCTTTTCCTCCTCACTAATTGCAATCTTTTCTTCTATATATGAAAATCTATCCTCACATTGGTTCATTCTGCTATGCAGACTTTCTATGAAGTTTTTAATCTCTTGGAAATCTGTTTATATCTGTTTTATGGATTCCATTTGTTTCCTATGTTGGGATTCCATCATGTTTCTCAGATCCTCTATTTTTTTTATCTGTGTCCTTTCTAGATTTATTAATCATGTCTTGCACCATGAGCAAAATTTTTGCTGTTATCTTAGTAATTATTTCTGGTTTCATTTTTCCCAGATCCTCTTTTGTTGCCAGTTCAGAAAGTCCAGGTGGTTGAATATCAGAGTGTTCCATCTCATTTCCCTTTGGGGTTGCTGTAGGTGATCTGGAAGTCTGTTTTTGAGACTTGTTTATGTGTCTTCTCATTTCCACGGGGGCGGGGGGTGCTTCTGGCACCCACTCAACTCACCTTCTCTGCCCTAGGAACTTGGGATGGCAGCAGGGGAGCTTCCTTCTGGGTGCTGGGACCGGCTCACCTTCTCTGCCCTAGGAGCCTGGGATGGAGGTGGGGAGCTTCCTTCTGGGTGCTCCATAAACATTCTAATACATGTCTCCTTATGGACCTGTGTAGGAAATTATTTAAAATATATAGGCCACTGTGTTCTCTCTCACAGTGGTCCACCCTCACACTGTAGGATGTACTTCTTTTCCTACATTTACTTGGCCCAAACTCACTCTGCAAAGCCTGTTTCTTTTCCTATCTTTAATAAAACTTTGCTGCTATTTGTGCTTATTTGGCCAACTTTTGTTCTAGACAGAAAGAAACAGAAACCACCTCTAGAAGGAGACTAACACTCCAAAACCTGGTAACATATTTGCCTTAGCCAGTCAGGAGAATGGGTAAGGCCCTTTGGGCACTTTAAAAAATTTATTTATCTCTAAAATCCCAGGAAGGTTTTATTTTTTTCCTTTCCTGTTTCTCTCTCCTAGACTGGGGAACTCAGGAGACTCTTATGGCACTGGGAACTGTTTCCTGCTTTCCCATGTAGGGGTGGGAAATGCATGCCCTCTGTTTTTCTTCCAGCCATAGGAGGCCTACAGGCCTGCTTGAAGTTTATGTTCCCTTTTCTTCTTGAAGTTTATGTTCCCATTTTTGGTCACTAATTGTAGATACAAGTCAGTAAAGAATAGCCAGAGAGACTATTATTAGCCCAGTTGCAGAACAGATTGTTTAGGTACCATGTCTGCTACCTAGAGTTTAGCTGTGCTTTTTGTCCTTATGTTTCTGTTCTCCATGATGCTTTGCTCAGCTTCCTCATTCTTTTGGGAAAAATAGCTCTTAGTAACTTGGTCTCCTGCCTGAGTAGCCACCTACCCAAGTTTACTCCTTTTGAGCTCAAAGGCCCATCTGCACTTTTTCTCTAGATGGCCGTTTCTTTCTCAGACTCCAAATATACCTTTCTGGTGCTACATGCTCATATAGCAATCTAGAAAGAAAGAGCTTGCTAGCTATTTAACAATCATCTATAAAGCACAAGCAAGAAATTCTACAACTCCTAGAGACAGTCCATCCTCCCAAGCAGGTCACAGTCATGCATTGTAAGGGACACCACGGAGACATGTTTAAAGTCTCTTTGGGAAATCAAAAGGCTGATAGGGAGGCAAGAAGGGCAGCCCTACAGCCCCTCAAGACCATAGCCTTATTCCCAGTTCCCGAGGAACCATTGTGGTCCTTCCTCAATGGATTCAGTGACAAGCTATAAATATTCTACATGGGAAGTGGTCATTAGAATTTTCTCAGGACTAAGAATAAAGCTATTCCCGAGAACCACTGGAAGACCTGAAGCTCTTCTTCAGAAAGCAAGACTCCAGTGTTTCTCTAGGTGCAGATAAGTAGAGTCACTAATGACCCTAATTTACCACAGCTTAAGTGGACATCTGTATTGAGGCTTCCGTTTTTAATTAGATGCATTGTATGGGTAACCTTGCTAAAGCTTTGACTGTCAGGCTCTCAATAATTTAACCTCACTCTTTGCCATACTTTGTTCTGCACAAGAAGTGTGGAAATCTGACCTACTCCTCATATTTGGGTTCTATATCCCCAACATACTAATAAAGTTACTTTCAAACAGGCAGCTCAATGGTCACCATTTCTTTTCTCATTGTCTTCTAACAGTTCTTCTCTTCAATGCAGCCAGTGAGCCACAGCATCCCAAGGTAGTTGGAGAACACATAATCCCTAATAGGTAAGGTATACAACCTTTTCCATCCAGAAGAAACTACAGAAGACAGAGGCCTCCACTCCTTCAGTATCCCACAAAGAATTATGGGGATATGTGTCTCAGGAAAGTGAGACAGGAAGGTAGGGCGTGGTTAAAACTGACTGGAGAAGGAGAAGTGAAAAGATCTAGGAACACATGCCCAGAACAATCCCAAAAGCCTTGCAGGTGGACTTCTTGCAAGAACTTGAGCAAGTTTTCAGTAGGATGACCTAGACCTGATGTCAGCCTGAGGAGTGGGTGATACAAAAAGGACAGTCCACATTGCATTTTTGCAATTGTCTTCTCTCTTGCATGGTGACCCATCCTCATGCTGTGGGGAGTACTTTCCCTACTTTTACTTGGCTTTAACTCACTCTGAAGAGCCTGTTTCTTTTTCCACCTTTAATAACACTTTGCATATATATATATATATATATATATATATATATATATATATATATATGAAATTAAGTCATGGGAAATACACATGCGCACACACACTCAGAATGTCCTGAGCAGTCTATGTTCGCAACATCAATGAATGAAGTTTCTTACATACATCTCTGTCAATAAGCAATATAATGAAACTTTTTGAAAGGCAAAAATGTGTAAAGTGGTATCTCACTGCTTTAGTTTACATTTCTCTGAGTACTAATGATGATGAACATACTTTTGCACACATTTGAGTTTTTGGAGTTTTCTGTAACTTTCCTGTTCGTGTCTCTTTTTTTCCCATTTGTAACTTTTCAAAGTATATGGAGAAATGCCTGTAAAATAAATGAACAACTCACTGAATATATTTAACTGCTATCCAGGTCAAGAAATGGAAAATTGCCAGTATCCTAAATTTAGCTCGAATGCATTCTCCCAGTCACTATTCCTCCTCTCTCCCCAAAGGTAACTCCCATCTTGAATTCTATGATTATAGCTCAGTTTTGCTTGTTAATGAAGTCTACAAGTACAGTTACATTATCTTTTGTGTTTGACTTATTTTGCTCAAAAGTATTTGTGAGATTTATTTATGCAGTGTGTAGGTGTTTATCCATGTTAGTGAATATTTCTTCCCTTTCCTCTCCTTCCTATGTTGGGAATGGAACCCAGTGCCTTGCACATTTTAGGCAAATGTTCTATCACTGAGCAATATCCTCAGCTCAATTTTAGTAAACATGTTTCCAGTTGTGTTGTGTGCTTCTATGAGTAGTCTTGCCATAAATAGTCTTTCATTAGTAAACTGATAACACATGTATACTAATTTTGTTGGATTTATACCTAGGGGTAGAATTGTTAGGCCATAAAATATGGACAACTTAGCCTTTGTAGATAATGCCAAACACTTTTACATGGTGACTGTTATACTTTACTCTCCTACTATGTATAGGAGTTCCTGTTGTTCCACATCCTCACCAACACTTAGTATTGGAAATATTTTTTTTGTATTAAATTCTTTTATTGGTACATTGTAGGTATACAACACAATTACATTTCTCATTGGGAATTGTACCTTTACATAATGCATCTTGGTTCTTATTTTTTCCCCATTCCTAGCCCTCCCTTCAAGCCCTCCACCCTTCCCTATTTACAAAGACTTTATTTCCATTTTTTCCATTTCTCATCATTTTTTCCTTTCCCTTTTTTCCTTTCCCCTGACCCTCCCACTACCCCTACCCCTTTGGACTTTTTCTTCCTATTTTACATTATTGATTATTCATTCTAATCGTTGGTACATTTTAGGTATACAATATAATGACATTCATCATTGGAAATTTGCACCTTTACATAGTCTCTCTTGGCTCTTAATTTTCACCCTTGCCCAGCCCTCCCTTCAACCCCTCCATTCCTCCCTATTTACAAAGATTTTGTTCCTACTTTTCCATTTTCTCATATTAATCCCATTCCCTTCTATCCTTTCCCCTAGCCCTCCCACTTCCTTCCCCTTTGCCCCTTTTCTTCCTACTTCACATTACCTATTATAAGTTTTAGTCCTTATTTACACTTTCAGTTTCTCACACCAGAGAAACTATTCCGTATTTACACATGTGTGTCCTGTTTATTTCACTTAAGAGTATCACCTCAATGTGCATCCACTTAGCTATGCCTCTAATTTCTCATTTTTTATGGCTGAGTAGTACTCCATTGTATTAAAAAAACACATTTTCTTTATCCAGTCTCCAGTTGATGGGCATTTGGGCTGTTTCCAAGTTTTAGCTATTACAAACTATGCTGCTATGAACATGGGTGCACATATATCACTGTGGTATGATTCTTTTAATTCTTTGGGGAAGAGCCCCAGCAGTGGAATAGCGGGGTCAAATGGGACTTCCAGTCCTAGTTCTTTGAGGTATCTCCATACTGATTTCCACAGTGGTGGCACCAGTCTACACTCCCACCAGCAGTGGAGCAGTGTTCCTCTTTCCCCACAGCCCCGCCAGCATTTGTTATTGGTTGATTTCATGATAGCAGCCATTCTTTGTGGAGTGAAGTGGAATCTCAGCACTGTTTTCATTTGCATCTCTCGAATGACCGGTGATGTTGAACATTTTTTCATGTATTTATTTGCTATTTCTACTTCTTTGTCTGAGAAATGTCTGTTCATTGCAGATGCCCATTTTTGGATTGGATCTTTAAAATTGGGAGGTCTGACCTTTCTAAGTTCTTTATAGATTCGAGATAGGAGACCTTTGTCTGAGGAAGAGCAGGTGAAGATTTTTTCCCACATTGTGGGTTGTGTCTTCACACTGCTGGTGGTTTCTCTTGCTGTGCAGAAGATTTTTAATAAGAAGAGATCCCATTTGTTGATTGCTTGTGCTAGTTCATGGGCAACTGAGGTTTTGTTCATAAAATTTTTTCCTACACCAATGTCTTCAAGGGTTCTACCTAACCTCTGTTCCAACTGGTTCAGAGTTTCTATTTTAATATTTAGATCTTTAATCCATTTTGATTTTAGTTTAGTGCATGGTGAGAGATATAGGTCTAGTTTTTATCTTTGGCAAGTTGAAGCCCAATTTTTCCAGTATCATTTGTTAAAGAGGCTACCTTTCCTCCAGTGAGGGTGTTTGGCTCCTTTGTCGAAGATGAGATGGCTAAGTGTGTCTGGCGTTGTTTCTGCAACTTGTAATCCGTTCCACTGGTCCTCAAGTCTGTTTCTTTGCCAGTACCATGCTGTTTTTATCACAGGAGCTTTGTAGTATAGTTTGCAGGTTGTGGATTGTGATACCCCCTGCCATGTCTCTGTTACCTAGAATTGCTTTTGCTATTCTGGGTCTCTTCTTGCTCCAAATGAATTTTTGGATTGTTTTCTCAAGGTCTATGAAGTATGCTGCTGGGATCTCAATTGGGATTGCATTAAATCTATATAGCAGTTTTGGAAGTATGGCCATTTTCACTATATTAATCCTTCCTACCCAGGAGCAGGGGATGTCTGTCCATTTTCTGATATCATCTTCAA